>NW_022631153.1:1481253-2003015 GCF_010015895.1 Lontra canadensis | reverse complement strand
TTTTTATTTCTTTTTTCCCCTGATCTCCTCCCCCCTGGTTTTGGGTCTCTTCTGATTTGGTTATCATACATTTTTCTGGGATCTTTCCTACACTTTTAGTATTTTATTCTCTCATTCATATATTCTTATCTGGATAAAATGACAAGGTGGAAAAATTCACTACAAAAAAAGTAAAAGAAAAAGAACAAGAGGCAGTACCAAAGGCTAGGGACCTCATCAATACAGACATTGGTAATATGTCAGAATTAGAGTTCAGAATAATGAATCTCAAGGTACTAGCTGGGCTCAAAAAAGGCATGAAGACGTTAGAAAAACCCTTTCTGGAGAAATAAAAGAACTAAAATCTAACCAAGTTGAAATCAGAAAAGCTATTAATTAGGTGCAATCAAAAAAGAAGGCTCTTACTGCTAGGATAAATGAGGCAGAAGAGGGAATCAGTGATATAGATGACCAAATGATGGAGAATAAAGAAGCTGAGCAAAAGAGAGACAACTACTGCACCACGAAGGGAGGATTTAAGAGATAAGTGATACCATAAGACAAAACAATATAAGAAAAATGGGGATCCCAGAAGAAGAAGAAAGACAGAAAGAGAGGCAGAAGGTATAATGGAGTGAATTGCAGTAGAAAATTTCCCTAATTCGACAAAGTGAACAAGCTTCAAAATCCAGGAGGCACAGAGAATCCCCCTCAAAATTAATAAAAATAGGTCCACATCCTGTCATCTAATAGTAAAACTTACAAATCTTAGTGCCAAGGAAAAAGTCCTGAAAGCAGCTCAGGAAAAGGAGTCTGTAATATACAATGGTAGAAATACTAGATTAGCAGCAGACTTATCCACAGAGACCTGACCTGGCAGGCCAGAAAGAACTGGCATGATATATTCAGAGCAATAAATGAGAAAAATATGTAGCCAAGAATACTATAACCAGATAGGCTATCATTGAAAATGTAAAGAGAGATTAAAAAGTTTCCAAGACAAAAAAAAAAAAACAAAAACAAAAAACAAAACAAAACAAAAAAAACCTAAAAGAATTTGCAAACACCAAACCAGTCCTACAGGAAATATTGAAAGGAGTCTTATAAGCAAAGAGAGAACCTAAAAGTAGCAGACCAAAAAGGAACAGAGACAATATACAGTAATAGAACCCCTACAGAGAATATAATGGCACTAAATTCATATTTTTCAATAGTTACTCCAAATATAAATGGGCTAAATGCCCCAACTAAAAAACACTGGGTATCAGAATGGATAAAAAAACAAGACCCATCAATATGCTGTCTACAAGAAACTCATTTTAGACCCAAAGACACATCCAGATTTAAAGTGAAGGGGTGAAAAACTATGTATCATGCTAATAGACATCAAAAGAAAACTGGTGTGGCAATCCTTATATTATATAAATTAGATTTTAAGCCAAAGACTATAGTAAGAGATGAGGAAGGAAACTATATCATACTTAGAGGGTCAGTGCAACAGGAAGATTTAACAATTTTCAGTATCTATGCCCCTAACATGGGAGCAACCAATTACATACACCAATTAATAACAAAATCAAAGGAACACATCCACAATAATACAATAATAGTAGGGGACTTTAATACCCCCGTCACTGAAATGGACAGATCTTCTAAGCAATATATCAACAAGGAAATAAAAATCTTAAATAACACACTGGACCAGATGGACATCACAAATATATTCAGAATATTCCAACCCAAAGCAACAGAATACACATTCTTCTCTAGTGCACATGAAACATTCCCCAGAAAAGATCACATCCTGGGTCACAAATCAGGTCTCAACCAGTACCAAAAGACTGGGGTCATTCCCTGCATATTTTCAGAACACAATGCTCTGAAGCTAGAACAAAATCATAAAAGGAAAGCTAGAAAGAACTCAAATACATGGAGACTAAAAAGCATCCTACTAAAGAATGAATGGGTCAACCAGGAAATTAAAGAAGAATTGAAGAAATTCATGGAAACAAATGATAATGAAACACACAACTGTTCAAAATCTGTGGGACACAGCAAAGGCAGTCCTGAGAGGAAAATATATAGCCATACAAGCCTTTCTCAAGAAACAAGAAAGGTCTCAAGTATACAATCTAATTTTACACCTAAAGGAGCTGAAGATGGAACAACAAAGAAAGCCTAAACCCAGCAGGAGAAGAGAAATCATAAAGATCAGAGCAGAAATCAATGAAATCGAAACCAAAAACAGTAGAACAGATCAATGAAACTAGGAGCTGGTTCTTTGAAAGAATTAATAAGATTGATAAACTCCTGGCCAGACTTATCAAAAAGAAAAGAGAAAGGACACAAGTAAACAAAATCAAGAATGAAAGAGGAGAGGTAACAACCAACAGCAAAGAAATACAAACAATTATAAGAAGATATTATGAGCAACTATATACCAGCAAATGACAATCTGGAAGAAATGGATGTGTTCCTAAAAACTTATAGACTACCAAAACTGAATCAGGAAGAAATAGAAAACCTGAGCAGACCCATAACCAGTAAGGAGATTGAAGCAGCCATCAAAAATCTCTCAACAAACAAGAGCCCAGGGACAGATGGCTTCCCAGGGGAAATCTACAAAATTTTTAAAGAAGAATTAATACTTATTCTCCTGAAACTGTTAAAAAAAATAGAAATAGAAGGAAAACTTCCAAACTCACGTTATGAGACCAGCATACCTTGATCCCAAGACCAGAAAAAAAACCCCATCAAAAAGGAGAGTTACAGACCAATATCCTTGATGAACACAGATGTGAAAATTCTCAGCAAAATACTAGTCAATAGGATCCAACAGTATATTAAAAGGATTATTCACCATGACCAAGGGGGATTCATTCCTTGACTGCAAGGTTGGCTCAACATCCACAAATTAATCAATGTGATATAATACATTAATAAAAGAAAGAACAAGAACCATATGATACTCTCATTAGATGCTGAAAAAGCATTTGACAAAATACATAGCATTGTTTTTTGATCAAAACTCTTCAAAGTGTAGGGATAGAGGGTATATACCTCAATATCATCAAAGCCATCTATGAAAAACCCACAGCAAATATCATTCTCAATGGGGAAAAACTGAGCGCTTTTCCCCTAAGGTCAGGAACATGGCAGGGATGTCCACTATCACCACTGATATTCAACATAGCACTAGATGTCCTAGCCTCAGCAATTAGACAACAAAAAGAAATTAAAGGCATCTAAATCAACAGAGAAGTCAAATTCTCACTCTTTGCAGATGATATGGTACTTTGTGTGGAAACCAAAAGACTCTACTCCAAAACTGCGAAAACTCATACAGGAATTCAGTAAAGTGTCAGGATATAAAATCAATGCACAGAAATCAGTTGCATTTCTATACACCAACAGCAAGACAGAAGAATGAGAAATTAAGGAGTCAATCCCATTTGCAATTGTACCCCAAACCATAAGATACCTAAGAATAAACCTAACCAAAGAGGCAAAGAATCTGTACTCAGAAAACTATAAAGCACTCATGAAAGAAATTGAGGAAGACACAAAGAAATGGAAAAGCATTCCATGCTCATAGATTGGAAGAACAAATATTGTGAAAATGTCTGTACTACCTAAAGCAATCTACACATTTAATGCAATCCCTATCAAAATACCATGCATTTTTTTTTTCAAAGATGGAACAAATAATCCTAAAATTTATGTGGAACCAGAAAAGACTCCAAATAGACAGAGGAATGTTGAAAAAGAAACCACAGTTGGTGACATCACAATTCCAGACTTCAAGCTCTATTACAAAGCTGTAATCATCAGGACAGTATGGTACTGGCACAAAAATCGACACATAGATCAATGGAACAGAATAGAGAACCCAGAAATAGACCCTCAACTCTATGATCAACTAATCTTCAACAAAGCAGGAAACAATGTCCAATAGAAAAAAGACAGTCTCTTCAACATATGGTGTTGGGAAAATTGTACAGACACAGGCAGGAGAAACTTTCCTTACACCACACACAAAAATAGACTCAAAATGGATAAAAGACCTCAATGTGAGACAGGAATCCATCCAAATCCTTGAGGAGAACACAGGTAGCAACCTCTTTGACCTCAGCCACAGCAACTTCTTCCTAGAAGCATCGCAAAAGACATGGAAGCAAGGGCAAAAATGAACTATTGGGACTTCAACAAGATCAAAAGCTTCTGCACAGCAAAGGAAACAGTCAACAAAATCAAAGACAACTGACAGAATGGGATAAGATATTTGCAAATGGCATATCAGGTAAAGGGCTAGTATCGAAAATCTATAAAGATCTTATCAAACTCAACACCCAAAGAAGAAATAATCCAATCAAGAAATGGGCAGAAGACGTGAACAGACATTTCTGCCAAGAAGACATCCATCCAGATGGCCAACAGACATATGAAAAAGTGCTCCACATCACTCTACATCAGAGAAATATAAGTCAAAACCCCCTCACACCAGTCAGAATGGCTAAAATTAACAAGTCAGTAAATGACAGATGTTAGCAGGGATGAGGAGAAAGGGAACCCTGCTACACTATTGGTGGGAATGTAAGCTGGTGCAGCCATTCTGGAAAACAGCATGGAGGTTCCTCAAAAAGTTGAAAATAGAGCTACCCTAAGACCCAGCAATCACACTACTGGGTATTTACCTTCAAGATACAAATGCAGTGATCCGAAGGGACACGTGCACCCGAATGTTTAGAGCAGCAATGTCCACAATAGCCAAACTATGGAAAGAACCTAGATGTCCATCAACAGATGAATGGATAAAGAGGTTATAAACACACACACACACACACACACACACACACACACACAAATGGAATACTATGCAGCCATCAGAAGAAATGAAATCTTGCCATTTGCAATGATGTGGATGGAACTAGAGGGTATTATGCTGAGCAAAATAAGTCAATCAGAGAAAGACAATTATCATATGACCTCTCTGATATGAGGAATTTGAGAGGCAGGGTGGGGGTTTGGGGAGTAGGGAAGGAAAAAATTAAACAAGATGGGATTGGGAAGGAGATAAACCATAAGAGATTCTTAATCTCACAAAACCAACTGAGGGTTGCCTGGGGAAGGAGGGGAGTGGGAGGGTGGTTGGGTTATGAACATTGGGGAGGGTATGTGATATGATGAGTGCTGTGAAATGTGTAAGCCTGATGATTCAGAGACCTGTACCCCTGGGGCAAATAATACATTATATGTTAGTAAAAATAATTAATAAAAAAGAGCAAAGATTCAAGAAGCCATTTTATTATTCTTAACATACTTCACAAAGTTCAATTTTGTTTAGAGTTTTTGATTTCTAGACACTCTTACAAAATCTAACCATTATTTTAGATAGGTCTTTAAGTTGTTCATTTACATGCACCTATATATAACAATTAAAGTCTAATTTAATAGGAAGGTCTCCATGAAGTAACTTTTGTTTCTTTACATACTTTTCTCTCTCTCTCTCTCCATTTTTCCTCACTGGAATTATCTTCTAATGTTATGCCTGGGTGTAGCTTCTCATCTCCCTTTATCTAACTCACTATAGGAATCTTACCTTTTGAAGACAACTTTTTGGTTTAAGTTATATGTCTAAACATACTATATCCCAGCCAATTCCAAGGATTCTCAACATATTTATCATTTACATTTTAACAAGAAATTCTCATTAGCATTTGTTACGTGTGAGGGTTGCTGGAGGGAAGTGAGGTGGGTTGATGGAGTAACTGGATGATAGACATTAAGGAGGTCATGTGATGTAATGACCACTAAGTATTATATAAGACTGATTCATCACTGACCTCTACCTCTGAAACCAATAATACATTAAATGTTAATTAATTGAGTTTAATTAATTGAGTTAATTAATTGAGTTTAAATTTAAAAATAATAAAAAATAATAAAATAATAAAAAGAAAATTTTAACTGTCCCTGATTGTTTTCACTAACCAAGGAATGAAATTGTTAAAAGGAAGGCAAATACTTCTCACATGTTGAGTTTTAGCAGAATAATATTTCCAGGAGATAAGCGAATATGTGAGGTCAGCTGTTAGTACAGTATTTTCTGTTTGTGAACTCCATTAAAAAGCATTAAGCTTCTCCTCCGTCTAGCGAGGTAATCTCTATCATTATTACACAGAAGTTCTACTTTGGTTTCTCTCAGCATAGACCCTCAATCATAAAGTGCCCATTGCAGTTCTACATGTGTTTGTATCTATCACTCCATGCTCCTTTTAGATCAGGTTCTTTGGAAAAGTGATTATATCCCTCGGCTGACAGATCTTCATCATGACTTTCATCTCAACATGTATTAGTATTACATAATATATTATGATCATTTTCCTTTGTTAAAATTTAACACTTCCTCATGTGTTCTGAGACTACATTCTCTGCAGTGTCCTTCTGAAAATTACTGGACACTTCCCATACCAATTGTTATCTTTTATTATTTTTTTAAGAGATTTATTTATTTGAGAGAGAGAGAGTGAGCACCAACAGGAAGGGCAGAGGGTAAAGGAGAGAGAATTTCAAGCATGCACTGGGCTGAATGCGGAACCCAATGTGGGTTTGATCTCACGATGCCAAGATCATGACCCTGAGATCACAACCTGAGCCAAGCAGAAACCAAGAGTCAGATGTTTAACAAACTGTGCCACCCAGGCACCTCAATTCTTCTCTTTTCTGTAAAACAGTTTCTACAAAGAATTCTTCATGAGAGAATATATCTCAATCTCTAGCCATAAATCTATCACTTTATAATAAATCAAAACTCATGTCCATTCTAAAATTTATTTGACATCTGCTATGTAGATAATTGCTTGATTCCAATCTCTTTTCATCATTTCACTATCATAAACTTCAACTTGAAAAGAGATTTAAATACCACTTATTTCCATAAATTCTCTAGTTCTCATTTTTATATATCAAGAATGTGGAGAATAATAGTCAAAGGAGATAAGACAGCATAATGCAAACACATTCAAAAACAGAAAGAAGTATAATTTTTAATAATTGCTCAAAAACTACTCTACTATTATGAAATACTGATGTAATAGCTGTGTTAATGAAAGTATTTATAGTCTTTAAAATCTTATAGAGATTTGCATGCTACTTAAACTAAATCATGATGAAACTATCAAACACGGGAGGAAACTTATTCCAGGCAGTAAGGGGTAATGCCAGTATTTCACCAATTTTGCCTCAAAGAATAATGAAGCAAAGATCATCATTCAAAAGACCAGTCTATCAAAGACACACTTAAATCTCTCAGTTGTTAAAAAGTAGAGATGAAATGACAGGGCTTTAAGGTTCTACCTAATTGTTCTCCCCTCAACTCCCAAAGAAAGATCTCTCAAATTTCAAATCTAGTGTCTCAAGCACATGGCTTATTTCATTCTATTCAGAATTCAGCAAGCTACAAAAAGAAACATTTTTTTCTGCTTCACTGAATTGAATATACCAGTTTAATTAGCTTGATAATAAATTTTTACAGACTCATAATTTCTGGAAAGAATCAAAGGTATTTGTCTATTCCACCAAAATGCATGTCTTCCCTAAACACATTGCATTTTGACATTGATATATGGTGAGAATAAGGGGAAAAGACTTATGAATGACCTTGAAAGGCTTCTCAAGATAGCTTACGCTATTTAATTTCTGAGCAAGTTAGACACCAGCATGCTTCAAGAGTCCTCAGTGCTTTCCTGGTGACAGATATACCTTTTGTTGCCTGCTACATTCTGTGAGATTTGAAAGTACACAGGGACTGGAATCCTTTGCTACCAAACATATTGGAAAACCACAGACATGATTTGACTTGGTGGTTTTATGTGTTTTATCAGCCAGTGACATCATGACAGATGAGAATGTTCTGCCAAGAAAAGTCAAAATTTCCTAACATTAAGGAATTCGCAGACAAATCACATGTACTAAATGTCATTTAATCTATACAATGATTTGAACATAATCCAGACCCAAGGCAGGAAAAGAAAAATCCTCAACCACCAAGCAAGACATTTGATTCAGAACAAAACACTAAGTGAGGATTTGCAAACTATTTAAGTAAAATAGTTTGATACCTACAAAAAAGGAGTATATTCTTTTGTTTTTCCACTATTACCTCACTTGATGAAGCATCAAACTCCCTACTGAGAAAAACAGACAAAAGCTAGTAAATAGTACCTTGCTTTTTAATGTTCTTCTTTTATCTGTGAACCACAAAAGGAATATAGCAATAAGTAAATGAGTTGAATGATGTATGCAGAGAACAGAGCATTCTACCAAAATTGCTTCTTTTAAAGATAAAACTCTACGATAAGTGTGTCCAAGGGGAGATTAAAGCAAGTCAGCAGTGTTTCTCTAAGACAAATTGGCATTACACTTTCTAAGGAAGGGCTTTTTATCAAGCATAGTCATTTAGATAAAGTATAATCAAACAAATACAAGCCCAATACACACTTCCCAATTTTTCTAACACCAAGCTAATCTTTATAGGATCATGTCCAAAACACAAATTCCTTAAAAGCCACACTCTGTGGACAATTGCCTAAGAGAACAATGACCCAATCCTCATAAAAGGGGATTTAATAAAGCAGAATGAAGCCATGATTGGGTTCTTTATTTATGAGACACTGAGGAGCAGCTGCATGGTGTGTGCTACTTTCTAAATGGGTTCCGCCTCCAGCAGTTGTCTAGACCAGATGGAAAAGTGACAAGCTCCACTTAATATGTCACAGCATCAGCATGGTCATAAAAGAGTCCCCAGCAATTCTCTTTTGAACAGAAGCCACCTGTTTACTCTAAACACACCTCTTATTTCTCAAACTGCAATTTTAATTTGCAACTTGCACCTGAAAGGTAGCACACCTTTGAGTTCAAAGCTGCCAGGTTGCAAGTCAATCATGAGTGCTGGAAGACTTCAAATCTCTGTGGTAGAATTTGAACAGTTTTAAAACTTTAATGTGTCCAAAGCTTGGTTATAAGTGATCCAATCCATCTTTTCTTAGAAGGGAGTTTTGTCATAATTATAATTTCAGCTGGGCATTTTATTTGGCTATTGCTTTATTCTATAATGACGCTTATTAGGAACAGACTTATTACCCTTTTGGTTATTAGAAACAGATTCATTATACCTTCTTTTTATTTCAGTAGCAGAAATTTAGGCTGAAAAACTGAAGATCTGGTTATACCCTATGGCTATTATTTCTTCACAAAAAGGAGTGTTTCATCAGATATTTGGGGCCCCTTGGCGTTCATTATAGATCATTGATGTCTCTAGGTGTACATAATGGCTTAGGTATGATCATACGTTTCACAGGAGGGAAAGAAAAATTACTTTAAAAAACTGGAACTAATGTATAAATCTAAAATCAAAGATAACAGACATTGCTAGAGCATCAATTCATATTACTGTGCGATAAATCTATTAGAGTAGACACAATCTCTCTCTGAACCAAGGCTTTCAGCACAGGAATGAAGCAAAAGTAGAGGGGGGAAACCCTTACTTGGATGATAAATTCTACAAGAAATTTATGGTGTAGTTTTTCTATTACAGGTTTTATTAGGAGCTTGGGATTAAACTTGGATCCCTTCAGGATCTAATGCACAGATAATTTTTCTTGCCCTTTTTCATTTTGGCTACAAACTTGCCCACTAAGTTAATAATGCTAAATCCAGAACATGTAAAGGATTCTTCATGTAGCAGTATTTTCAAAAAGGAGTAAGAAGAAGTTTCATCAACAGGGTTGGAGGATAACAGAGGTTAATTGGGAATTTCTCTAGTTGTGGATATTTTAGGGGAAAAAACACAAATTTAGACAACAACTTACATTATGTCCCTGCATGATGTTGATTGGCCTGCCTATGTTAGAGAGTCTGAAAGGGTTCATTAGTCACAAACATATAAATATGTTCTTTGCTTTTGTTTAAACATATCTGTAATATACATATTTTTTATTTTATAGAACCAAGTCTCCTGGTTTACACTTCCTTGGAAAAAGCCACAGAAATCGATGGAATTGTTAAAGGGACAACTGATTGCTTAGAATATGTCTAAGGCACAGCTGCTCTGGGAGCTCAGATAGCCATGATATTGCTGAATTACATACTATGAGGCAATCCACGTATGCACATCACACATACCATGCCATTCATTTACATAGACATCTCTTGTCTGTGTAAAACACATAAACAACAACAAAAAAACAATTGAACAAAAGACCCCACTTTCTTGCTTGTGTCCTCTCCCAAACTCCTCCCACAAATATTCAAAGGTTCAGAATGAAAGATAAATTAGCGAGCACTCTAAGGTAGGCATGCAAGTCACATAGTAGATTGCATTTTGATCTCCAGCATCCAGAAGCTTTCTCTGTTTCACCATATTTTCATCTTCTCAGCTAAGCAGCCCCTACAGGGGGACCACAGTCATCATTTTATATAAAAGGGCTTACGGTAACTCACTTGTCATCCTTCACAGCAAGCCCTGCAGTGCTATTTCCTAGCTTATAAGAAACAGAAGGATCTCATCAAACATATATGCAGAATAAGTGGTGAAAAATAAAATGTTCCCGACTTTATCAATTCAACCAAATAATGCTAAAAGTATTTCTGATATAATATCACATAGATTCAAAGAATAAAAGTAAAAGTACATTCCTTTTGTGAGAAATAGGCAATCTCTCACTTAAGAGAGAAAAACATAAAATAGTATTTCTTTTTACAAAAGAAATTACCTTAATATTGAGTATGATAGTCAGAAAGTTTCCCCTAATATATACAGGATGATCTTATCATTTGTCAGAACACTTCTAACAATCTTTCTTCCAATGGTAGATGTGCTCTCACAATTAAACAAGCATTTGTTTGCTATTATGTCTATTTGGTTAACTCCTGATAAAGGGAAGGGGACAATTTATGTTTTTCAAAAATATAAAAGTGGCACTTTTATTTTTATAACATTTTACTGTTTGCTATTTGCAAGGTGTTTACAAGTCATTAGCATATCCTTCTAGTATTTGTCACGATTAACATTCCAATCTTAAAGCTGAGAAAGCAGAAAATAAAAGATTTATACAATGCTAAGGACTAACTCAGGTGCAGTACAGGATTACTCTTGAATTGAAGTAATTCAGTATTTTTTTAAAAAGATTTTATTTGTCAGACAGAGAGCACAAGCAAAGGGAGCAGCAGGCAGAGCAGGCAGAAGGAGAAGCAGACTCCTCACTAAGCAGGGAGCCCGATGTGGGACTCGATCCCAGGACCCTGGGATCATGACCTGAGCCAAAGACAGATGCTTAACTGACTGAGCCACCCAGGCATCCCTAATTCACTATTTTTAATTCGTAAAAGTTTAACCAAAATAGGTAAGATAGGCAAATCAGAACATGTTCATATTACTTTTATTTTGGTCCCCGCTATGATACTACCAGTTTATGGTAGAGTAAATTTGGCCTTAATATTTGAAATTTTGCAATTTCAGTCATTTAGGAAAATATTTATTATGTTTGTGACAACTTTGTATAATTAGAAATAAACATTATATTTTCATCTAATTATTCATGTCATTTTAGGGGGGTAAATATTAAATGACTTCAAAGTAGATTTTAGGGTCTACATTCATGCACTGCCCACCTGAGAATCTTTAATGCTACATTACTCAGTAAAGTTTTCTTTTATAATACTGTTTGTGTCAACTGACACAAATAGAACAAAATAAATTAAAATTATGAAATATTCATTTCCATCACCTTAATAATTTAATGAATAACTATTATCAATATTATTTAAAATATATGTAAACAAAGAAATCTATATTTATTATCCTTTTATAGCAACATATTACAACCATTAAAGGTCTGTTCTCAATTGAATATTGTATAGGATAAGAAAGTTGGAGAATGTAGCCTATTGGCTTCTATATTGCTAGCCACTAAGTACAGAACTTACTACAAATTTTCTTTTGTATTTTATTATAAAATTTTATATTATTATATGCATTAATTCTTGATATTAATTCTTGATATTAAGAATTTAAACAATAGTACAGAATAAAATAAAAGCCCCTTTTTATTGACTTATTCTCACCTAAA
Organism: Lontra canadensis; assembly: GCF_010015895.1. Classification (NCBI taxonomy): domain Eukaryota; kingdom Metazoa; phylum Chordata; class Mammalia; order Carnivora; family Mustelidae; genus Lontra; species Lontra canadensis. Next base: position 1,990,908 of record NW_022631153.1, on the reverse strand, counting down.
GCTCAACAAATTCACAAAGTTGGTATTGTTATTTCATTCTACAGATGAAAAAAACTGAGGTACAGACTTGTTCTATAACTTGAGTATCACTGATTGAGCAGCAGATCAGAACTTAACCCAAAGCTCTGCAGCCCCAAAGTCCACATAATTACGATTCTCAAATTTTAATGAGCATAAAAAATACCAGTTTCTGGACAAGATGGAATAAAAGTTTCCAGATTTATCCTCCTGTCTGAATCAATTAAAAAGATGGACAAAATACATGAAATAACACTTTTCAAGATATTGGACTTTAGGCATTGAAAGAGGGATCCCTGAGAGATGAGAAACAAATGAGAAAACCCTTTACTAACTTAGCTTGCTGCAGAGATGTTTCTAGGCTGAAATGCAGTGAAGGGAAACATTTATGAAGGCCAGTAGTCTGCAACAGTTGAGGAGGCAGAATTGGAATATTATACAGCTAGTGTTCAGAGGACAGAATACTGGAAAGAAGAGAGCTGCATAGGCAAAAGTCCAGATACAATTTAAAAATGTCCCTTATCTATTCAGCTGCTTAGTAATTTATGTATATTAACAAACAAACAAACAAACAAAAAACATGCAAGGCCAGGAAAAGAACCACCAGAAATAAGAGCTAGAGAATACAGAAGAATGGAAATAATGCCCATTCATACCAACCAGCCTGAACAACTTCATAATTCACTGGGCACTGAATAAAATACTCAGAAGGGTCTTGGTAATGGTGCAAATATTGTCCTAGACTAAATGCTAATAAAGCTGAAGAGCAAGACCCAACAGGACTATATTCTTTCTGTATAAATCAACTATCTCAGAACAGAGCTCAGGAATATTTTAGAAAATTATTCAGTGGCCAAAAAGGTAGAATTTACACTGTCTGGCATCCAAGCAAAAATTATAGGTTATTAAAAGAAAAATATACCACCTATAATGAATAAAAAAAAATAAATCATTAAAAAGTGACTCATAACTAGGACAAATTGAATTACCAGAAAAAGATATTAAAACTATAATCCACAAAGCTAACACTACACTTAATGGTCAAACACTATACTTAATGGTCAAACACATTTCCCCCAAAGACCAGGAATAAGACAAGGATGTCCATTTGACCACTTGTAATCTATACATTGTCCTAGAGGTTCTTGCCCAGGCAATTAAGCAAGAAAAGGAAATAGAGTCATTGAGATTGGAGAGGAAAAAGAAAACTACAGTTGACCTTTGAACAACACAGGGGTCAGTGGTTCTGATCCCTTGCGCTGTCAAAAATCCATGTATAATTTTTGACTCCCTTAAAACTTAATTACTTATAGTCTACTATTGTCCAAAAGCCTTGTCAATAACAGTTCATTAACACATAGATTATACGCTAAATTATATACTATATTTTTACAATAAAGTAAGTTTAAGAAAAGAAAATGTTAAGAAATTATAAGGAAGTAAAAAATACATTTATAGTACTGTAAGTATTTATTTAAAAATAAATATGTGGATCCTCAACTCTATGGTCAAATAATCTTTGACAAAGCAGGAAAAAATTTCCAGTGGACAAAAGGCAGTCTCTTCAATAAATGGTGCTGGGAATATTGGACAGCTATGTGTAGAAGAATGAAACTCAACCATTCTCTTACACCATATAAAAAGATAAACTCAAAATGGATGGAAGACCTCAACATGAGACAGGAATCTATCAAAATCCTAGAAGATAACACAGGCAGCACCCTCTTTGACATTGGCCACAGCAACTTCTTTCAAGACACTTCTCCAAAGGCAAAGGAAACAAAGGTGAAAATGAACTTTTGGAACTTCATCAAGATCAAAAGCTTCTGCACAGCAAAGGAAACAGTCAACTAAACAAAGAGGCAACCCACAGAATGGGAGAAGATATTCGCAAATCACACTACAGACAAGGACTGATATCCAAGATCCATAAAGCACTCCTCAAACTCAACACCCAAAAAAACAGTTATTCATGTCAAAAAATGGGTAGAAAACATGAACAGACACTTCTCCAAAAAAGACATACAAATGGCTAGCAGACATATGGAACAATTTTCATCATTAGTTGGGAAATGCAAATCAAAACCACAGTGAGATACCACCTTACACCACTTAGAATGGCCAATACTATTAGGACAGGAAACAGTAAGTGTTGGAGAGGATGTGGAGAAAGTAGAACGCTCTTACACTGTTGGTGGGAATGCAAGTTGGTGCAGCCACTTTGGAAAATAGTGTGGAGGTTCCTCAAAAAATTAAAAATAGAGATACCCTATGACACTGCAATTACAGTATGGGTATTTACCCCAAAAATACAGATGTAGTGAAAAGATGGGCCATCTGTACCCTAATGTTCATAGCAGCAATGGCCACAATCGCCAAAGTGTAGAAAGAGCCAAGACGCCCTTCAACAGATGAATGAATAAAAGATATGGTCCATATATACAATGAAATATTATGTCTCCATCAGAAAGGATGAATACCCAACTTTTGTATTAACATGGCTGGGACTGGAGGAAATTATGCTGAGTGAAATAAGTCAAGCAGAAAGAGTCAATTATTATATGGTTTCACTTACTTGTGGATCATAAGGAATAACATGGAGGACATTAGACAAGGAAAGGAAAAGTGAACTGGGGGAGATTAGAGGAGAAGATGAACCATAAGAGACTATGGACTCTGAGAAACAAACTGAGGGTTTTGGAGGGGAGGGCAGTAGGGGATGGGTGAGCCTGGTGGTGGGTATTAAGGAGGGCACATATTGCATGGAGCACTGGGAATGGTGCATAAACAATGAATCTTGGAACACTGAAAAAATAAAATAAAATTTAAAAAAGAATAAATAAATAAATAAATATCTGTGTGTCAGTGGACCTGCACAGTTCAATTCTGTATTGTTCAAGGATCAACTTTATATATATTATTAGATGACATGATCTTTTACATTAAAAATCCCTAAGGAATCCTTTAAAAAACATATATTAGGGGGCGCCTGGGTGGCTCAGTGGGTTAAGCCTCTGCCTTCAGCTCAGGTCATGATCTCAGGGTCCTGGGATTGAGTCCCACGTTGGGCTCTCTGCTCAGCAGGGAACCTGCTTCCTACTCTCTCTCTGCCTCTCTGCCTGCTTGTGATCTCTGTCTGTCAAATAAAAAAATAAAATCTTTAAAAAAAAAACATATATTAGTAAGCCAAGAGAATCCTTGTGCATTATTCCCAGGAAAATATACTGGTATAATCACTATGGAAAACAATATGGAGTTTACTCAAAATTTGTAAATAGAACTACCATGTGTCCAGCAACTCTCTTCTGGGTATGTATCTGAAGGAAATGAAAACAGGATCTCAAAAGAGATATCTGCATACCCATGTTCATTATGGCATTATACACAATAACCAAAACATGAAAACAACCTGAAGTGTCCATCAATGAATGAACGGATAAAGAAAGTGGAGTATACATATACAACAAACTATTACTCAAGAAAAAAGGAAGTCCTGTCATTTGTAACAATATGGATGAATGTGAGAGCATTATGTTAAGTAAAATAACCAGAGAAAGAAAAACAGTATGTGAGCCACCTATACATGGAATTTTAAAAAGTACCACTCATAGAAACAGAGTAGAAAAGTGGGTGAGGTTAATGAGCTGTTAATGAAAGGGTACAAATTTCCAGTCATAAGATGAATAACTTCTGAAGATCTAATGTACAGCATGGTGGCTATAGTTAACAATATTTTATTGTATACTTGAAGGTTGCCAAGAGAGTAGATCTTAAATGTTCTTAACACAATAACAAGAATGAAAATAATGGTAATTATGTAAGATAAAATATGTGTTAACTAACCTTATTGTGATGATCATTTTGCGGTATATATATCTATCAACTCATATTGTATACCTTTAACATACACAAGATTATATGTCAATTACATTTTAATAAAGCTGTAAAAAATGGATATCTGAATATGCCTATATCTGTTACAACTCATGTATATTCATATAATGTCAAAATTTACCAAATTGTATACTTTATCCAAAGTTTACTGTGTATCAATTATCTCAGTAAAGCTGCTTAAAAAAAAAAAAAAAAAAAAAAAAAAAAAACTATCCTAATGGGGCAGGGGAGAATATGGTGGAAGTAGAATGTGGTAGAAATGACACTGTTGGCTTGTTTAAGCCTAGGTCATAAAATGTGATTTATCCTCCAATTTGTTGCTTGAAGACTCACTTTAGAATCCTGAGCCACCATGTGAGATCTGATTACCTTGAGACCATCTGTGAGAAAGACCAAGCCACTTGGGAGAAGCCTCACAGAAACGTTCCTATCAATAGCTCTTGGTGAGGTCTCAGCAACAGCATGCATCAGCCAAATTGTATGTGAGTAAAAATGCTTCCAGATGATACTAGGCTTCAGTCATCACATCAGTCTCAGGAATCAAGTCCCGAGAGGCTCAGTCATGATGGTATAGAGACTTGTCATTATCTCTAGTCTTCATTCTCAAATTAAGAACCTATGAGCGGGACGCCTGGGTGGCTCAGTTGGTTAAGCGGCTGCCTTCAGCTCAGGTCATGATCCCAGCACCCTGGGATCGAGTCCCACATCCGGCTCCTTGCTCGGCAGGGAACCTGCTTCTCCCTCTGCCTCTGCCTGCCTCTCAGCCTACTTGTGGTCTTTCTCTCTCTCTGACAAATAAAAATTAAAAAAAAAAAAAAATTTTTTTTAAAAAAGAACCTATGAGCAAAAAAAATTGTTGCTTTTGACTGCTAAATTTTGGATTCATTTTTTCATACAATAATTATCTAGAACACTTAGACTAAGTTTCCTGTAAATAACAATCTTGAAATCTGTATAACATTAAAAAAAAACAAAAAACAAAAAAAACCAAAAAACCAAAAAAAAAAAAACAAAACAAAACAAAAACCTATGTGAGGGCACTGGTGGGCAACAAAAAATTAGGCCAAAACTGGAAATGAGGCCACTTTAGACAATCGTACTAGGTGAGATCTCCATGTTTACAGTTTTTGCCTATGCAAACTAGACAGCTCAGGGTGACAGAAAGCTACATATTCATTTGACTCCAAGCTCTAAGAGAACAGAATTTCTAACAGACAAAATGGCTGAAATATTAAAGTAAAGGGAAGAGCTACAGAAGAATGAACTTCAAAATCTGTGTTTAAGAATTGTCCCAAATGCCCTGGACTGATCAGTTTCTACATCTTCTTTCCCTCTATCATCCCTGACCCACAGAGAATTCCTATCACTGTCCACCACTTATCCCAACATCAATGTTTTATTCACTGCTTTGGTAAATGATGCTTTTAGGGACAAAGAGAAAGAATTGATGGGTGAGTCACATATGACTGGTCCCCTGCAATATTCCTATATTTCCCCACTGCCAAAGTCCTTCCTTTATATTATATATCAAGACATAAATTGTAGGTCAATTTCATTTCCTACAGTCCTCTATCAGGTCCAGGATTCAGCAACTGTCTGTAATCAAGGAGAAGTATTCCCAACTAGTTGAGCAGCTGGAGAATGGAATCTTTGGTGAGCGTGCCTATGTTGAGAAGTTCTGCCTAGACAAAAACCTAAGCTTCTCTTTCCCTGATTTCAGGAGAATGAAGATTCTCCTGAATCAGAAAGAAGATCTTTCTTCATCAGAAGAAACATTCCTACATGTGTTTCCCAGAATTTTATAGTAAAGATGAGTACAATCTTTGCTTTTCTGGTATCACACCAGTCATATCCCGGGTTTAACTTTGTAATTGGCTCCTTGGGGAATGCTAGAATTTGGAGGCAATGAGGTGCGGTTGGATAGCACATTAGGAGAAATAGCTGCTTCTCGAGGAGTTGCTTCCTCCTGCCAGGTTGTAAAAGAATTTTCAGAAAAGCAAAGAATAGTTTCATCAGACATGGGAGGAGAGACTGCTTCTGTTGATGAGGGAGATATGACTGGGCTCAAGACTTTGGGTTATTCCTGTTCATTTGGATCTTCTTAAACATTCCCAGTCTAGTCATTAGCTCCCTACTCTTTCCCAACCAATAATCTGGCTTTGATTTTTATTTTTATTATTATAGCCATTCTTCTCTGCCTACAAGCAATATTACGGAATTGTCACAGTTAACCGGGTTTTTTTTTTTTTTTTAAGTACACACTGAGATTTTAAAGTTTTAGCCTTGCTAATTTATTTCTAGTTAGACATAGCCAGCACACCACGCATCTCTGGCATTCTTCAAGCCCGTTTACATGACTCCAAAGACTGCAATTTGCCATTGCATATTACAGACTACCAGAATCCCAACCAAGAGCAGGATAACCAAGCTCGAGTTCCCACTTTCTTTGATGTCCATTACCATACCATGTAAAGTTCACAGATGAAAGCAACAAAAAACACTGTTTTTATTTTAAAAATTATTATACACTTCAAATTAGTATATATAATCCCCAGGAGAGCCAGAGAATCATCTAAAAACAAACCAAGGAGGGACAATGATCACTGGCACCACTGCTCCTGGGTCATCTATCTCTGCTATCTCTAAAAGCTCTTTATCTCTGCCCTATATTTGCCAAATAGAATGTTTCCTGGCCCTTCTCTCTCCTAAATCTATGTTGGTCCAAGTACATGGTGGAAATTGTCATTTTTGGCATCCTGGCTTCCAGGAAGGCCAGGGATTTAGTTCTATTGGGGTTATCATCAGAAGAGAAGAAGCAAGACTATTCCAAATTAAGAAAAAAAAAATGGAAAAAAAAAAGTAACCCCAAAAGTGGGCAACAGGGTAGCTGCAAATTCCTCTAATCTATATGATTCAATCATCTGCTTATATTTCCATTGCTTAAATTGTCTTGTTTAGATAGTATCTGTAAAAGAGGTGAATATGAAGTGAAAGGCAGGCTTCCAAACAGTTTCTGTTACTCAGAGAGTAGGGGAGTAGGGGACATGAGTATGCTGTTCTTAGAACAAAGATGCTTTCCTCTTTTTTTTTCTTTTTTTCTTTTAATTTCTTCCCACCTATACCTTTTATCATTCACTCTCTATGCTTTATTTCTCTTACTATTCCCCAAACTTACTAGAGGAACTTTCTCCAAGCAACTAGTTCCCTTGTTTTCCAGGGCAGCTCTGGGTTTGAAATCTGTGCTCTATCCCTGCTGCCTCTGCTGCTGAGTTCAAAAGATTGGTATGGAAGAACAGAGTCTAGGTAGTCTAAAGACCCATTTACATGATTTCCCAACTCCCCTCCAGGTCTTTACTTTTTTTTTTTTTTTTTATTTTTTTACTCCAGGGTTAAAGATTTTCTGAATATACTTTCACTTTCACTCTGGTAAAACATAGCATTCTCATGTTTTTGTTTTTGTTTTTCAATCAATTCTATCCTCAGTGTTTTCTATTTTCCAGAAATGTTTTACAACTTATCTACTGAGGGCACCCTTTCTTGCATTAGATCTACGAATTATGTGTCATTATTCACACTTTAAATAAAAGAATACTGAGGTTTAGAAAAGTGAAGCAGTTTGCCAAAGGCTGATGCAAAAGGAAGTCAAGATTTTAACTCAATTCTGTTCAACCCCAGAGCTTAAGACTTTTACTACTGTGAAAGATATTTGCCACACATTGCATAATACAATGTTGCCCTCAACAAATGATTATTTTCCTTGCCATCTCTATTCAACATTCTAAGGATATCTATTCATTTGAAATTATGAGCATTGTTATAATTTGGGGTTGCCAGAACTGGTATTCTTCCTAGTCAATACCCATCTATTTCTCATGAAATGATGTTTCCCAAATGTCAATTTCACTCCTCTCCTCAAATAATCGGGCAAATTTTTCATTTTGGAAATTTATTCCTCTCTATGATTTTTCTGCTATAAATTTGAATGTGATGCACAAAGTAATGGCCTGCCTTCATCCCAGGAGTATGAGAGGAAATCACTTTCCTCTCTTACAGGAGGAAAGCATTCTGTGAAAGAGTAAGATTTTGTAGATGGTATCAGAAGAAAGAGACGAAATCTCTGATTTTCACGAGCAAGAAGCTCTAATTACTCCAGTAGAGTAATTTCTCTCTGTTACTGAATACAGAGCTAGTAAAGCAGAAAGGAAAGTGACACTGTTGCTTCCCTAAACCTAAATAAACAACAAAAATGAGTTGACTGGGAATGGAATAAGCATTGGGACCTTACGCATACAACTTAAAGCAGAACATCTTGTCTACTGGTTATCAGGGTATAAAGCTCTTTAGTCAATGTTTTTATTACTAAATACACTAAAACACTTAACAGCTTGCACTATAATCTATCAGAGATTCGTGGAGGTAAAAAGGGATTGGAAGAGTGCCCTTCTGAGAGACGCCTTGAAAGTCAACTCTCCTGAAAAAAGCCAACTACCTATTCAGCCACATTTAATATGCAAATAAACATCCTTAAAAAGCTGCTTGCAAATTTATGTCTATTATCCAATTGATTTGCATAAAAAATCAAGGATGAATAATGCAAAGGAAAAAAATGTCCATGAAAAAATTAAGGGAGTGTGTAAACCATTAAACTAAATTCTAGTAAAGCAAAACAATATTTCTGCAACCAATTCAGTGCATAAGTAAAATGCGGTGGCATAATGGAATTTGAATGTTTATGTGTCTAGTAGGCACAATTTTATAACTAGAGATACTGAAACAACTTAAGTTTGAAAATACCACAATTAATGCAAACTGGTGCAACCACTCTGGAAAACAGCAAGGAGGTTCCTCAAAAAGTTGAAAATAGAGCTACCCTATGACCCAGCAATCGCACTACTGGGTATTTACCCTAAAGATACAAATGTAGTGATCCGAAGGGGCATGTGCACCTGAATGTTTATAGCAGCAATGTCCACAATAGCCAAACTATGGAAAGAACCTAGATGTCCATCGACAGATGAATGGATAAAGAAGATGTGGTGTATATATATATACAATGGAATACTATGCAACCATCAAAAGAAATGAAATCTTGCCATTTGCGACGATGTGGATGGAACTAGAGGGTATTATGCTGAGCAAAATAAGTCAATCAGAGAAAGACAATTATCATATGATCTCCCTGATATGAGGAAGTTGAGAGGCAATGTGGAGGGTTTGGGGGGTAGGAAAAGAATAAATGAAACAAGATGGGATTGGGAGGGAGACAAACCACAAGAGACTCTTAATCTCACAAAACCAACTGAGGGTTGCCAGGGGGAGCGAGAGAGTGGTGGAGTTATGGACGGTGGGGAAAGTATGTGCTATGGTGAGTGCTGTGATGTGTGTAAACCTGGTGATTCACAGACCTGTACCCCTAGGGTTGATAATACATGATATGTTAATAAAAAAATTTTTTAATTAAATTAAAAAAAAGAAAATACCACAATTAATAAACTAATGTATTTTATCTCAGGAAAAAAGTAGAAGCCAAAACCTGAAAGCTACAAAAAAATAAAATTGAAAGTAAAATTGTTAATGGTGTAAGATACAGTTAAAAGGGAAACTTTTAAGAGTTTGAAATCAGGGATAGCTATACATGTTTATCATCTAACAATTCTGGCATATTTCTGAACACTATAACTCCATCATCAAAACTTTCAAGATTAAAGTGTGGGTTTAAAAAAAAGTTTAAAAAAAAGGATATTTTAATATCCAAAATGATAAATTACAACCTTTAAGCTTAAATGCCTTAACCATGTCAAAGACATAGTCTTTAGAGGTAGCTTATATATAATGAGAAAAAGCTTACTTGTTCATTCTAAAAAAAAGTGGGAAGGTGAAAAAAAAAGAAGTACTGTTGGATATAAATTCCTACCAAGGGTTTTTACCTAAGGCCTTTCTTAAATGTTGAACTATCAAACTCTCTCATAGCTTTACACATGCTAAATTCACTGCATGGTGTAAGCTGTTTTCATACACAAAGAACACATTTAAAAATATACAATGATGTTTCCAACAGGTTCTTTTAATGTATTAATCCCAGGTGTGAGAATCACATCTCTGGTTCCTGAATATCTAAACATGATTTAAAATCCATCAAATCAAAAGTAGAAAAATTCCTAAATCATTGGTTTTAACTTTTTCTTAAAATGATTATGATTTCTCCTCACTTTGCTAATCAAATAGAGCTATTCATGGTAACTTCCTTGTAGAGTGCAGTAAAGATTAAATAAAACATTTAGAATAGCACTCCATGAATACAAGATGTGAGGATAATAACAATGAGACATTGATAATTATTAAATTCTGCCTCCTGCTTGAAGCCATACCGGCAAAATTGGATATGTGTGCCTAGTACAAGGTTAGCAAACGTAGGCAATAAAAATTCAGGACTCCCAACTTACTTTGTACTTCAGATAAATAACTAATAACTTTTTAGTGTAAGTATGAAATATTTGGGACATACTTTAACTGAATTTCAGATAAACAATTAAGTTTTTTAACAAAAGTGTTTTCTTGGTTTTTGTTTTTGCTTTTGTTTTTTAGTATAAGTATGTCCAAAAGACTGCATAGGGTACACTTACTCCAAAAAACTATCCTTTGCTTAACAGAAATTCAACTTTAACTGGGTGATCTGTATTTTATCTGGATGTTTTTATTGAAGTATAACTAACATACAAAGTTGTGTTAGTTTCAGATGTATAACAGAGTGATTCGACAATTCTATATATTACTCATTGCTCACCACATTAAGTATAGTCACCGCCTGACACCATACAAACATCATTACAACATTATTAATTGTAGTCCCTATGCTGTATTTTTCATCTCCGAGACTACAACTCGAAGTGTTTATCTCTTAATCTCCTTTATCTATTTCACCCATCACCCATCACCATCACCATCACAGAGAACAATTTGTTCTCTGCTTCTCCCTCTCCCTGGTTCCCCTACTTGTGTGCCTTCTCTCTCCCTCTCTCTCTCACAGATAAATAAAAATCTTAAAAAAAAAAACAATTAAACCAAGCACAAATTAAAGAGTGAATACCTATTCTCAAACAATTCCAAAAGGGAGAATAGGAACAGAAGCTTCCAAATTCATTCTACACGACCAGCACTACCCTAATACAAAAACCAGATAAAGACACCACAAAAAAAGAGAACTACAGGCCAGTTATCTCTGATGATAATAGATACAAAAATCCTTAACAAAATATTAGCAAATTGAATTCAACAATACATTAAAAAAAAAACATTCACCATGATCAACTGGTATTTATTCCAGTGATGTAAGGGTGGTTCAATATTCACAAATCAATCAATATGATACATCACCTCAACAAAAGGAAGGATAAAAACCACATGATCATCTTAACAGACGCAGAAAAAGCACTTGAAGAAAAGATTCAGTTCACGATGAACTCTCAACAAAGTGGGTTTAGAGAGAACATTCCACATCATAATAAAGACCATATATAAAAACCCAAAGCTAACATCATATTCAATCCTGAAAAAATAACAGTCTAGAATATTCATGAGGCTATGTTATTCAGTAGGATTTACACAGATCCTTAAACCCTTACATGAATCCTGGATCTATCACTTAAGAGTTGTATGACCTTGACCAACTTAAATAACAATCTATATGAGCACAGATTTACTTATTTTTAAAGTGAAGCCAAATAAAATGTGCCATTTCCCTTCTGTAAAATTATGAAGAGTAGGAAAGGATATAAAATGACCAGTGCAATGACAGTCTTAAGCATTTGTTCTCTTTTCTCTCTCAAATGTTTCTGGAAACAAAACCTACATCACTTTTAAAATTACAACTGTAATTTGCAAAGGCGAATCTTGCAAAGGTGAAACTAATAGACTGATTAAATAGATTAGATGCTAAAAGGGGAACAATGGAAAGAGGTTAGAAATAACTCCAACATGTGGGTAATGAAGGGGAAAAAGAATAGAGTTACTAGTGAAAGTGAGTGAATAAAAAAGAAAGCATGTTTGAGAGGCAAGAGCATGAGTTTTAAACATAATAATTTGAAATCATGATGACTTTCTGTAAAAGTCTTCCAACTGATCTCCTAAAACATGACCCTTATTTTAATTTCATCTTTCAATTATCATTATTCATCAATAAATAAACTAATTCATGTAAGGCACTTGAAATATTACCTGGATCATGGTAAGTCTCACTTAATGTTAACTCTTCCATTCACATTAGCTCTTATCATTTTACTACCTTTTCAATGAATGAATTTGAAATTGTAAAATTATTCTTCACTCTTTAAGATCTAATTTTTTTCTTTTTATACATATCTCCAGTCATTTCTTCAAATTTGTTCTAATCAAGATAAGAAAACCCCAAATTCCCTCTTTTGCCTTTCTCATGCCTACAAAAAGGAACCCTGTTCTCTCGATCTCATATTTGGACCAACAATGTGTTTTTAAAGAAGTACAAGCTATTATTTAAGTATATTATATATGTATATATATTTATTTGTATCATTAAAATATATGCTTAAACTCAACTTTAGAAAAAATAGAAAGGACAAGGATAAAAATCACTCAATTCCTAAAATCATAATATTATTAACTAATATTTGGTGTATGTCCTTTCAGCATTTTTGACTCCTTCCATAGTTATGTGGCCAAAAGGCACATCTGGATTTATATGTGATATAAGCCTCCCTCACTCACTGAGAGATGTTCGTGGTTAGGTGCTAATGTGGATCTATAGACTGTGGTGTAATGCCAGGATGTTGAATCTGAGATTGAACATTTATGGAAGTTTCTAAGGACAAAGGGACCTTATTTGTTAGCTTTAGCACGCAAAAAATTTATCCCTGAAAGCCTAGACCCTTTCCATTGAAACTCATATGACTAACGTACAGGCTATGTCTGACTTTTTCTAGAGAACTAAGAATCTACATAACGGCCTGACATAAGGACTTCCTTATGATTGTGCATTGGCCCAAACTAAATCCTAATGCGACTAGTACATTTCGGCCCTTCTACCAAGTACCAGAGTATTACTGGGAATAATTCCCTTGGCAAACTTGTTACTAGCTGAAATTTAGATGTAAGACTGTCCTTCCAGCCCTCTTCTGTTCTGTGATTTCATTCCTATTGACCAAACTTCCCTTCTGCCTTCCAAAGTCTTCCATCAAAACTAGCACCCTATGATTAGAAAAATCCCCTGAATGGGGCATATGTGTCATGGCCACTACAAACTCCTATCTATTTCTCTTCATCAATTTCTTTACCAATTTACACATTTTATTCAAAGTCAAATATCTTTGCCTTTCCAAGTATAGTCAAATATATATTCACTTTTCATCTCAGTGTAATGCTTGTCAAACTGAGAGGACCAGTTTTATATATAACCTATTACAGATTTATAATTGTATAAATTGTAATAAGAATGAATTATTAAGAATGTGACTTCAAAATTTACGTATTAAGTCCCACTTTAAAAAATACTAAATATTACAGATATAAAATTATTATATCAAATTATCTTTAAAATTTCTAATGCTCACTGCTAATTTTGATATTTATTAAGAACAATGACAGTTACAGACAAACAAAAGTCATGGACTTGACTTTAAGTATTCCTGTATTAGTATACAGAGATCATCTTTAGTACCACCAGTATAGCATAGAGTAACATGCTGGGTGACTTCTTGTAACTCTTATTCTCCCGTGATTATCTGACCTAAATGTATGAACAAATGAAGACTTGAATCTTGTACTTATGTATTCTGTAACCTACAGAATCTATTAAAATACACTACATGATGAGGACCTGGATGGCTCAGTCAGTTAAGCATCCCACTCAGTTTCGGCTCAGGTCATGATTGCAGGGTCCTGGAATTGAGCACCACGTCAGGCTCCATGCTTTAGCTTGGAGTCTGCTTGAGGATTCTCTCTCTCTCTCTGCCCCTCCCTCTGTTCTCTTTCTCTCTAAAATAAATAAATCTTAAGAAAACCAAAAAAACCCACTACATGAGAGACACCTAGATGGCTCAAGCAGTTAAGCATCTAACTCTTGATTTTGGCTCAGGTCGTGATCTCAGGATGGTGAGATCGAACTCTGTGGTCGGCTCCATGCTCAGCCTGACCTCTGCTTCTCCCTCTCCCTCTGTTCCTCCCCCCAACACCTGCTTGTATGCTCATGTGCTCTCTTTCTCATTCTATCTTAAATAAATACATAAATAAATAAGTAAAAAACAAATGAATAAATAAATAAAGTCTTTGAAAAAATATACTACATGATGCGTTTGCCAAGTAAGAGGTAGCTGACAGGTATATGGTTTATACTATCAGGCATAATTATTATACTACTTTTTGTACAATCTCTAATAATGTGGTACAACTTTTTTATCTAGAAGTACAAAATAATAGCATTGTCAGACATAAAATTAGACTAAATATGGTAAGAGGTTTTTTTTTTTAATTTTATTTATTTGACAGAGAGAGACACAGCAAGAGAGGGAACATCAGCAGGGTGGGTGGAAGAGGCAAAGGTAGGCTTGCCGCTGATCAGGGAGCCCCATGACCTGAGCAGAAGGCAGACACTTAATGACAGAGCCACCCAATCACCCCGAATGTTTTTTTTTTTATATTCAGCATTTGTCTTAGATTCTGCGTCCTAAAATGGACTCTGCCAGGCAAAATAAGATAAGAAATTTTCTTGGAGCATGTGCTTGAGCAAGGTAGTTATGGGGTAGCACAGAAGTTAAGACTGGGAAGAGGGAGAAGTTGATCTACAATGTTTTGACAAGTCAAGTCTCTGTCATCCCAAAAGAACTCTGAGATTGAAAGAGCCCTTAACAATTGTCCCAGCACATGGCAATGAGTCTGGTCCCTCTTCACCAATCATTGGTCACAGGCTGTGAGGTAGAAGTCTTTGGCATGTTTTAGGCAGGGGACTGGCATAATTTGTCTAATGTTTAAAAGGAGCACTCTGACTAGTATGCTTGGTATAGGTTACAGGATAAGGAGGCAAATGCAGAAACCAGGAGATAGTTAGGAGACATAATAATAGTAACCCAGGACTGAGATGACATAGATCAGCCTGGTCATGGTTGAGATGGTGAGAAAAAGTTGAAGTCTGTGTGTATGATGAAGTCATAACTAAACAACTAATAGGCTGAATAGACTATCAGGTTAAAAAAAAAAAAAAATCCTGTAACACTTGAGTTCAGAAGGAGGAAACAGTCATTCACCAAAATGGAAAAGACTATAAAAGAAATTTGTGAGCTGAGATAAGGAAATTAGGAATTTAATTTGGACCTGTTAAATTTAAGATTCCTATAGATAATACCAGTGCAGAGTTTAAGCAGCTGGATGTAAAATTTCAGAATTAAAGAGAGAGAGAACCAAATTGCAGGTATAATGTGGACAACAATGAGTACAAAGATGCTTTCCAAATTGTGAGATTTAATCTAGTCACCTAAGAAGTTAAAGGAGCACCTAGCTGACTCAGTCAGTACACCACGGACTCTTGATCTCACGGTCTTCAGTTCAAGCTCCACGCTGGGCACAGAGCTTACTTAAAAAACAAAAACAAAAAAAGTAGACGTAGAAAGAAGAGACCTAAGGATTAAAACCTACAGCATTCCAAGTGTCGGAAAACTAAGGAGAAATCAGTAAACAGTCCAAGGAAAAATAGCCAATGAGGAACGGAAGACCAAGAGTGATTAGTGTCATGGAAGCTAAGTGAAGAAGTATTTCATGAAGGAGAGCAATCATCTGTGCTGAATGTTTCTGCACTGTCACATAAATTAAGGATTGGAAATTAATCACTGGACTTAGCAATATAGGAGTAATGTATATTTTTGAAAAGAAATTTTGCTGAAGTAAGTGGAAGCAAGTGCCACATAGGAATTTGAAATAGTAGGTATGGCCAACTTTACCAAAGAGATTTACTGTAAAGAGGATGAAAGTAATAGGTCTATAGCTGGGGGAATAAAGTGGAAAACTATTTATTCGTGTGCAGATAGGGTTACTTCAGTTGGAAAAAGTAAGCTGTGTTTACATTTTACGTAGGGAGGGGAAAAACCTGAAGCTATAGAGGAAATAAGGAATAATTACTAAGTGAATATATTAGTAACGGAAAATGCAAATTCAAATTGCAATGAAATACTATTCATATCAACCAGGTTACTGAAATTCAAAAATTCTGGTATCACTGAGAGTTGGCCAGAATGCAGGAAATCACAAATTCTCCTACATTGCTGGCAGGACTACATGCAGTAACAACTACTTAGGAAAAATATTTCACAATACGCAGCGAAGTTGAAAGCGTTTATTTCCCATGATTTCATTTTCTGGTGTACTTCTTAAAGCAGTGCTTTTCAAATTTTAATGTGCACAGGAATCCCTGGGGACCTTGTTAAAATGCAGATTCTGATTCAAGGGGTCTGGGATGAGATCTGAGATTCTGCATTCCTAACAAGATCCCATGTGATGCTGATACTGCTTTACTGTGGATACTCATGGTGTCACAAGGCTCTGTAGATGTTCTCGTGCATGTTCCAGGGGACAGATGCAGTGATGTTCACAGACACAGTGAAACTCCCACAACAACCTGACAGTCCATTAATATGAAAATGGATAATACATTACACTATATTCAAAAGAAAATGCTGTACTAGTTCAATCCCTAACAAGATGCTGTTAAATGAAAATAAACCAAAGAAAGATGCCTATAGTATGTTAGCCTTTATGTAAACTTTGTTTCTGAATGTAGAAATATAAAAATTAGAGGAGAAGACTAGATACAGAAATGCATGAAAATGGTTGCCTTTGATGAGGAAGAGGAATGGAATCAGATGGACAAGGAACTTGATCTTTGTAATATAAAAGAAATGGGCAAAATGTTAACAGGTGTTAATAAAGTATGATTTATGTACATTGTATTATTTCTTTTTATTTTATGGGTTTTAACTACCTAACTTTAAACTTATATAAATATTTAAAAAGAAAATGCCTGGAAGAGAGACGTTCATGGAATAATTTTGGGGCTATTTCTGCACCTCTGAGTTACTTCTAAAAATATCCCTCTATGTGCTATTCTGTATAGATGTGGATCCCATATAAGTTTGTGTGAACCAGGGGCAGAGTGGAAAATTATACATTAAACTCAAACTTACAGAAATGATGTAGAAGTGGCAGAAAACTTCTTATATTTTGTCATATAGTCTTTTGTCTTATTTTTTCAATTTCAAATAATATTTATGCAGTATTTTAATATAAACAGAAATTTTAAGGTAAAAGAAATTTAATATCAAATAAATTTTAAAATATTAAAACAAATAAGCATAAGAATTAAAAGTATGTGTCAGTTTAGAAGAATGAACAGGAAATTTTAAAAACAAAAACAGGTAACTGTTATGACCTAGCACTCAGGTCAATTTACAAAGAATCATATTGTTTCTAATTAAGAACTCTTACTGCAGAATCAGATATAAGATGGTTGATTTCTACCTCAAAACATGGCAACATACATGTCATAAACTTCCAGGATCACTACCTCCTCTGCCCCTCTTTCTTCTTACTTAGCTGCTATGTCTCAAACTGCATCCCATTCCAAGTCTTAACTTCTTAGCACTGCTTGTACTGATGAAGTCACCACCAGTGAGTCTTTTCCATAATTTAACCCACTCAAATCAACATTACACCTGATTGAAATTCTCTTGTAAAATCCCTGCCTTTAAAAGGAATTGTATTGTAATCAATATAAAAGGTTGAAATAAGTACTTGCCTCCGTTTTTCAAAAAACCTCCATGCTACCTAATGGCCAGTTCAAACTGAATATCATGAAATCAGCTATCTACAGCAATCTAGGTCTCAAATTCATTCATGTGGATCAAAAGCAGAATCTGATATCGGAAATGAGAGAAATGTAAAACAGAGTCATCACTAAAATTACATTTTATACTCCTGCCAAGTCCCAGGTGCTGTGCTAGATTTGGGAGAAAAAGAGCATAACAAAGATCACCTTCATGCTTTATCTTTTAATTAGGCACATGCCACTTTCCTAGTGTATGCTACAACTTAGAGACACTGTCCAGAAATGTTGAGTATATCCGTGTGTAAGAAAGGGAAAGAAAGAGATCAATCCATGGTAGTATTTTTCTACAGACCCTAATGAAATAGAATATGCCAATCTTTCCCCTGGAGTTAAAGACATTGATGGTTCTATATAAGGCATTCTACCATTTCCTTTGTTCTTTCTTTTACAATCCCTTCCACACAGTGTTTATTTCACAGACATTGTCATTGTTCAATTTAAATGCTCCAAGTGGAGTTCAACACTAGTGGGGATTGAAAATGATTACAAGGGTAGTTAAGGTGGTTTTCAGTCTGGGTTTCTGCCTTTTTTATTGTCATGTAGCCAGGGTCCCTTGAAGTTGAGATTAACTAAAAGTGGATAACACCACAGAAAACTGGAAAGGAAGGAAACAAAAGATTCTTATACTCAGCAAGCTTATAAAAAAAAAAAAAAAAAAAAAACTGGAAGATGTAAGAAATGAGTCAACATTTTTATGACAATGTGTGTTCATCTTTCATCAGTAATAGAACTGTTGTGTGTGTGCTATGATGGCTTTATTTCTTATATAGATGTATTTACAGAAAGTCTCTTATTTTCTTTAATTTTAAGACATTAGAAACACTGTGTTAGCAATCTGAGGCAATTTTTGCTAAAAGTAGTAGCTGGCAGGACTCTGTACTGATGATTCCGCATCATGAACATTTATTCAACATAGACAATTCTGCTTATTAACCTATCAGCAAAACAACCTCATACATGTATTATCACAAAAATAAAACACAAGACAGCAATTAAAAGGAAGAAGCAAGGAGGAAACAGCTAAATTCAAAATGAAAACAAAAAGAATCTCAACATAAAAATATGTAAGCTTTCTTAGATCTCACAATGCTTGGAAAATGCCTTCCATCTTTCCTGAATATCAACATGTTGTCCCTGTGATCTCATGGCCCCTGTGCTTAAAGCTCTCTTTTGCCTTTGGATCTAATCAGGTAGTCTCCTAAGTCATTTGCTGATAAGCCCTGTGCTTCTGCTGAAGGCTTCAGTCTGTAGCACTTAGCTACCAATGCCCATTAAGAGAGTTTCCAAAAGACCCACTCTTAATATACAATTCTATTAAATTCTCCAAAGATTTCTTAAGGGCCTGCTCTTAGGACCCTATGTTTGAGCTACGTAAAAAGTCTAGAAAGAGAGATAAACATAAAAGGAAATGATTCCAGTGCAGTCTGATTTATTATTATTATTAGTAGTAGTAGTACAATAACTAGAAGTTTGGGTAGAGAAATAAAGGAGAATATGAATGGCCAGGGAAATTTTTCTCAGAGGAATTGCTGCCAAATCTTAGTTTTGAAGGAAGAAGAAGCACTCATCAAAGGGTCAGGAAGGAGACCTGACAAAGAGAGAAATTGAGACTATCTTTATCTTCCACTGCAGAACCATAAAAGTGTAAATCCATGTAAATTAAGTGGGAATCTAAGAATCTAAAATGAAGGAATTGGGGCCTGACAAGTAAAATACGAAATGAAAAAGTCAATATGGTGAAAACTGAACTCTACTCTTTATCTGGTGTCAATAAATTGTGGCTGCTGGCAACATGTGGTCCATCACCTGTTTTTGGAAAATAAAGTTTTACTGGTACACAAACATACTTGTTCATTTACAAATTGTCTTCAACTGCTTTCAAGTAGTTGAGACAGAGGCTCTGTGGTCCACAACGCTTAAAATATTCACTGTCTGACCCTGTACAGAGAATGTTTGTCAACACCTGATCTAAGTAACAAGGATTCCAGGAAGTAGTCAATGGAATGATAACAAGAACAGATTTGTGTAATAGCTCTATTCAGCAGAGGGGAGGTCAGAGGCTAAGGACATAGAGCCAGAAGGATCACTGAAAAAGAAGAAATAATGAGAATCTAAAGTAAGGCAGGAACTGTGACCATGAAGATGGAGAAAAGGCATTGAACCCAATTCATGTTCAAAAGATGCAGCATTCTAATCAAAATTTTAGGTGTGGCAAATAAAGTAAACAAAGATTTTTCTACTACCCTAACAAGATGGGGGAAAGGTGGCTTTAGGGATGAGAATACCCAAATGATAGAAAAGGATCCAGAGATAAATCTGACTGCTCCTTTTAGAGCAAAAGCATTTTTATTTTTTTTTAAAGCAATATACATTCTTATGCTTGTTACAAAAAGTAACATGTACATGTTTGTGGAACAAACTTGCAAAAAAAAGAAAAACTATAAAAGTAATCCATAATGACACAATTATAAAACTTTTAACAGTTTTTGAGTAACTACTGTTTCTATGAACATCCATGCTTTATAATTTTTTTTTACCAAAATGGAAAATAGTCATGTTGTTTCATAAAATCCAAAAATGGATAGGCAGTTAAGACATATTCAAATTCTGCTTTTACAAACAGTACTCTAATTGCATAGTTAGATAAATATTTTATCATGTCTTTATTTCCCTAGGACAAATTCCTATATATGGAATTGCCAGGTCAAAGAGAAAGGAAATTTTTATAAGTAATCTTTTCTTACTTTACAAGTGTCTTATAATCATTTGTTTGAAGAATGTAAAAATGGAGGCAAACCCATGCCAGAAGAAAGAAAATTTATTAACAAAATACTATTAGACTCTAATTACAGAAATAGAGCTGTGCCTCCTGAGAAATGTGCTAGGAACATGAAAGTCAAGCATAAAATATCTTCCATTCTTTTTCTCATCTTTTTCTTTCTCTTTCTAGTGGCCTGATGTTTCTTTTATATTCTCTGAGCTACTACATCATGATTTTTTAATCACTAACACTTCCTTGGTTCACCCAACTGATTACACATGACTTAATTTAGTGGCCCAATATAAGCTTTAGTCCATTAATCTAAATAATCTCATAGCTCTACTTGATACTAATTTCAGATTTTCTAAAATAAAACCATCAAAGGACAAAAAATCCTTTTGACACCACAGAGATCATTTGTCCAGCTCTCTTCTAATCAGCTCTGGAAAGGGTCCATTATCAGTTGTAAGAACCTCTTATCTTTTCTAAAAAGCACTTTGAATTGGACAAATCTCTTGGTAAGAGATATAATTACAGGTGTCTTTAACACAAAAAGCATTCAATAATTTTATGTAATTTTATCAACTAAATATAACCACAGTTCCCACTTTTGTTTAGTGTCTTCTGGGTGTTTTCTTTTTTTTTTTTTTTAACACAAAAAAAAAAAAAAATCACATTTTTCCATATCAAGAATGAAAACTCTACACTGTCATTGTTAATGATTGGTTAATATTTTATTCATTATAGAAATGTAAGAAGTTATCAAGACATACCACTTTTAGGGATACTGAGTTTAGTGTGGTGATAAACACATTAGAGCATTTATCTCAGCTTATTTATTTAGAAAAAAAAATCTAAGACAGCAATTGGTAATTCAAGATTTGCAACCCTGAAGCATTTTAATGCACATTGGCATTATTCTCCACAAATTCTTACCACCTTAGAGGTATGCTAGGCCAGCTTGGATCATGTTGATGTTATTTCACTATTGCCAAGCTGAGAGATGACAAATTACATCATTTTCATTTATTTCCATCTCACTATTCAAATAGTTATTGGTCATTTGTACTTTTCTTTTTACGCACAATCTAGGGTGTTGTTGTTTTTCTGTTTTCTTGTTTTGTTTTGTTTTTTGCACTGATGAGTGATTACTTCTAATTTACATGTATAAAGTTTTCCTTTATCAGATAAGGATAGTAAATTTTCCACTGACATATTGGTTTAAATTTTTTCCTCAGTATTTGGACTTTAACAGTATTTAAGATACAATCTTTTGTCTTGTTTGTTTTTAGTTTGATGTAGAATGGGAATTTTGTTTTTCTAAATATGTAGTCAAATCTGTGAATCTACTTATGTATGCCTTCAGCCTAGTTCAGGATTTGGAAAAACATTTAAAAAAGCATTCCCCAATTATAATATAATATTTATTTATTTAAATTCAATTAATTAACATATAGTGTATTATTAGTTTCAGAGGCAGAGTTCAGTGATTCATCAATTGTATGTAACAACCAGTGCTCATTACTTTAAGTATCCTCTTTAGCCTATCACCCAGTGACTCAATTCCCCCATTCCTTCCCCACTAGCAACCCTGTTTGCTTCCTATGATTAAGAGTCTCTTATGGTTTGCCTCCCTCTCTTTTTCACCTTATTTATTTTTCTTTCCCTTCCCCTATCTTCATCTGTTTTGTCTCTTAAATTCTAAATATGAGTGAAATCATATGGAATGTCTTTCTCTGACTTATTTCACTTAGCCTAATACTCTCTAGGTCTATCCACATCATTGCAAATGGCAAGGTTTCATTCTTTTTGGTGGTCGAGTAATATTCTGTTATATATATACTACATCTTCTTTACCCATTCATCTGCCAAAAGACATCTGAGTTCTTTCTGTAGTTTGGCTATAGTAGACATTGCTGCTATAAACATTGGGGTGCAGGTACCCTTTGGATTTGTATCCTTTGTGTATATAACTAGTAGTGCAATTGCTGGATCATAAGGTAGGTCTATTTTTAACTTTTGTAAGGAATCTCCATACTGTTTTCCAGAGTGGCCACAACAGTTTGCATTCCCACCAACAGTATAGGAGGGTTCCCCTTTCTCTGCATCCTCTAACGTGTTAATTTTGGCCATTCTGACCAGTATGAGGTGGTATCTCAGTGTGATTTTGATTTCTATTTCTCTGATGCCCAGTGATGTTGAGCATTGGAGAAATGTCTGTTCATGTCTTCTGCCCATTTCTTGACTGAATTATTTGTTCTTTTGGTGTTGAGTTTTATAAGTTCTTTATAGATTTTGGATACTAGCCCTTTTTTTCTGATAAGACATTTGCAAACATCTTCTCCCATTCTAAAGGCTGCTTTTGATTCGACTATTTCCTTTGATGTGCAAAAGATTTTTATCTTGATGAAATCCCAATAGTTCATTTATCCCAATAGCTATTTATCCCAATAGTTCATTTTTGCTTTTGTTTCCTTTGCCTTTGGAGACATATCTGGCAAGAAGTTGCTGCAGCCGAGGTCACAGAGCTTGCTGCCTGTGTTCTCCCCTAAGATTTTGATTGATTCCTGTCTCATATTGAGGTCTTTATCTATTTTGAGTCTATCTTTGTGTATGGTGTAAGGAAATGGTCCAGTTTTGTTCTTCTGCATGTGGCTGTCCAGTTTTCTGAACACCATTTGTTGAAGAGACTTTTTTCCATTGGTTATTCTTTCCTACTTTGTCAAAGATTAGTTGGTCATAGAGCTGAGGGTCCATTTTTGGGTTCTCTATTCTGTTCCATTAATCTATGTGTCTGTTTTTGTGCCAGTACCATACTGTCTTGATGATTATAGCTTTGTAATAGGGGTGATGATGGACATCCCTGTCATCGAAGCTTTTCCCTATGGAGAATATTCACTGTGGGCTTTTTGTATATGGCTTTTATGATATTGACATATGTTCTCTCTATCCCTACACTGTTAAGTCAAGAAAGAATGCTGTACATTGTCAAATGATTTTTCTGCAACTATTGAGAGGATCATATGGCTCTTGTCCTTCCTCTTATTAATGTAGTGTACCATGATAGATTTGGGGATGTTGAACCACCTCTGCAGCACAGGAATAAATCCAACTTGGTTGTGGTGAATAATCCTTTTAATGTACTGTTGAATCCTATTGGCTAGTATCTTGGTGAGAATTTTGGTATCCATGTTCATCAAGGATATTGGTCAATAATTATCCTTTTTGTTGGGGTCTTTGTCTGGTTTTGAGATCAAGGTAATGTTAGCCTCATAAAAAGAGTTTGGAAGTTTTCCTTCCATTCTATTTTTTGAAAGAGCTTCAGAAGAATAGGTATTAATTCTTCATTAAATGTTGGGTAGAATTCCCCTGGGAAGCCATCCAGCTCTAGACTCTTGTTTGTTGGGAAAGTTTTGATTACTGCTTCAATGTCCTTGCTGGTTATGGGGTTGTTCAGGTTTTCTATTTCTTCCTGGTTCAGGTTTGGTAGTGTAGACTCTATAGGAATGCCTCCATTTCTTTCAGATTGTTTAATTTGCTGGCATACAGTTGCTCATAATATGTTCATAATAATTGTATTTCTTTGGTATTGGTTGTGATCTCTCCTTTTTCATTCATGATTTCATTTATTTGGGTCCTTTCTCTATTCTTTTTGATAAGTCTGGCCAGGGGGTTATCAATCTTAATTATTTTTTCAAAGAACAATCTCCTACTTTCTTGGTCTATTCTATTGTTCTTTTGGTTTCTATTTCATTGACTCCAGCTTTGATCTTTATTATTTCTCTTCTCCAACTGGGTTTAGGCTTTATTCGCTGTTCTTTCTCTAGCTCCTTTAGGTGTAAGGTTAGGTTATGCATTTGAGACTCATTTTTGTTTCTTGAGTAAGGCTTATATTGCTATATACTTCACTCAGGATCTCATTGGCTGCATCCCAAAGATTTTGATTAGTTGTGTTTTCATTTTCATTAGTTTTCATGATTTTTTTCAATTCTTCTTTAATTTTCTGGTTGACCCATTCATTCTTTAGTAGGATGTTCTTTAGCCTCCATGTATTTGAGTTCTGTCCAACCTTCTTCTTGTGATTGAGGTCTAGTTTAAAAGCATTGTGTTCTAAAAATATGCAGGGAATAATCCCTGCATTTGTGACCCAGGATGTGATCTATACTGGAGAATGTTCCATGTGCACTCAAAGAACAACGTGTACTCTGTTGGTTTAGAATGATAGTTCTGAATACATCTGTGAAGATCACCTGGTCCAGTGCGTTATTCAAAGGCCTTGTTTCTTTGCTGATCTTCTGCTTAGGTGATCTGTCCATTGCTATGAGTGGGTTTTAAAGTCCCCTACTATTATTGTATCATTATCAATGTATTTCTTTAATTTTGTTATTAATTGGTATATATAATTGGCTGCTCCCATGTTAGGGGCTTAAATATTTACAATTGTTGGATCTTCTTGTTGGATAGATCATTTAATTATGATATAGTGTCTTTCTTCATCTCTTATTACAGTCTAACATGTTTAATTAAGGATTGCTACCCCAGCTTTCTTCTGATGTCCGTTAGGACAGCAAATGGTTTTTTACCCCCTCGCTTTAAATCCAGAGGTGTCTTTGGGTCTAAACTGAGGCTTTTGTAGACCACATACAGATGGGATTTGCTTTTTTATCAAATCTTATACCCTGTGTCTTTTGATTGGACCATTTAACCCATTTACATTTAGAGTAACTATTGAAATATATGAATTTCATATATTTCATATATACTAATATATGACTGTATTACCTGTTAAGCCACTGTTTCTGGATATTGTCTCTAAATATTGTCTTTCTGGTCTATGTTACTTTTGTGCTCTCTGTTCACTTAAAGGATTCCTTTTAGTATTTCTTGCAGGGCTGGTTTAGTGATCACAAATTCTCTTAGTTTCTGTTTGTCCTTGAGGTTCTTTATGTCTATTCAGAATACAAGGAGTTATGTTCTTAATGACATCCTAGATGGATAAAGTATTCCTGGCTGCATATTTTTCTCATTTGGCATGCTGAGTATATCCTGCTATTCCTTTCTGTCCTGCCTCTGTGGGTAGGTCTGCTCCCAGCCTTATGTTTCTACCCTTGTGGGTTATGGACCTCTTGTTCCTACCTGCTTGCAGGATTTTCCCTTTGTCTGAATTTTGCAAGCTTCACTATTATATGTAGAGGTGTTGACATATTTTTATTGATTTTGCCTCCTGGACTTGAATGCCAGTTTCCTTCCCCAGATTAGAGAAGTTCTCAACTATAATTTGCTCAAATATAATTCGTGTTCCTCTCTCTCTCTTTCTTCTTCCTCTGGGACCCCAATTAATCTAATATTGTTTTGCTTTATGATATTACTTATCCTCGAATTCTCCCCTTGTGATCCTGTAGTTGTTTTTCTCTCTTTTTCTCAGTAGCTTTATTCTGAATTGTTTTGTCTTCTATATCACTGCTTCTATTTTCTGCCTCATTTATTCTAGCAGTGATGACTGCTTCTCATTAATAGCCTTTTTTATTTTGACTTGATTAAAGAAAGGGATCCTTTAGTGTCTTCTATGCTTTTTTAAAGCCAGCTAATATCTTTGTAGTTGTTATTTTGAATTCTAGTTCCCACATCTTCCTGATATCCATCTTGATTAGGTCCCTGGCAGTCAGCACCGCCTCTTGTTCTTTTTCTTGGGGTGAGTTCTTCTGTCTTATCATTTTACCCAGATAAGAATAGATGAACAAAATAACAAAACAAAAAATAGCAATAGACTCCAGAAAAACATACACTAAACAAATCAGATTAAAAAAAAAAAAAAAAAAAAGGAGCAAGAGAGAGAAAGAATATAATCAAACAGGTGAACAGAACATAGCAATGCACTAGATCCTGGATGTATTTTGGTCTGTTTGTTAGAAGAAACTAGATCTAAAAATTGTAAAGGAAGAAAATCATACATATATAAAAATAAAATTGAATATAATAAAAGGAAGCCAAAAATTATATATTTATATATTTATATATATATATATATGTAAATGTAAAAATGAAAATAAAAAAGACTTGATAAAATAAAAAAATTAGTTGAAAAGAAAAAAATTACAATTGAAAAATTAAAGAGTCATGAGATAAAACCATGAATTCTATATACTACATTCCCTTAGCACTGGAGTTTTGCAGTTCTCTGTGATCAGTAAACTTAGTATTAGCCAAATGTATCTGCTGGTCTTCTTGGGGAGGGGCCTATTGCACTGATTTTTAGTACCCAGGCAGTACTGTACTGCCCTTGCCAGGGGGACAGGCTCAGTATAAGCAGTCTTGGGTTGCTTTCTGTGGCTTTGTTCCCTGAAGGCTTTCAGCATGGATGAACAAGCATGATGAAATGGCAGCATCCTGTTGTGCAGGCCCGAGCTGAAAGTTTACGACCCCCACTCTTTAAGAACCCCCACAAAAAAAGTCAGTCACTCTTGTCTCCTTCATTTACATTCACACTCTGTGTTCACCCAGCCTGCAACCAAGCATTTTTATCTCAGTCTTGCAACCCCATTTTGAATCTCCAATCTTCACACACTGCTGTGGTGCACACACTCACTGCTCCTCCCGGAGGGGTGGAAGGGGGTCTCACTGCAGTTCTACCACTTGCTAGGCCCCTGCTCAGAGAGTGATCACTCTACTGAGCTGTGGTTCAGTGGTTTATGGCAACACTGAGCAGAAATCCCACTCCTGAGCTTGCTGTTTGCAGCTGACTTCCATGCTCAGATGTTTGGGAAATCTGCTACACTGAGGGACCCCCATTCTATGGCCCCAGGGACCCTGAGACCACACTATCCCACCTAGGATTGTGCCCAGCTTTGCCACGTGAGCACCATTCAGGCAAAGATGTCTGTCATGGGAGTAGACTTCTAAAAGTCCTGATTTTGCACTCCACTTCTATATCACTTTATGATACCCAGCTTACAGAGGCTCCCTCCCCCCAATGCTCATTTTCTAATATATCACCTCAGATTCACTCTCTGTACCTCCTGCCTTGCAAAAGTGGTTGCTTTTCTATCTGTAGAATTGCAGCAATTCTTTTCTTAGTTCTCTGGTTGAGTTCAGTGGTGTTCAGAATGATTGGATAGCTATCTAGCTGAATTTCAGGGACCAGATGAAACTAGGGTCCCTTGCTCCTCTGCCATCTTCTTCCTAAACCCCTATAGCTTTTAAATATTTTTATCATGTTACATTTATTTCCAGTATTTAAATGACCTCATCTTGTATAGTAAACACTTTAGTTCATTTGTTATTTGAGTGTTATATGTGAGGAAGGGATATAAAGTTTTTATCTCAGATAAATGCATTAACAACATAAATTTGATAAACTTTCATTAATTTTTAAAGTTTAAAAATTAATGTTCACGATTTCAAAAAAAAAAAGTGTATATAATTTCAGCTCCAGTGTGTCAAGAGCAAGTATATTAACAGTCTCATCCAAACGACTAAAAAAACCTGGGCAAATTGCAAGGCAAGGGGTCTGAATTTGTAAGATGAACCACCACCCAAAAAGCTGGACAGACAAGCACCTTAGAGAGACAAATCAATGAAGATTTGTGTGCCTAGAGGAAAACCTTGAGCCATAAACTGGTAGGAACATTTAAAAGGTAATTTGGATGTTTAGAGGCTGTGTATTAGCATGAGAGCAAGAAATTCCTGGAGCCAGAGGTTTGGGGTCTACACACACATTCACAGGGTTTCTTTCCAGGCACCCCAACAGATTCTCAAAGTGTGGATTTGAAAATCCCCTCATAGTTTTGGTGGGTGAAAAGAATGATTAACAAACATGATATATGCCAGATACCTCTCCATAAAAAGCCTACTTTCCAGAATAAAGGACTTTGTCAGAGCTCAATTCTGAAACTGTATCCCAATGGGGAGACAAAAATTAGCCTCCATGCCGGCTGTGTCCAGACTTTCTGCTTCATTTATGGAGAAAAAAATAAAATAAAAAACAAAACCATACCCATAGTGAGCAGGAGTCAAAACTTCAAAAAATAGATTGGGAAAACTGCAGTCAGGGAATGGAGAAGAAGGTGGGTGGGGAAAAGATATACCACTTATAAAGGTCAAAATCCAGAAAAAAAACATGCCAAATTAAGACTGAGATTTATGTGGAACATTTTAGAACACTTTCTTCATCTACCTTCCAACATGTCAACAAGGCTCCAGTGTATTAACAGAACATTACATCTGAAAAAGCTGTAAGGCTCAGAATTTCTCTAAGAAGAGATGTATATACAAAGTTAGGAGGGAATACAAAAACAAGGACACTAAAGGGATTTGAAGCCTCCTTCCCTTGTATGTATAGCTACAACAAACATTGAGTACCCAACCCTTTACCAGATTAACATAAATCCTTACACTAAAACCTATTTACCTAATTCCTTTTACCTGACACAACATATCTGGTTTTCAACAAAAACAAACAAACAAAAAACGTATAAGGTATGCCAAGAAAAAAATACAATCTGAAGAGACAAAGAAATAATCAGAGCCAGATGTAGATATGATACAGATTTTGGAATGATCAGAGACTTTAATATAACTGCGATCAGTATGTTAAGAGTTCTAAAGGAAAAAAAAACAGACAACATACAAAAATAGATCGGTAAGTTAGCAGAGAGATGGAAATTATACACAAGAATGAAATGAAATTCTAGAAATCAAAAATAGTCATGCGAATGAAGAATGTCTTTGATAGGCTTGTTAATAAATTCAACATGGCCAAGGAAAGAATCTGTGAACTTCAAGACAGGTAAATAGAAATTTTTCATGAGGAATGTGAGAGAAGTAAAAGAAGATAAAACCATAATAGAATATTCAACAATTGTGGATCAATATCAAAAAATGCAACATATATGTAATTGGAATGTCAAAAAGAAAAGAAACAGAATGGAACAGGAGAAATATTAGCCAAGTATATGCCAAAATTAATGATACACATAGACCCATGGATACAGATAGCTCAGAGAACACCAAGCAGGATAAATTCCAAAATATCTATACCAAGGGATATCAGATTCAAACTAGAGAAAACTGAAGATAAAGAGAAAATCTTAAGAGAAGGTAGAAGGAAACAAACAAACCTTACCAATAAGGAACAAGGAAAAGAATTATAGCAGACTTCTCACCAGAAAACATGCAAGCAAAAAGAGAGTATAATGAAATATTCATTATGTTGAAAGAAAAATATTACAAACCTAGAATTCTACATCCAGTGTAATTATTCTCCAAAAGTGAAGGAAAAACAAAGTCTTCCTTAGCCTAACAAAACCCAAGGAGTTCATCAACAGCTGACTTGCCATCAAGAAATGCTAAAAATAAGTTTTTCAGGGAGAGGTAAAATTATATGTGTCAGAAATTTGGATCTATGAAAAGAAAGAAAAGCATCAAATAATGATTAAATATTATCTTCTATTTTTTATACTCTTAATCTCAAATATGATAGGTGTTTAAAATGATAACAGTATTAGTGTACTGGATGATTATAACACACAGATAAGTGAAATGAATGGCAGCCATATCACAAGAGATTAGGGTGAGAAATGAGAATATTTTTACAAGGTACAGGCAGTACATGTGGAGGGGGAACAAAGTGTTTTTTGAAGGTGAACTCAGGTTAGTTAAAAATGTATGTCATAGGGGCACCTGGCTGGCTCAGTTGGGAGAACATGTGACTCTAGATCTCAGCATTGTGAGTTCAAGTTCCATGTTGGGTGTAGAGATTATTTTAAAACATAAATAAAATAAATAAATGAAACCACATTATCAGAAAAAAAAATGTATATTGTGAACCCTAGGAAACCTTTTAGAGAAACGTTATTGATATATTAAGAAGGAAGATAAAAGGTAATTAATCATAATTGTGCTCAATTAAAACCATTGAAAACACAAAAAGAAGGGTGAAATTAATGTTTCAATTTTTTCCTATATACTTGACCTTTCTCTGTTTTTCTTTTTCTATAGAAATCAGTCACATTAAAAAAATTTATTACACTTGCATTAATCATTTTGAATAATTTAGGGAAAAATGATGTCTTAGCCATGCTGTATTTTTTTTTGTTCCATTAAGTAAAAGCATATTGCTCTCAACAAGGTTTTATCAGTTTTTTCCATATATTCCACACAGCTTTTGTTCAGTTTTCTTTTTCATTGCTGTTGCATAATAATTTCTTAAGCATTTAGTTTTCCAGCTCATGTCAGTTTCAAAATTTTGTATTTGAGTATATTTTTCATGCACTCACCAAGCTATTTTAACACTTATTAAGCACAATACTAATATTATTTTTCCTCTTTTCTAAAGACAGTCATATTTTCTAAAGATAATGTCAATTTGTTCTTCCTAATATTTAATTTTAAAAAATCATATTGCACAGGACTTTCAGAATACTGCTATATATCATGGTGCTTACAGGCCTTCATTATCTAATTACTGAATTTAAATAGACAGCTTTAATGGTCTTCTGCTAAATATTTGCTCACCATTGGTTTCTTTCATATATTCAACTAAAAATATCTTCAGTACATTTTTCTATGTTTTACTTATATAACCAGCCAGGCAAGATCCCTGCTCTAGCAGAATTTACAGTCTAATGTAATGTGTTACAGAGATGCCATCATAAATCAATAATTAAATAAACAATATCATTACTGAATCAAAGATGCCTTAACTTAAAGATTTATCACTATTTATTATGGTATGTTAAGGAAAAATAAAGCACCAATTAAACTATTACACAGAAGTTGGTTGTAAGACATCCTAATTTCAAAAATGTAAAAGTATTTTAAGAATTTCAGTTTGGAATCAGTAAAAATAATTGATGAAAATACCTCCAATAGATTAAACAAACATGGAACATATTAGCTAGCAGAAGGAGCTATTCAGAGTAAATAGTAGTAAGTAGTAAGTAGTAAGGAGCTATTCAGAGAGTAAGAACAGGGTGATGATTTAGGTTTCTTGAGTGGTTTTTATAGACTGGTGTTCAGAAATGGCTCCTCTGGTTAGGTGATGTCAGGTAAAGAGCAAGAGGAGACCAGATACCTGAACACTCCAGGCAATCACAGTGTCTACTGAAGAGACTCCAGAGGATATAAGCTTGTCATTGTGAAGAACAGAGCAGCTCATTATTACTATAGTGAACAGTGAGGGGAGGGAAGATGCTACCAGGTAAGATTTTATGCTGCTGCCTTTTCATAGAGTTTATATTTATTCCAAGAACAAGGAGAAGTGGTAAAATGTTTTAAGTAATAGATGGTGTGAATTATTTGTACCTTTAAAAAATAATCTAAGTAAAAAGGTATTTAGTTGAATAAGTAGAAAATGAAAGACTGAGTTAGGAGGTCACACTCATTGTCTGCATGGTTTTGGACATAGGTGGTGGTGATGCAGACAGAAATAAATAAATCTTAGTTATGTTTTGGCATAAGAGCTGGAACAACTTGCTTAGAGATTGAGAAGTAGCTGAGGGAAAGTGAGAAATAAAAAAAAACAACTCCTAGATTTTGATCTGAACAAGTAGTTCCATCATAATGGGATTTTTCTGAGATAGAAAAGCCTGAAGGAAGAAAATATCAGAGGAAAAAATATAAAAATGATGTTGTCCACATTAAACATGAGATGCTTCTCAGATGTCAAATACAGGGCCAAGTTAGGAGACAGGAGTTGCAAGTCTGGGACTTTGGGGGACAACATGTCTGGAAATAAACTTAGGGGCACCATCAATAAACAGATGTTATATGAGGAAGTAGAGATAGTAACCACAAAGATCTCTTTCAAGAAGTCCCACTAAATCTGGGAGCAGAGCTCCTGGGTACTAGATAGAGAGGTCAGAGGTGGTTTTCTAAAATGGGAGATGTTATAGCATTTATAATGAATGAACATTAAGAAGGACAAATTCATGGTATAAGAGCAACAGCAGGAGTGAAGTCCTGGGAAAGAGGAGAGGTAAGAAGCTCTTGAGCACAAGGTTTGCCACAGAGCTTCCATCTGTTGTAACAGGAAGAAGGAAGAGAGTATAGACAGATACAAATGTGCTGCACAGTAGATTTGGCAATGGAAAGAAGAAAGTCTTGGCCAGCTTATCTTCTTGAACTTTGTTCAACTGTTCTAGGTCAGACACAGAGAAAAGGTTTAACCAAGATTGGGTTAAGCCCAGAAGGGAAGTCAAGAATGTTTACAACAGACTGATAGCTGCTTATTATATGAAGAGAATAACCTCATTCATAATAAAATAAAAAGTAAGAGGGTTTCCCCTCCCCATTGAGAAGGGACATTGAATTTTATCAATTATATATTGAGTATCCAAACTGTCATATTCTTTTTTTCTTCAAATTCGTCTTTAAAGTTAAATAGCATTCTGGTTACCTTCACTTACTTTAAAATGTGAGAAACTAAAGAAATGGCTGGATGTAATGAAGTGTTACTAAATCAATAGACTCCAATGCTGTACCTCAAATATAAAATGTATGCTTATTCCTTCTTAACAGTGTTTAGATTTTATACAATTTTTAAAAATATTTTATTTATTTGACAGAGTGTAAAACAGAAAGTAGGCAGAGAGGCAGGCAGAGAGAGAGGGGGAAGCAGGCTCCCAGCTAAGCAGAGAGCCCGATGTGGGGCTTGATCCCAGGACCCTGAGACCTTGACTTGAGCCGAAGGCAGAGGCTTAACCCACCGAGCCACCCAGGTGCCCTAGATTTTATACTATTAAAGAAGAGACACACAGTCATGTCTATCTGTCAATGGTCTAAAAATAGTTAGTGCCAAATAAGTCAAGGATACTCTTAACAATGAAAAACTAGACACAGGAGTAAAAGTGCTTCCTCTGGTTCACAGTCAAGGAATTTTCACAATCCACAAAGTCAGACCAACATTCCTGGGAAGAGCCAAAAGCTAGGTAAGTCCTAGTAAATCAGACTAACTACATCTAACTGTGGTCTAGTTAATTTAGAACATGGGCTGGATGTTTCATTTAATTCAATAAAATTAGTATTCAGAATATAAAATATTTTTTTAAGATTTTATTTATTTATTTGACAGAGTGAGATCACAAGCAGGCAGAGAGAGAGAGAGAGAGGAGGAAGCAGGCTTCTTGCCAAGCAGAGAGCCGGATGCAGGACTCAATCCCAGGACTCTGGGATCATGACCCGAGCCAAAGGCAGAGGCTCAACCCACTGAGCCACCCAGGCACCCCAGTATTCAGAATATAAGTTGAAGCATGTACTGCATCTAGAACAGTACCTGGTATATAGTAAATAACCAAGAGAATTTGTTATTATTTTTTTAAAATATTGGTCAGCAATGCTTGTCAAATGAAAGAAAATAGAAAATAATGCTATGTGAAGTATGGTGAAAGAATTTTTATTGTCTTATTGAAGAAAAAGCAATAACCATTTCTCACTTAGATTTGTTTCCTATTGGCATAGAACAATTACCACAAACTTATGATGACAAGCCTGGTTATAATAAGTATAACAAATGTCAGGAAATTCATGTAACCCCATATCCTGTTATTCCTATTATGTCTTAGATACATTTCCATTTTTTTAGGTAAGTACTAGAAATTTTAAAAGTCAGTCCAAGCATTACTCATATACTGTGGCCAAAAGTATAAATTAAATAACTCTTCTATAAGACATTTGCAAAATAAAACTTTTGCATCTGTGTGAACTAACAACTTTCTTTCCTGGAGCCAACCACGTATATTCAAACATATTTATCTGTAAAGATATTTACATTAACAAGAGCAAAAAAATAAATAGAAATGTTCACTTGTAACCAAATAGTTAAATAAATTATGGCAATAACATATTTGCATCAATTTAAAAATAATTTTGCATTATACATATAGTGATGTAAAAAGAGATTCTTAACCTATTAAAAAGTTCAGCTGTTGTTACCAAAAACTAATGTGACCCATGTTAAATATAAAAATAGGATACGTTCACTGACAGAAAAATACTGGAGGGATATATACTAAAATGTTAATAGTAGTTACGTTTGAATGGTGACATTAGAGATAATTTTCACTTTTTTCCTTTTTCTCTGTATTATCTAATTTTTTATAAGTGTATTCCTACTTTTATTTGAGAAAATCAAGGGTTTTTTTCCAGCTAACTATAACAAAGTGATACATAAGCAGACCTACTTCTGAAAATATAGTACAACATCAAAACTAGTTTACTAACATTGTGCATACTAATAAACATTCAAGATAAAAAATAAAGAACAATACATTAAAATTAATAAAAAGTACATAATTTATATTCATTCAGAATCAGTCAAATATTTAAGATGTATTTTAGTGAAGTCAGGAGTGAAAAGCTCATCTATACTTGTTACAAAGACAATGGATGGGTTTATAGTTCTGGTAACATCATCATCATCAATTAAAGTTCACTGGCCACTTCTCTAGGAATCTAAATTTCTCAGAAATAGGATACATCTGGAAGTAAAATTCACTTATTCAGGGTTCAAGGGGACTTCCTATTTCAGAATGTTACACAGTATTTAGTCACCTGAAAGAGTTAATGTAGTTTCCAGAACAGCCCAGCATATTAAATAGTATATATCAACAGAAAACAATTGGATTAGAAGGACTAATCCCTGGACAACTGTACTGGGAATAGCATTGCTCAAATGATCTCATTATCGAAAACTGCCTCTGGTGTGCCCTACAGCTGATGAGACATCTATCCCAAGACACCACTCTCCTCAAAGCAGAACACTTGACTAGGTACAAAACAAAATTTAAGACACGTCAATTGAGATACAAAGTAAATAAACTGTCAGAAAAAAAACAAAATGGTTAAACCACATTTAAGAGGAACCTGAAATTAAGAAAGTCTTTGAAATTATCCATTTGGTTTCATTTTGAAATTGTCCATACATATATAAATAAGTGTTTTGGCTTCTAAAGGTAGATCCTCTTCTAATTAGCTCCCCCGCCCCCCCCCTTTTTTTTTTTAAGATTTTATTTATTTATTTGAGAGAGAGAGAGAGAGAGAGAGCACGAGCAGGCAGAGGAGCAGAGGGAGAGAATTGTAAGCGGACTCCATGCGGAGGGTAGAACAGGTTCGATCCCACCACCCAGAGATCGTGACCTGAGCCAAAACCCTAGAGTTGGACACTTAACCAACTAAGCCACCCAGGTGTCCCACTTTTATTTTTCCTTTTTTACAATAGTTTTTTAGTTTAAATTACATCGAGATTTGATTATATCATCCAGGCTGAATAAATGTGATTCATTCCCAAAGTATAATTTCTAGGCTGTATTTTTCAAAAGAAAATAAAAGCTTCCAAATTTCCTATGGTAACAATGCAATGGAACATATTTATTAAGAACATAAGGCCGGGAATCAAAAGTCATGGGGTCAAATCCTATTTCTGCCCATTATCTAGCATCTCTATGCTTCAGGTTCTTATCTGTGAAATGA
Organism: Lontra canadensis; assembly: GCF_010015895.1. Taxonomy (NCBI): domain Eukaryota; kingdom Metazoa; phylum Chordata; class Mammalia; order Carnivora; family Mustelidae; genus Lontra; species Lontra canadensis. Next base: position 1,954,870 of record NW_022631153.1, on the reverse strand, counting down.
ATATAATTACTCATTTCAATACCTACTCATAGGTGAACTGTCAGGATTAAGTGAGTTATACATGCAAATGCAATTAGAAAAATGCTGGGTACGTAACAACTACCCAGTAAATATGTATTATTATTTTCTATAGCATGTATTCATGTCAGCCTAATAAGTATTGTCTTTAGTTACCATCCTGAATGACTTTCCCTCAAGCAGGTTCAGTGGCTCATATCAACTAGCATGGGGCCTTTGGGAAGCACCTCAGTGCTCTTTTCTGGTTTTCTTCCCTTAGCACTTTTCCCTTAATTCCAAAAAAGCCAAACTCATGCTTTCCAAATTTACATGTCACTAAGCATAGAGAGAGAGGAATGTGTGGAATGATAGACTCAAAATTCAAAATAATCTCCATACAGTGGAATGCCAAACTATAAGTGCTACGACCAAATGTCATGTGAATAAATATGACATCCTACATCCCACACTTGGGATCATAAGAGCAAAATGCATAAATATAAGATAATGGAAACTTAGTTCTAAAAGTTTAAATACAACTGGATATTGCAATCATGCTATTCTAAAAGTAAGTCTGTTTTTGTCAGTATGGAAATTATGATTCCAAAGGAAACAGAAAATAAAATTGACATAAGCATGGGAGGTGGGGGGGGGGCAAATTTCCTTCCAAACTCTTGATAAAAAAAGAGGACAGTTTATGTTCCCTTTCAACACAGCTTTATACATGTGTACAGAATTAGTAATACCCAACACAGTGAGTATAAAGTGTGAAGAAAGCCCAGGGCTAAGCCCTAAAGATCTCCACTGTTTAGGAATGAAGAAAGAGTAACTGACAAAGGACCTTAAATGAAACTGTGAAATTAGCAGGAAAACAAAGGTACAGTGGCATGTCATAGAAGTGGAGGGAAAACAATGTTTCATGGAGAAAGTGGCTATCTGTATTGAATGCTACCAAGAGATCTACTAAAATGAAGACAAAAAGGGCCTTTCTTTTTGTGTGTGATGTGACAGACATCAATGGTAGTGAGTCAGTAGTGTGTGGGGTGCTGGATAAGGAGGAAATGGGAGGCAAGGAACAGTAGTGTATATAGACGATTAAACAATTTAGGAAGTTAGGTTCTAAGAGGAGCAAAAACATTTTTAGTGGAGTTTATAGAAAGAGAAAGGATTCCAAAAGAGTCCAGAATACGTTTGGATGCTCATAAAGAAATCTGTTAAAGAAGAGTTGGGGGGAAGCCAGATCTCCACGGCTCCTAAATATAAAGAAATAGGGTTGATCATCTTGGACAGGAAGGCAAAGGAGGATCCATCCACATGGCTTCCACAAGCAAGGATTTGTCAGAAGAGAATGGGATTTTTGGCTTTCTATGATACATACACTCAGTGCCTGCTATTTAGGTTATTATCAGAGCTCCTTAAGAACAAAAGTATGGCAGTATACCGTGAAGTGTGTGGATTCAACGTGCTACATGAAATAAAATGCAGTAGTACTTCCCTGATCCAAAAGACTTCACATGAGAATATTCTTAGTGTTTTATTGTTTTTTTAACCTCTTTATTATAATAGATGCCATTTATTTAAACCCTATCATGTTCCAGGTACTATAATGGGTACTTTACACATACTAATTTGAATCCTTATAGCAATCGTACATTATAAAAAGGAGTATGGGATCCAAGCCAAGAGTAATTTTCCTTCTATATTCTTAGCCTCTTAGTGTAAAATATCAAAAAAAGAAAGATCTCAGCATTTTAAATCACCTAAATCAAATCATAAAGTACACTGATAATCATTTCAGACAAATGCTTGCAACTGGTTTACTCATCATGACATTTATTGAATGCCTGCTATTCTGGAGTGTGTTCAGGGTGCTGGGGATTGGAACACCTGAGTGGCTCAGTGGGTTAAGCATCTGCTTTCGGCTCAGGTCATGATCCCAGGGTCCTGGGATCCAGCCCTGCATCAGGCTCCCTGCTTAGCAGGGGGTCTGCTTCTCTCTCCCTCTCTGCCTCTGCTTGTGTTCTCTCGCTCACTCTCTCTCAAATAAATAAATAAATAAAATTTTTTAAAGATGCTAGGGATTGATTCCATGAAGTGCTATGAAATTCATAAGCCTGACAATTCATAGACCTGTACCCCTGGAGCAAATAATACATTGTATTTTAATAAAAAATAATTAATAAAAAATTCTAATAAATAAATAGATAAGTAAAATAAATAATAAAATCCCTGCTCCGTGACTGACAATTGAGAATATTGCATCCACTTGGGGAAGTGGTCTCAAAAACAAAATCAAAAACAAAATCCCACTTCATTATTGATTGAGTAGAACTCTTAGATGCTGATACCAAAAAAGACAAAGTTACCCCAAAATTGATTTATAATAACAATTTTTAGGGGCATCTGGGTGGCTCAGTTAAGCATCTGCTTCAGCTGAGGTCCTGATCCCAGGGTCCTGGGATTAAGTCCCACATTGGGCTCCCTGCTCAGCAGGGAGTCTGCTTCTCCCTCTCCCTCTGCTCTTCCCCCTGCTTGTGCTCTCTCTCTCTCAAATAAATAAATAAAATCTGTTAAAAAAATAAAGTATTAAAAAAATAATAACAATTTTTAAGGAATTTACTAAGAATATGCTGATAATATCACACAAACACTACGGTGGACTCATATCTTACATGGTCATAGACAAGTTAAAATCCAAACTATAGAACATGAACAAAACACATGTTAAACATTTATTGTTACCCCAAAAAAGAATGTATTATTTACCATTTTGCTATTTTCCCTGTAATTTTTTCACTTTGAATAGACTTTCCAAAAAGATAAAGTCACTGAGATGAAACCATAGAGTTGAGATGAAAAGAATTAACAAGGAAAACTGTTTAAATTATTACAAAGTAGATTAGAAATGAATTCGCTAGAAATTACAGTTTAAAAAGCCAACTTTACTACCTTCCCAAACACGCACAAACACACACACAAATTTTAAAATATTTGAAATCGTGAGTATTCCTAGGTTTCTTTTTCTTTTAATTTAAATTCAATTAGCCAACATATAATGCATCATTAGTTTTTGATGTAGTGTTCAGTGATTCATTAGTTGCATGTAACATGCAGTGCTCATCACATCACATGCCCTCCTTAAAGCCCGTCACCAAGTTACCCTATCCCCTCCAACCCACCTCCCTTTCAGCAGCCCTGTTTTTTCTCCCTTGGAGTCAAGAATCTCTCATGGTTTGTATCCCTCTTTGTTTCTATTAACAATACAAACTGCTAGGTAGGGAGATGAAGAAGGATGAGTCTATTTGGATACATTAGCCTGGTGATAGTTGAGGGGTTGAATTTCAAAATCAGATGGTCTTAGTTGAAATTCAGGCTCTGTGACATCCCCAGCATATAACCTTTCCAAGTTATATTTCCAAGTCTTTAACTAGGGGAGTAGTAATACCTATCCTTATAGTGTTGCAAGGATTATGTAGATTAATGCAAATAAAGAATTTTTAAAAGTTTCTGGCACACAGTAAGCACTCAGATTACTGTTACTATTACCACTGTTTTAATTATTTAATTTTATGTCAAATTAGTGTTTTTTAATGCAAATCAAAAATTATCATTTTGAAAGACAGGCATTTTTCAGATTGCCTAAATTGTGCATACACACACACACACACACACACGCACACTTCTGGTCATCACATATTATATCTAAAGAGAATATGAATTCCAGTGAGTCACCATAAACCTTATTCCCTCTGAGCATTTTTCTAGGGGATTTATTACCATTTATGAGAAAAGAGTCCCCACATGGCATATTATTCAAGATTCTTATTGAAAGACAATTGTTAAATTTGAGCATGTATATGTTGCTTGTGGTAGTGATTATGAATGGAGAGGCAACTTCTGGTTTCATGAAAAAGCACCCCATTATTTTGTTCCCATTTTTAAACTGTACCAGGAAGTCAGGATCCATTAAGAAAAAATGCATATGACATAAACTGTTCTCTGTAAAAATATATTATTCACTGTTTAATATTTATTGAAACCATTTTATCAGTCCAAGGACTATGCTGTGCATTTTCTGTTTCACTTTGTGTATTCTCTTTTTTCAGAGAAATCAGATACAAGTTACCAGGAAACACTATTTTTACAGCTTGTTAGGGAGATTAGATGGAAAAGATTTTTTTTTTGTATTTCCCTATTTCCATATTCAACCTGTAGTGTATTTCCTGATTAGAGACAAACAGTCCACTGGAAACTCTCCTTGTGGAGAGCAAATTGGAATGGAAAGGATGAGAAAACAGGAGTCTGAATAAGAATTTATTTCCATTTTTAGCCATAGCCAAATGACTGAGCACACTTAGCTTATTTCTTTGTCCTCATTCCCTCCTCTGTTAAATTAGATGGTCTGACCAGGTAATTTCTGATTTATTTTGAGTATAACCTATAATATTAAGAAGTAAAAATGGTATATATTTAGAAACTCTAAAATGAAAACACTTATGAAACCAAAATCACTTAATAACCTAGCTAACTCATTCTCCATCAATTTGTCATGAGTTAAACCAAATGTTTCTTAACCAGATTTTGGAACAATTAATAATTTTCAACTAATATTGACTCTCTGTAATTTTCATCACTTTCAGAACACTAGGATGTAATTAATACTGAATGATATATGATAAAATAGTTCTATATTTGTCTCCTTTCATTGAGCAAACCCAACTCAAGACTTTTTAGATGTGGCTAAAGGATCTGCTGAGAACAACTAAGTCTAAGTTTGAAAACAAGAACCGCATGCATTACCTTTAGCACAGATACACAGAACAACAGTCTTCTGCATTAACTCCCAGCCCTTTATCTTTGCCGATTACTTTTCCCATAAGGCTTGTAAACACATGTAGGCTTTAGGACATTATTGGATCCCTTTAAAAATGGAGATCTTCTGAGAAATAAATACTTAATCCTTAGCCATTTAGGATTGAAAATAAACGATTTTTGAAGCTTTTGAATCTTCCAGAGTGGGAGGAAAACAACACTGAACTTTGTCTAGTTCCCTTCATTTTGCTGTGAGCCAGTTCAGATAAGGAAAAAACCTAAAACCCAAAGGTATTCTATGTATTAATTTTGCTGAAAATTCAAGAAATAAACAATTGAATCAAGAAGTCAGCCTGATCAAGTTCTACACTTTCAATATATATAAGAGCACACAGATAAAGAGTGTCCCTAGATAGTTATGAGGAGTAATTATTATTGTCACCAACAGAATTGCCTGGACCCTATTGTCCCTTATACCTTCTTCCCCTCTACTAAACAATGGTCATGAGGAGCACATGCTTCTGAGAAGGCAGGAAATGAGTCTCCCTAAGTAAGAAAATGAGAGGGACCATTTCGCTCTATCAGGGAGGTGGAACATCTCAATTAGCCCTCACACAACATTTTGACACCTCAACTGCAGTCACCCATGTCCTACTTCTATAAACTGAATGGCCTAATGGATAGGATTTAAAAAAAAAAAAAAAAGAGCTACCTATCAAAATTCCATAAGCAAAAAAAAAAAAAAAAAAAAAAAAAAAATCCCATAAGCATTTGAGCAAAAACTGTGCCAGAAACAAAACACACTGAATTCAGAAAACATACCAAACTCAATGATCCATATGACCCATGCCAATATAATCAGTAAGTATAACTAATAATTATAAGGATATTAGAGGGGACTGCATATATGTGGAAAAGAAATACCTGAAGATCTCAGAAATTAAAAAAAAAAAAAGTTTGTCAAAACAATAGATGACCTAAGAAACAAAATGTACTCAACAGAAAAGCTTGTTAGTTGAAATAGTAAGAAAAAGATTCTTCCATTAAAATATTCAAAAGATCTGAGTATAGAATGTATCAGAGTTAGAAACATGAAGAAAATCCCTCAAAAAGATTAGAAATGGGTGGGGGCAAAGTAAGCAGAAAGCGTAATTAGAGAAATAATAGAAAACAGTTTCTAAGAACTAAAGACAACTTGACTCTCCAGAATAATAGGTACCAATAAATACCCAGAATATATAACCTAGCACAGATCTATACACTGTATGTCAGGAGAATGTTTGAAAGAATACACAAGAACCTATTAATGATAGTACTTCTGGGAAAATTAGTAGAATTAGAAGGAAACAGAAAGAAGGAAAAGTTTCTCCCAATTACTTTGTATGTATTACTTGAATCTTTTATAATTAAAATACCTACATGTAGTTCTCAGTTCAATCAGAAACATAATTTAAGGAAATGAATTAATACTACTTATAATTGATTAATAATATTTTAAATATGAAAACAGAAAGTTCAAATTAATTACACTTTAAGTTAATGGTATTTTAGTTTATAGTAAAATAAAATAATTTAAAAACTTAAGAAACAGAAGAAAATAATATGAAATTGCCAACAATTTAATATTAAAAATATTCAATATTTAAATTCATGCCAACTATATGAAACCCCACAACTAGAAGAGCTTTCAAAATTAGACGAAGTCTGAGACACCTGGTAAATAGTAAGTGCTTATAATACTAAACCAAATTTCAAATTCTAGAAACTCACAAGAATAGGAAATGCGAAAAATGTTGTCTTTCAAAGATCTGTTGGAAATGTTCAAATGAGGTGCATGTTAGCATTTTAGTTAAAAGGGATACTACCCAGGGCGCCTGGGTGGCTCAGTGGGTTAAGCCTCTGCCTTCGGCTCAGGTCATGATCTCAGGGTCCTGGGATCGAGTCCCACATCGGGATCTCTGCTCAGCAGGGAGCCTGTTTCTTCTTCTCTCTCTGCCTGCCTCTCTGCCTACCTGTGATCTCTCTCTGTCAAATAAATAAATAAAATCTTTAAAAACAAAACAAAACAAAAAAAGGGATACTACCCAATGATATGAATTATTCCAGAATAATATCCTAATTACTACATAGCCCTCTTCTTTTAAATGCTATATATATATATACGTGTGTGTATATATATACATAATATATATACACACATGTATGTGTATATATATATATATGTAGGAATTTTTAGATGACTTTGCTTTACTAGTGGACAGCAGCCAAGATAAAGAGTACTGAACTTTCCAACTATTATACCTGAGCCATGTAAAGCCAGATGAATGATGAAACCTCCTTGTCTTTAACCAAAGTATTTGGGTCTGCTACCTAGTACAGCAGCACATCCAGAATGTAGATGCAATCTTTTACCACTCAGGGTAGCCTGTAAGAGGGGGAAAGGGAAGGAGGAAAAGGAGAGAGAGATAAGGAAAGACAGACAATGAAGGAAGGAAGGAAGGGAGGGAGGGAGGGAGGGAGGGAGGAAAGTGAACCTAAAGTAGCCAAGAGCAATGGAGTGAGTGGACCAGAGTCACAAAAAAACTGAGGGAGGCTTAGGTAAGAGTAAGAGATAATCATCCATATCCAACAGGTTTAAATCTGCACCTTTGACTACTAATCCCTGTTTAATCTCTGCACACATATATAAAAAGACTAATCAGTTTTTATTGAAAAACAAAACAGAAAATCCAACAGCTCTTGAAAAGGAAAAGGCTGTTCAATCCCTAGGTAACGTGACAATTTCTTTAATTCCAATGTAAACAGACAAATTCTAAATCATTCCTTCACACTCATGAAAAGTTTTCCAATTTCTTATGGAAAACATACCTTTAGTTATTTAAAAAAAAAAAACTACATTTGAAAAAGAAGGTAGATGAACTTTGTACTCAAATGGAATTGAAACAGTACATAAAAGCCTTATTTTGTATGGAATTAAACTTACTTTGCATAGAGTTATGTTGAAGGCCTAATTAGTAGTTCTAAGAGAAATGATAACATGCATTCATTAAATTTTAGTAATTTTTATAGTATCCATAGAGACTGACAGAGGTGACTAATAAAGTAGCAAGTATCTCTCCCAGCCACATGCGGAATGCGGTAATACCATTTCATGTATTAAACAATCCTCAAAGCACTCTACATGCATTAACTTATTCATTCCCCACAACAAACCCATAAAGTAGTTGCTATGATTATCCTCATTTCAAAATGAAAACAAATGGAGGCACATAGAAATTAAAAGTTAAAACATGCCCCAAAAAACAGTACCATGCTTTTTGGTATTATTACACAGGACTACATCTTCAGTACAGTGAAGATGTAGAGTGTGGATTCCAATTATAACCTGAGCTATTAACTACTGTATCTTTTGCCTCCTGCATCATAAAAACATGTAACCCCATTTACATGTACTATTCATACTACAAGCCACCAAGGCAAATGTTTACTGAGGTAGAAGGACAGATGAACAAAGAGTGCCTCTCTCTGTACCAAGTAGACTGAGGATGGATGCCTCTGATACAAACAACGCTATTAGTAAAACAAATGTAGAATGCAACAAGATTAGGCTGAATTTAGGATCCAAGCTATGACATGCTGAAGAGAAGAAGACTTGAGTGGACATTTTAAAAAACGGATCCTAAATTCAAATAGCTACAAAAGATGTAATTTCCAGCATCTTTTAATTCTGAAAGTAGTTTTAAGTAAATGGTTAACTGACTCATTTAAATATATCCAGTGAAATTTAAATGCCATGTAAAATGTATAATTCTAAAAAGGATTTTTGTAATGGAAGGAAATTTTTGCATTACTCTTCTCTTGAAACTCATTTTCATTTTCATGGAATATTATTTTTATGTAACGTACTTATGCTTAAAAACCGTTCATGGATCACTCAGTCACATTTTTCAGATGATCCTCTAAATATAAATTGAAATGTATTATTCTTATTTGATGTGACCTTAATTCTTCAAGTGTTTAAAATTTCCTCAGAATCGTGTTTTCATGACAACTATTATTAGAACTCAAAGAAACATAAATATATTTTTAAGTGTTTAATTAATAAGCCTAAGGTCAATTCTCATTGGAAATACACCTCTTAATAAAATGGATGGAGCTGGTTTACCTATTTAGTTTTTGACTGGGATATACCACCATGGTTATTACTGCTAGAATGAGATGAAATTCAACAGCAATTTTATTCCCACATTTTATTTTTATAGATGCAACCTCTGAAAACCTTACTCACATAAATATGTATATGAAAATGGAGAGAGTTTGGTCATAGCCATGTCAATTTTTCAAAAATCCTTCTGAATTATCTATTGAAAATTTCACAGTCAGGGTGCCTGGGTGGCTCAAGTGGTTGGGCATCTGACTCTCAGTTTTGGCTCAAGTCATAATCTCAAGGGTCCTGTGATGGAGCCCCACATGGGCTCCATGCTCAGCAGGGAATCTGCTTGAAGATTCTCTCCCTCTGCCCCCACCTCCTGCTCATGCTCTCTTTCCTTCTCATAATAAAGAAATCTTTGAAACAAATTTCATAGCCATTTATCATTAAAAACAATCATTGTTAATAATCCAACAGATTCTCCTTTAGAGCAAAGTGGAAGGTACCTGACTTGTACAAGCACTTTCACCAAGTCATCTGAGTTACACGCTCTCTCAATACCAACAACATTTCAGATTCTTCCTTTATGGCAATTCCATTACTTTTATATATTAGATGACATACTTGGGAAGACACAGATGGAGAGAGATGTGCTTTCCCTGTTGTAAAAGGGGGGCAGGAAAGATAAAACAAGCTCTTTCATCTCAAACATGTTCACAGGAAGAATCAATTTTAGGAAAAACAAAGTTAGAATCCTGGAAATTATTTTTCTTAACAATGCCCAAGAAGTCTTTGTTTTCCTTCAGGATATAAATTTTCCAGTTTAGAAACCATTAGTCTAATGTGCAAAGGTTCATTCAGATAGAAGTATACCCATGTTTGTACATTTATGTGTCATGTGCATATGTCTGTGAGTATGAAGCTGTTTGACCAATCAGCATCAGTGTCCTCATTTGTAAAAACAGAAATAGCTGTTTACAGAGCTCTGAGGAGAATTAGAGATAAATGTATGTCAAGAGCCTGGCATCCTGCTGGATAGAAACCAGACATTCAATAAATGTTAATTTTATCAACTTTCCTATGGCATATTGCACTTAGAGTTCTCACTACCTAGAATTCCCCTTCCTGGATCATCTCAGGCCTGGCTCCTTATCGTCACTCAGTTTTGAACTTAAATAGGCTCTGAGTCCTCCCTGAACACTTAGTCTGAAGTAGTCCCCAATCACTTGTTACTGCATTACCCTGTTTTCTTTCCATCAAGGCTCTTAAGGCTACCCCATATTGTCTTGGGGTTTTGTTTTGTCTTTTTTGTTTGCTTACTCTTTGTTTTCACTTACTGACTTAAGGTCTGTGAAACCAGATATTCTCTATACCCTTAGCGCCTAGAGCAGTGTCTGGTACAAACTATGTTTGCCATGAATGATTGTTGACTGAATTAATGAGTGAGTCTATTAGTTTGCTAGGAATGCCATAACAAGGTACCACAGACTCCATGGCTTAGACAACAGAAATTTATTTTCTCACTGTTCTGAAGGTTAGAAGTCTAAGATCAAAGTGTCAACGTGTTTGGTTTCTTCTGAGGACTCTGCAGTAGAAATGCAAATGGCTGCCTTCTGTGTCCTCACATGGTTGTCCCTTGGTGTTGTACTGTTTTTGTCCTAATCTTCTCTCCTTATAAGGAGATCAGTCACAATTCAATAGGGCCTTCTGCATGACCTCTTTAATTACCTCTTTGAAGGTCCTCTCTCCACATATGGTCACAATTATTGAGTATGGGGGAAATGGGGGTTAGGACTTTGATATATTAATCTGGCGGGGGTGGGGGGTAACACTTTGGTCCACAACAGTGAGCGATCACTTTGAGTTTTATTTTCTGACTTAAAGTGGCCAAACCATTAGCCCTGACAATTCCGGAACCTCTACTCACCAGGTAAAAAGTGGTATCTGGTAAAAACCTAATAAGCAAAGTACAGTCTCCAAAGTGTAGGTTAAGATCAGAGTATATTATATGCACATAAATTTCTTTGTACAAATGATTACCACAACCTTATTCATAAGAGCCAAAAACTGGACACAACCAAAATGTCCATCTACTGGTGAATAGATCAATACATTGCAATCTATCTATTCAATGGAATAGCTCTCCTCAATACAAAGGAACTGCTGGGGGGCGCCTGGGTGGCTTGGTGGGTTAAGCCTCTGCCTTCGGCTCAGGTCATGATCCCAGGGTCCTGGGATCGAGCCCTGCGTCAGGCTCTCTGCTCAGTGGGAAGCCTGCTTCACCCTCTCTCTCTCTGCCTGCCTCTCTACTTGTGATCTCTCTCTCTCTCTCTCTTTCTCTCTCTCTCATCAAATAAATAAATAAAATCTTTAAGAAAAAAACAAAAACAAAAACAAAGGAACTGCTCCTATAAAAAAAAAAAAACATGGATGAACCTAGAAAGCAAGATGCTAAATGATAGAACCCAGGAAGACTCTATAATATATATATATAAAACATTACAGAAAAAGCAAAACTTTAGACAGCAAAAGGAGATCAGCAGTTGCCAGGGACTGGTGTGTGGGGAAGAGATTAATTTCAAAGGAGTCCAGATGAATTCTCTGCAACAGTGAAAAAGTTCTATATCTTGACTGTGCTTGTGATTCTTAGAAGATCTGTATTTATCAAAGTCCATCAACTATATGCTTAAGATGGTTTAATTTTATAGTACATAAAATATACCTTAATGCAGCTAATTTCTTGAAAGTCAGAGCATATTGAAAGTACTTTAAAATCCATGTTTTCATCCCACAGCCTGCCACAGGATTTTTGAAAATATCATTTTCCACATCTATTTTAGAAAGAAAACAAGTAAGCACAAAAACAAATACACACATGTTTAAGACTAGGAAACAGAAGTGTTGATTTTGTTTTTAAAACTTCCAGAGGGTGCTATCAGAACAGAGAACAGCATCAGTCTGAATCTGGAATGCTCCCTGACAGCCCACTGAGATAATGCCTCACGCATTTCCTCTTGTTTGAATCCCCAAATCCCAAAGCCTTCCCTGAGCAGTCAGTGAGGATGCTGGAGGGATCCCCCTAGCCATCATTACTCATCCCCATTGACTGGAACAGACTTAAAGATTTTATACACTTTTCTACTCCGTATCATTTTAAAATTTCCTAAGAACGTACTTTTCCTAAACAATAAAATATGTTAATGCTAGAGACAAAGTCACACTTGATAGAAATCAAAGGAATTTTAGGGTGTAGAATACTTACACCCCAATTGGGAAAGGGAACACTTTGAGGGGAAAAAGTTTGTATTCTATAGAGGACAGATGAAGAGGATATTTGCATTTAATTTAAATGTTCTACAAAAGTTAACACTTTCAGTATCAATGAAAAGCCACCAGTTTCCTGGCAAGTGACAGAAACACTTCATCCTGAATCCTCATCTGGATTTGAGACTTCTGGATGTTGAGCCCATCTGGAGCTGGAGTTCTCTTTTTGAAATGAGGTACTCCAGGAAAGGGCTCTGAGGTTTCCACACATCCACTGCAAACACACAAGCAGCCCTTAATCCTCCAAAGTTTCATGCTCTGATTAATTAAAGATACCAGGTTTTCATAATCACTGACTACTCTTTCTTTGGGGGCTGATTTGGTTTAATGATTCCTGACATTTCATCCAGCACACTCTAAGCTTTTTCTCAGCAATAAAAAATAACAGCCTCTGAGCCTGACAGCAAGGAAGGTTTATTCAGTGCTGTCAAATAGATGAACAGTTATGGCTCTCCTCCGTACTAACTCATGGCACAATAGGTGGAACATCAAGAATAATTATATCAAATGGCCATGGAAACGGCTTCACGGGATGTGCAAGTGAATGCCCGTTTCAAACCTGACACTCTCGTGTGTCTTCTGCTGTTTCTAGCAGCAAAGGGGTTCTCGAAATTTCCCTCTGCTCCTCATTTGAGTGGGGAAAGCTGCCAGGAAATTTCCTTTTTGAAAGCTGTGATCTAAGTGGCCATCCCCACCCTGGGCTTTGAGGACTTTCCCCAGGAAGGGGCCCCTTCAGTGCCTGTATAGAGACAGCTACAGGATAAGAACACCGCAGTACATGGAGGGGGCACCTGGTGGTGTCTGGGGCCAGCATAGAGTTGTTGAGATCAGCAGAAAGAAATGTGGATAATGGCACAAGCAGCTACCCAAGGGAGTCTGAAGGAAAAACAGGATTAATGATCTCTGAGACTTGTTCTTTTTTCTACTCTTTTCCTGAAATGCCAAACCATGAAGCCAGCTATCAATCAAGAGAGTGAAATACATCAGTGGATGGATTCGGTTTGCTACAATGACAGCCCACTCCACTTTTGAATACTCTTTGAAAACAATTTTTACTGTGCAATGCTGGAGAAAGCCAACAAATAATAAACCTGTCGCAGGACTCACCAAGTGCTCATAAATACAAAAGTCTGCCATGCAGCTGCAAAGGGAAGCCGTTCCCAAGCTTGAAAAAATGGGCAGTGCTTAATCATTGCATCTGATGTCAGTTCTCATTTAGGGCTGCAATTTGAAGTGACTCTTATCTTCAGGACTCTGGAGGTAGGAGTCCCCCTGCTCCCACTGGTCAGGAGTTTAGAGTGGAGGTACAGCCATTGGAAGGAGGCCTGGGAATTCCCAGAGCTCTATTTTGTCTTCCCAACTCTGCTATAGTTATATGTCAATAAGTTCATCTTTTCGCTTAATTCAAAAAAACTATACTGAATTGTGCTTATTGTGAACTTTAGCTGACCAAATTTCAAGGCAATAAAAATCCAGTTAGTGAAAAACCATAGGTATCCAGACTCTGCCCAGAGCCCCTAGGGCTATGTCACTCCCAGTGGCCTGCCTATGCTCCTCATCTGTCCTCCCAAAGCAATTCCTTTTATGCATCGTCCCCAGACCACTTTGCCCTTGTCTGTCCAATTCTTGCCTCCCTTCTCTGTTCCTCTCTAAAGTGATCAGCCAGCCCTTGACAAATAAATCAAGAAAAACAAATCCTCACACAAACCCTGCCGTGAGAGAAATGAGAGCTCCGCTGAAAGGCAGGGTGCTGTGGACATTTTTCAACCCTATCTTGCCACTTCTGTGGGATTCAGCTGGAACAAACTGTGACCAGATTCTTCAAAGGAGAAGCAGGAAGCTGTTTGCCACGTAGTTTGGAGGGTTCACTGTGGAAAGGAACAAGCAGCTGCAACTAGGAAAGTACTGTCTCTACTTAAAGGCAAGTTTGTGTTTGGAGGGTTCCTGTTTCCTGAGAGAAGCCAGGTCCACACATTTGGTGTTGAAACCAGTAAGTTACAGGGTTTAGCAGTAATAGCCACAAGCACGCATCCTTCAGAAATGTGTTTTTCTGTAGGAAGGGGTGGCTTATTAAATGAGTTTTCTTTTATCATATTAAACTATCCCACACCAGAACTATGTGGAGCGAGGTGCATGTAGTCCCTGCTGGCTTCCTTCTTCTGTGATGCTAATACAAGTCATCTCCAGGGTTCGCAGGTATCATCCACCTGACTCTTGGTTTTGGCTCACTGGTGACCTTGTAGTCATGGGATTGAGCCCCATATTGGGCCCTGCATGCTCAGCGCAGAATATGCTTGAATTTCTCTCTCCCTCTCCCTTTGCCCCCACCCTCCTATCTCTCTCAAGTAGATAAATAAGTCTTTAAAAAGATATGTAAAATAGTGCTATGTTTTACACCAAAACCATTCATTTTCCCCAATCACTATATCCAACATAACATTTATTGACTGATTATGTCAGTTGCTGAAAGCAAAAGATATTTAAAGCCATACTTGAACTTTCTCACATCTAATGGACCTAAAACCCTGCCAATTCTACCTTCTAAAATAGACTCCATCTTTCAGCAGGAGGAGTACCACAGAATTTCCAACCAGCGTTATTCCACTACAATGTTCTTGCTTACGTGTATACTTTCTTAAGTCTTTCTTCAAATGTCACCTCCTTATAGAGACCAGTTCTGTACCCCAATGAGACAGCTGGGTGGCTCAGTAAGTTAAGCATCTGCCTTCAGCTCAGGTCATGATCCTGGGGTCCTGGGATGGAGCCCTGCATCAGGCTCCCTGCTCAACAGGGAGTCTGCTTCTTCCTCATCCTCTCCCCACCTCCCTTCTCTTGTGCTTGCTTGCTCTCTCTCGCTCTCTCACTCTCATTCAAGTAAATAAATAAAATATTTTAAAAAGTCACTAAAATCCAGATATGCTCTCATTAATCTCTAAATTTAGGAATTTCTTGACATTCAGAAGAGACACATGTTCATGTCATATATGTGTTTTGGAAGAGTTAGAGTCATGGATGATATAAAAGATGATATATGGATGTATAAGAAAAGTGGTGCTTGCAATAAAAAATCAGGAGGAGAGGCAAGATGGCAGAGGAATAGCAGACTAAATTGTTCCCAATAAATTTATATTACCATTACTCGTTAAAAAATCAGGATTCAGTTCTTGAGCAATATATTTTTTTCTGCAGTTGTACATTGACAGTCTATGTAAGAAGGGATTAACTATAAAAATTATCAAATTGTTAAAATTGACTAGAAAAAAAGTGGCTTAACAACATTGCCTAAGATTTCTCTGCATTTCTTATTTTATTTGGAAATACTGTAAATTAGTGACTATGAGGGGTTTCTTTTCAATAGTAAACTGACTACACATAGAAATTGACTTAAAGTGAGATTACGTTAGATTCAAGAGATTAGACAAAGTTAAATTATCTAAACTTGGAATAGGGATCTATTTTTCTGTAAAAAGTCAGAAGAGTAAATATTTTCAGCTATGTAGGGCAATCAATCTCTTTCCTATAGTCTCTTTTTTTTTTTTTTCCTTTTTACAACTCTTTAAACATGTAAAACTATTCTTAGCTGTGGGCATAACAGTGTGAGTCTTGTTTGCTGAGCCCTGCTCTAAGTGATTAACCATGTACTCAGAATAATTCTCGATTTATATCCCCTCTATGTATACATAAATACACATAAATATATTTCTATTTTTTCTTCTCATAAATTAACTATGTTCACTTCTTGAAATCCATTTACTATATTTTTAAGCAAAACCCTCTTTCCCTACCTTTACCTCAACAGCTAAAAATCACTCAGGTCACAGCCTTTGGTTTTACTATGAAAATTTTATAGTTGATAAAATATGCTGAAGTTCAAACATATTTATAATAGCATTTGTATTGAAGGAAAGATCAACCTATTATATGATACTGACCGATGTGCTATGCCTTGCACAAACCATATTACATAAACATAAACTATCTCAATTATTTCTCACTATCATACTATGAGGTAGCTACTTTTTATCCACATGAGAAAACTGGGCCCAGAGCAGCTAAATAACTCTCACAGGGTCACAGAGCTACTCAGCAGGGAAGCCAGAATTTGAACCTTTCTCTGAAATTTAAGACTAATCCCCACTACTACCGCTTCTTTGAAAATCTCAGTCCCATCAACCTCCTCAGATATCTTATGCTTTATAGACCAGGGAATGGATAGGTCCCTGCTTTTTTTGTATGGCTCAGAACTAAGATTGGTTTTTACAATTTTTTAATCGCTGGAAAAAAATTTTTAAAGGATAGTATTTCATAACAAGTGAGAAAAATATGAAGTTCACATTCATATCTATAAATAAAATTTTATTGGAAAATAGACATTTATGTATTATCTGTGGTTGCTTTAGTACTACAGTGGCAGAGTCCACTCCAGATTGATTAACGCAATTTGATATAGTCTCTTTGGTATCTCCAGTGAATTTTAAAATATTCATAATGAAACCATGACCTTTCTGCGTGCACCTGTTCCTCTTCTGTCTCACCCTCTAATTGCTGATACTGGCACCACTATTCATATAGTGCCTTAAGACCAGAAACCTTAGTACTTCACACCATGCTCTCTAGCTTCCCATACCCTGTCTATCAAAAGATCTTAAGTACTTCTAGAATCCATCTACTTCTATTCATTTCTCCTAGTCCCCAAGCTCAAACCAACATAATCTTTCATCTAACCTATCCCAATGACCTCTAGTTGCTCTCTCAGGGTCCTCTCTGGCTCCCATCAATCCTAAGTCATTCTCAACACTATGGTAAAAGTGGTCTCTGATTTGGTGACAGAAGTATCCAGAAAGGAAAGAAAACAAAAACAGGATACTGAAAAATTTAAAATCAAGTTGGCATCTGCAACAAGCGATGAGAAAATACATTTTCAATTTAGCAAACTACACGTAGTAAAATACTATTATAGATCATGGGGTTAAAGACATTTTTGGATGTTCAAAACTCCTGATATTTATCTCTGAAACACTTTTGGTGGAAAAAATTTTACTCAATGGTTTATTAGAATCATATAGAAAGAGTATCCAAAAGAGAAGGGTATATGGAACATCAGAAACAGTGGACCCTATTTGTTTGTACAATACCATCCAGGCAGTCCTCATATAAAGAGAGACAAAGGATTCTTGGAAGGATAATTTCAAAAGTATTGTGGGTCTGTTTTAATCAATTTATGACAAAGCAACAAGATAATACTAGTGATAATGTAAAGGTGTATTATTCCTTTGCACAAGAGGAAGGAAAATATATGATGAAAATCTCTGGGGAGAGCAATAATAAAACTATTGAAAAGACATGGTCGTCATGAAAAAAAAATGTGATATGATTTTTAGAAAATCTCTAAGTGTAAAAAAAAAAGAACTTATTTCATCTAGGAATTGGAAATACTCATCTTTGAGTCGTCTGTTTTTTCTTTACATATCTGCATGTAGAATCTGCTATATATGAATACTATTCGGAAATGCACATTTTTATATTTACTGTCGGCTTTTAGATCAATCTGCACACAAAGGAGAAAAAGCAATATAATGTCATTTTTGTAAGCTTTCATGATTAAAATAATTTTGGAAAAAAAAGCAAAATTTAAGAGGTGGACCTTACTGGAAGGACATTGAGGCATGCTAAATCCTGAATTCATAAGTTGAGCAATCAGGGTATATTGCTTAAAGCTGCTGGAGAAGAAAATAAGAATTTAAACATATTAATATTAGAAAGCTATCAATGGAGGGAATTGACTAAAATTCTATCAAATATTGGCAATAGTAGGAGGAGGTGGGAAGTAAGGCGAGGTTATAGTAACTGGACCAAAGCCTGTCATCTGTTATAATAGAGATTTCCTATTATCTATAGCTCACAGTTGATATAACAACAAATTAAGGTAGAAATATATTATCTAGGATATAAATATAACCACTGGGAGAAGAGAAAATAGGTGATCTCTGTGTAAAGGGACAGGAGCTCAGCAGAGGAAATTTGCTCTTTTTTGTACTCTGAGATCCTTGAATTATTTACTTACTAAGTGTATTACTTGTATAATAAAAGAAAAACAATAATTCAAAAAAGTAAATGGAATTTGACTCTGTTCAAATATTAAAATTCAGAAGACACAAAACTAACAGTCCTGAGAAGTAATAAGAGAAGCCCCAAGAAAATAGGAAACTAAAAGCAATTTAGAGATATTTATATTCTTAGATATAAAACATCTTGATCTTACTGCCAAAAGAATATGATGTTTAATATATCTCTCATAACAGAAATAATAAGAAAAGGCTATTAAGCTCAAAAGTCTCTCACACACACTGGAGTTAGAAATACACGGAATCACAAAGATGTTTATTTCATATCAAGCAACAGCGACAGAAATAACAGTAAACCTGTCCTTAGCATACCGCTAACGGAAATAATGTGAGGTAAGAAACCTAAACTATTATATATTATTTACTTATTATGTACAGAGTTCAGCATGAAAGTGCTCCCTCTGACTGTAAAACACAGCTTAGCTGAACATTGTGTAGTGTACACCTGTAATATTTCGTGATGGTAAGGCACTCAGTACATTCCCAGCAGGTGCCTTCATTCTCCCTACAAGCTTCTAAGCACCCATTCTTTCAGTTTTGTATTCTAGGGAAAGCCTTATACATTTTATAGCTGAGGAGAGAAAAAAGTATAACAATTATGTTTAATTATTAGGATAGCTCCTTTATTTTTTTAAAAGATGTTATTTATTTATTTATTTGAGAGCGAGCAGGAGAGGGAGAAACAGACTCCCCACTAAGCAGGGAGCCTAACTCGGGACTCGATCCCAGGAACTTGAGATCATGACCTGAGTTAAAGGCAAATGCTTAGCAACTGAGCCACCCAGGTGCCCCTAGAATAGCTTCTTTAATCACAACTATCCACTATGGACTTTGAGGGGTATTTAACAGAGACCTGAGTGTGCCCTCCATAGTCATTTACTTTCTGTAGTTAATTTATTTCAATATGCCTAGTACTGAAAAATCCATTTTCAGTATGTACACAACATAGAACCTAATATTTAAAAGTCACCTAAGGGTGCACCTGGGTGGCATAGTCAGTTAAGCATCTCACTCTTGGTTTCAGCTCAGGCCATGATCTCAGAGTCATGATATCAAGCCCTTTGTCGGGCCCTGGGCTCAGAGCAAAGTCTGCTTAAGACCCTTTCTCCCCCAAAGGGCACCTCGGTGGCTCAGTCAGTTAAGCCACGACTTTTGTTCAGGTCATGATCCTGGAGTCCCAGAATCTAGCATACAGCCCCCCATTCAGCAGGGAGTCTGCTTCTACCTCTGACATGCCCCCTTCTTGTGCTCTCACTCACTCTTTTTCTTAAATAAATAATATCTTAAGAAAAAGACCCTCTCTCCCTCTCCCTCTGCCCCCCCCCAAATAAATAAATAAACCTTTAAAAACCACTCAAGGATTATTGTCTGAATCACACCAGGTACATTGCTTCTTTCTTTTCCCTGAGAGATTCCATGCACCCTTCCAAACAGAGTCTGACATTTAAAAAAAAAAAAAAAAAAAAGTAGTAACAAGTGTTGGTAAGGATATGGAGAAATTGAAACGTTGGTACACTGTTGGTGGGCACAACCCCTAACAGAGTGGCTCCAAAAAATAAAAACAGAATTGCCATACAATCCAGAAACTTCACTCCTGGGTATACATCCAAAAGGATGCAGGGTCTGCAAGACATATTTACACATTCATTTTGCAGAGTTATTCACAACAGCTAAAATGCAGAAGCAGCCCAAGGGCCCATCAGCAGATGAATGTATTAAGACAAATGTAGAATATACACACAATGAAAGCTTATTCCATCTCAAAAAAGGAAGAAAATTCTGACCCATGATATAGCATGAATGAACATTAAGGACATAATGCAAAGTAAAATAAGTCAGTAATCAAAAGCATATACGATATGATTCTACATATATGATTCCATATATACTCAAAGTAGTCAAAATCATAGAGACAGAAAGTAGAATGGTAGTTGCCAGTGGTTCGGAGTAACCATTCCCTAGAACAACATATTACTTAAAATATAACCCATAAGAAATTATACTAGCCATGAAGCATGCTTAGATATAGCCTTAAGAAAAACATGTACAGGCAACAGGCCTCTGGGGGAGAGGATGATATATGTCCTTGAAGCTGAGAAGCAGAGGATGCCCGGCCTGCTCAGGGTGGAACGCCACCTTGTCCATTTTTCCATTATCTCCCCTTCCCCGGAGAGCACCTGAAGTTAGTCAGACAATCCTTCTGTTTGGGCTTGCTCATTATAGGTCAGGTACTATGTGACCAGACATATTTTGCCTTTCTTCTTATCTACAAGACTCATGGTCAATGTGTAACCTACTCCGGCTTCTTTGTTGGCTGTTACCTAATTTCCAATAAATATGAGACTGAGGGTTGTTCGGGGCGACAGTCTTTCTTACTGTCGACCCCTACTCCCTTTCTCTTGCAGCTGACTAGTTTGTGCTTCATTCTTCTCCCATGCGCAGTCAGGAAGTGGCATTGGGGGAAAAGGGAAATGGGGTATTATTGTTTAATGGTATTAAGTTTTGATTTTACAAGATGAAAACGGTTGAAAGTGGTGATGGTTGTAAAATATTATGACTGTACCTAATACCACTGAACTGTATACTTAAAAATGGCTAAGATGGTAAATTTTAAGTGTGTTTCATCACCATAAAAAATATTGAGGAAAAAAACAACCTGATTTATTGTTGACAAGCACTGGTTATTAGAATATTCTATCTTACACTGAGTTGAAACTTGCTTCACTTTCAACCTCATTGATCCTGTTGAGATCTTACCTTTAAAGCAACACAGACTATTTTTTTCTCCGACATTACACTTCCTTAAACATTCAAATTTACTCATCCCACAAAGAAGTCTTCTTTCAGTACAATTAAATAAAGTGATTTTGGAATTTTGGTTCAGAGCATAGTTTTGAAATCAGATAGACTGGAGTTCAAGTTCTATATCTGCCACTTACTAGACAAAAGGTTTTGGGAGATGGATTTAATGTTTTTAAGCCTAGAATATATATAAATAATGGTAGTAAATAACCAATAAGTTAGTGGTGAGAAACCACTAATAAGGCACTGATAAATAACTGATGTGTATGAGTCATTTATCATTTTTTTAAGATCGATATTTCATGGGATGCTACAGGAACAACTGATACAATCCACAGAAAAATATTTGCCAATTCCAAGACATTATACAACTATAGTTAATTCTAAGAATGCTTTGTCTTTTAGTAATAGTGGTCAATTTAAAGTATGACAGTATTAAACTTATTTCACTCATGAACTAAGCATAATAAACCGAACTACTAGATAGGCTATGTTTTTTATTTTCATAGATATATGCTAATGACTTATTACCAAGAATTCATTCTAAAATAAACACTGGATAAAATCCTTAACATAAACGCTGTAAAAGAGCCAGGCAGAAGTGAACATTCTAAATAAAATTTTCATGGAACAACAAATAATTCCCGACTACTCAGTATGACAACTAGAGAACAAAAATGAATGTTATTGTGTTGAGGAATCAATGTTATTACCTTGAGAGTCTATTCAAGAACTTCATGATTTTCAACATTAAGCATGCCATTGTGCATCTCTTGCCTTGAGGCTGAATAGGCTAGCCACAGCCCATTGACACCAGAGTAACCCACAGGCCACTACATCATGTCATTATATGACTTTTACCCCACAACTGAGGGTCATCTCAAAGAGCAGGCAAGTAGATTTTACCATGACACATTTTAGCAAGGTACAGTTCTTTTTTTTTAATATTAGTATTAATTAAGTAATGTGCTACAACCAGTGTAGTAACCCATGAATCACCTGGTAAGTTCACAAGGGGCTGGGAGTGTTCACTGGGAGAAAGGAAAGAAATGAATAAATGAAAAGGATATGCAGTGAGTAAAATTAATCTACATGTACAATGAAATTCTTTGTACCCTCTAGTCATAAAAGCATAAACAATTTTAGATAAGAATTACATTTTTGTAGTTTTACATTTAACATAAAACCTTATTAATACTTTGTAAGAATATCAATATTTTGCTATTTGGAAGCTTAAATATGTGTTTCCGAATGTGCATTAAGGCAATAATTTTTTTAAAAAAGCTATCCACATGGAAACACACTCTCTGGAGTTCATTTTTCAAAATCATCTGACTGATCAAAGGAAATCAGAATGTTTACTTTAGTAACTAACTTAGTACTCCCTGATGTAATTTAGTGTGCTTTAACTTACTGACAGACTTTAACTCACTAACAGACAACAGACTAATGTTTGGATCACTGGCAATCATTTTTTGAATGTTTGAGAACCAAATATCATACATACATACATACCAATGGGAGAATATTAAATAATAAAAAACAAAAAAATATATAAAGAACTTACCAAATCAACACCCAAAACCAAAAATAATCAAGAAGTGGGCAGAACACATGAACAGATATTTCTCCAAATAAGACATACAAATAGCCAACAGACAAATGAAAAAATGCTCAACATCACTCATAATCAGGGAAATACAAATCAAAACTATAATGAGATACCATCTCACACTGGTAATTAACAAGTCAAGAAATGACAGATATTGGTGAGGATGCAGAGAAAGAGGAACCCTCCTACACTCTTGGTGGGAATGCAAACTGGTGCAGCCACTCTGAAAAACAGTGTGGAGGTTCCTCAGGAAGTTAAAAATAGAGTTACCTAAGACCCAGCAATTGCATCACTATGTTTTTACCACAAAGATACAAACGTAGTGATCCAAAGGGGCACTTGCACCCCAATGTTTATAGCAGTAATGTCCACAATAGCCAAACTATAGAAAAAGCCCAGATGTCCATCAACAGATGAAGAAAGAAGATGTGGCATTTGTACATGCATATATATACACATATATATGATGAAATATTACTCAACCATCAAAAGGAATGAAATCTTGTCATTTGCAATGACATGGATGGAACTAGAGGGTTCCATCATTATGCTAAGTGAAATAAGTCAGAGAAAGACATTCCACATGATCTCACTCATATGTTGAATTTAAGAGACAAAATAGATTAAGAAAGGGGAAGGGAAAGAAAAATAAAATCAGATGAAAACTGAGAGGGAGACAAACCATTAGAGACTCTTAACTATAGGAAACAAACTGAGGGTTGCTGGAGGGGTGAAGGAGGGATGGGATACCTGGGTGATGGACACTAAGGACTGCACTTGATTAAATGATCACTGAGTATTATATGCAACTGATGAATCACTAAATTCTACCTCTGAAACTAATAATATACTATTTGTTAATTAAACTGAATTTAAATTTAAAAATCTTTAAAAAAGAAACTAAATGGACATTTTCCCAAAGAAGATATAGAAATGACCAACAGACACATGAAAAGGTGCTTAATATCATTAATCATCAGAGAAATGCAAATCACAATTACAAGGACATTATCACCTCCCACCTACTAGGATGTCTATTATTAAAAAGACAAGAGAGCAACTAGTGGTGAGGATGTGGAGAAAAGGAAACCCTTGTGACTCATAGCAGTAATGTTAACTGATAGAATCACTAAAGAAAATGGTATGAAGGTTAAAAAATTAAAAATAGAACTATAAGATGATCCAACAATTCCATTTCTTGATGTATATCCAAAGGATGATTAAAAAGATGTGAGTACAAAACAAACTGAGGCTTGCTGGGGGGAGGGGGGTTGGGAGAGGGGGGGTGGGGTTATTATGGACATTGGGGAGGGTATGTGCTATGGTGAGTGTGGTGAAGTGCGTAAACCTGGCGATTCACAGACCTGTACCCCTGGGGAAAAAAATATATGTTTATAAAAAATAAAATTAAAAAAAAAAGATGTGAGTATATGCATGCATGTATATATACACAGACAAATATATATATGTTTTATATTATATATATATATATATATATATATATATATATATATCTCCACACATACGCCTATATATACAATGAAGTACCATTCAGTCTGAAAAAAAGAAAAAATAATTTGTGACAACATGGATGAAGCATGAGGATATTTATGCTGAATGAAATAAGCCAGACAGAGAAAGGCTAATATTGACTACATGGTATTACTTATATCTTCTTTATATGCAGATTTCCTTAAAGTTCAAAATAAAGGGGCACCTGGGTGGCTCAGTGGGTTAAAGCCTCTGCCTTCGGCTCAGGTCATGATCCCAGGGTCCTGGGATCGAGCCCCGCATCGGGCTCTCTGATCAGCAGGGAGCCTGCTTCCTCCTCTCTCTCTGCCTGCCTCTCTGCCTACTTGTGATCTCTGTCAAATAAATAAATAAAATCTTTAAAAAAAAAAAAAGTTCAAAATAAAGTGGAAATCATAGATAGTAGAAAAACAGCTGCTGGGGGCTGCAGAATAATGGGACTAGGGAAAAATTGGTAAAAAAGGTACAAGCCTTCAGTTATGACATGAATAATAAATAAGATCTGAGGATCTAATGATTACATGGTGACTATAACTGATAGTATAGTACTGCATAACTAAAATGCGCTAAGAGTAGAATTTAAAGGATCTCACCAATAAATGAATGGGGGATGGATGGATGGATGGATGGATGGACGGATGAATAACATATGCAGTAAATATGTGAGGTGATAGATGTGTTAATGAACCAGACTCTGGGGAAATCCTTTCATAATATGTATGCATATCAAATCATCATGTTGGATGCTATATATTTTTTAATTTTTTAAAGGTTTATTTATTTATTTGAGAGAGAGAGAATAAGAGTACGTGAGCAGGGGAGGGGCAGAGGGAGAGGGAGAGATGAAGAGATGCTCAAGCAGACTCCCCCTTGAGAGAGAAGCCAGACACTGTGCTCGATCCCACAATCCTGAGATTATGACCTCAGCCAAAACCAAGAGTCAGAGCCTTAACCGATTGAGCTACCCAGGTGCCCCCATGTTGTACACTTCAAATAGCTTACAACATTATTTGTCAATGAGACCTTAGTAAAGCTGGAAAAAAATGAGACATAAATCAATTTAATTACTACTGACCAGTATTTATTAAAACACATGAAATAGAGTAGACTCAAATAGAAACTACCAGAAAGCATTATGGAAGAGTAAAACTCTTTCATCAGCTTTTATTTCAGAAGACAGGTGACAGATGATAAATTATAGAACCTTACAGACAGACTGAAGGCCATGTAAAGACATTTCCTACTGTAGAAATGCTCTGTACCAAAATTTTGGAATTAGAGGAATGAGAGGTGCCAGCGTTCCCCCAATAGGCCGTAACCCATTGGATGGTTGTGAGAAACAAAATAACGGACAGTACCTGGGATAGAGTAAGAGTTCAATAAAGTTATGATTATTCTGTCAGTGAAAACACACATATTTTTAGTATTTCTGCCCCTACCCACCCAAAAAAGCAAGGGCTACCTTCATCTTAGAATTTTACACAACTTAGTGATCTTTTAATTTTATCTAATCTAATACTTCCTGAAATTAAAATCTCACTATATGATCCAGCAGGCTGGATGAAGTGAGGCAAGTGTCTGGTATGAGCTCTACATGCCATTTTAAAAAAATTAACATATAATGTATTATTTGCCCCAGGGGTACAGGTCTGTGAACTCTCAGGCTTACACAATCACAGCACTCACAATAGCACATACCCGCCACAGTGTCCATAACCCAGCCTCCCTACCCCTCCCCCACCCCAGCAACCCTCAGTTTGTTTCACAAGAGTAAGAGTCTCTTATCGGCCTGCCATTTCTGATCCTTCAAACATTAGTCCCAAATTCACTTAGTGAGCTCTTTCCTGACAATGATCTATAGCTCTACTTATCATTCTGTTGGTATCACTACTTGATAACCTCTCTCTTCATATATACATATATTTACTGTTTCCCCACTACCAAGAACACATATTAGCCCATGAAAGCAGATCTCTTGTTCACTAGCTAGAGTTGAACCTGAAACATAGTAGACTATCAACAAATATTTGTTGAATACAAACAGACAACATCAAGACATCAGTAGAATTTACTTTAGTGCCCACCCTATCTTCCTTTAGATCATTTAGTCCTTATTCTGGATCATTATAATTCTCACTAAGATATAACCAATATTATTTAAAGTTATCTGCTCTTGGGCGCAGTAGAATTTTTTAAAAGATTTTATTTATTTAATAGAGAGGGAGAACACAGAGGAAGAGTGAGAGGGAGAAGCAGACTCCCAGCTGAGCAGAGAGCTGGACATGGGGTTCGATTCCAGGACTCTGAGATCATGACCTGAGCCAAAGGCAGATGCTTAACCAACTGAGCCACCCAGGTGCCCCAAGGGTGCAGCAGAATTTTAAGGAAAGTTTACCTTCTGCATTCCAGAGCTTATAAAGTGCTGGCTGGGGACAGCCAGGCAGAATCACGATTACCCTCAGAGCACCACTAACTAATAAATACTAAATCTCTCACTTTCCCTCCCCTTCTTTCCCAGGATTTTCTTAGCTGTTTTGACAGTGAATCTAGGTTTTATGTCAGACCCAAGAAAAGTCTGTAAATATATGACTTGTTGTACTACATAATGAAGTATACATTTATGTGTAAATAAATATTGCTTTATATGTACATAAATCCCTTAAGTCTAAGGCATGTTTTCTTATATTAGCAAGGGATGTCTGTTAACCAGAAAGTTCCTGAATCCTAATGCAGACTGTGGGATTTATTGAGATTCAGAGATCATACTTGCCTGAATTAAATTTTTAAAAGAACCCTTTTATCATTTTTTTCTTTTTTTTAAAGAAACGTGAGCTAGAATTTAATCCTTTATCCTTGGGAAGTATCTCTGGGGAAAAGGAATATTCAATTTCTTCACTCAGAGGCAGTCTTACTCCCCCTTCTTACCTCTATAATCTGTTATTCTTTTTTAATGGTCTAGCCCTTGAATGGAAAATGGAAGGTAACTGAATGAAATATGCAGGGGTAGGGTCCATAGGAAGATAAGAGTCTAGAAGAGGGAGGGATAAAGGAAAGATCATTCAGAAAAACCACCTTTAATCCTTAGTAGTCAGGCTTCAGGTGACCAGAGTGCCCACTGTGAGCCATCTCCTGTTCTTCAGTGCAGAGCAATAAAATCCTGCTCTAAAAAGAAATGTCAGGAACATTTTACACAGACAAGTAGACCTTAATTTTTTAGCTTCTTCCTTTTCAAAAAATTTCTTTCCTATCCCTTTTCTTTTTTAATACCATCATTTTGATACTTATCCTTCATTTTGATTTCCCTCATCCTTTCATTCTGAAAGGAGTCACTTAAAGATCTGTAATAAAGGGCCTCCCATTCCTCATGTATCATTTTATTCCCAGCTGAATTATTTGCTGTTGTATAGACATGACCATATTATTTAATGTCTACAATTCTTTCTATATCATGATTGTAACAATAGGAAAAATCCTATTGTGTTGTGGGTAAGCAAATAATTTCTCATATAGCATACTTTATTTCTCTAAGGAACAGAAACCCTTCCAAGAAAATGGGATCTCATTAACTAACTTAACCAAAAACACATATGTGTAATGGCATTAGGCATTTCTGATGGCAAAGTGCCAATTCTGAATTCCACAGGAATCTAAAAAATAGCACACTGGCCTCTCTGCCAAATGTAAATCACCTGTACCACAAAATAAAATGAGAACACAAAACACAACAGCTATGATTCTTTGGATAGTATGATCATATATTTTTTGTGTCAACTTAATGGGGTACGGGTGACAGGTATTTGATCAAATATTATTCTCGGTGTTTCTATGGGATGTTTTTGGATAAGACGGACATCTGAATTGATAGACTGAGTAAAGCAGATTGCCCTCCACAATGTGGGTGAGCCTCATCTAATCAGTTAAAGGCCTCAATAAAACAAAAAAGCTGACCCTCCCCAGTGTAAGAGTAAATTCTCTTTGCTGATGGCCTTTGAACAGGGCATCAGCTTTTTCCTCACTACCACTTCTAACTAAAACGTCAGGTCTTCTGGGTCTCTAGACTGCCAACCTTCAGACTACAGTCACACCATTGGCTTTCCTCTGTCTCCAGCTTGCTGATTCATCCTGCAGATTGTGGGACTTGTCAGCCTCCATAATCTTATAAGCCAATCCTTTAAATAAGTCCTTTGCTTTATTACTATTATTTGTGTGTGCATATATATATACACCCTATTAGTTCTGTTTCTCCTGAGAGCCTTGATTAATACAAACAGAGTAAGTTATATTACAAAAGCCAAATCTTTGAATTTAGTTTACGTTTCTAAAAGCTGGGGTAAATTTTACACCAGTAGTTTCTTTGGAAAGTTTCTGGATCCTCTATTTAATTTCCCCTCACATTTCTAATAGGTAACAGATATCACATTTTTTTGAAGGAAATAGTAATATTCTTCCATATAGTCAATAGAGGAATTAACTATCATTTCCTGCCTCACAGAATTTTAGTTGCAACAAATATGAAAGGGAAGCTGATCTCAGCTTCAGTGTCTGGAAGTGAAAAGGAGAACCAAGAAGATGAATTTATCTCCCAGGGGTATAGATCATCAGAAGCGATGCTCTGACTCAAATGCAATTTTTTAACTCAAATTAGAGTTGTGCTACTACTTTGCATAGTTATATGTTTGATACATACAAATAAAATTTACAAATAAAATTTACAGAACTGAATTCTATTCAGTTAAGTTTCATAAACATAAATGAGAAAAAGTAAAAGTAAAAGAAAAAGTAAAATTATGAAGATTTTGAAAATTATGAAGATAAAATTTCACACCCTCTTTCCCAGCAAAGCACAAACCCTGAGCAGTTATAACTCATTGTCTCTGAAGTTGGTTAGAAATCTATTGATAATATTTCATTATTGATAGTACATTAAGACATTTTTCAGATTCTAGCTCATAAACGTGGAGAAATTGGATTCTTGTGGGTAATGATTCATTTATTTCAACTCCTCCTTTGCCCTTTTTCATTTGGCAGGATTGATTTCCTTTCTCCATATAATTTCACTTGTCACTATTCATGACTCACGAATTGACCCTCTCTTCTCTTTGTACTTTCCTTTATAAGCTAACTTCTATTCTTAAAAACAATTGAAATGCACATTAATAAAAAAAATTGAAGATGGCATTTATGCAAATAGTTGCTTTAGTTATATTCTCTTATTAATATAAAGTTCTGTGCTTCAGATATACCTATAAAGAAATATAAAATTACCACCAGGACTAAAATAGTGAGTCAAAAATTCCTCAGGTGTCCAACTCTAGACCCCTCTCATAGCACATACACATCCCAGCAAATTTAATCTTGAGATATCTTTTATCCTGCAGAATGAAGAATTGGGAAATAATGGGATCTCTGCCTTCAATTTTCTAAGGCAATGCCCAAGTTATTAAAAACAAAAAAAAAAACAATCAAATTTCCCTTGGGTTGCAGGGAAATGGGCCTCCTAAAACTCTGGCAAGCTTGGGGGTGGGTGGGGAAGGGACCCTGATTTCTCCCCTAATATTAAGACTGAGTCTTCTTGGAGCTGAACTTGGTTGAAATAACTAGTAGTTTGATGCTTATAAAATTACCTTATTAAGTATTACTACTGATTATTATTCCCAACTGACGATGTAAGACCTGAGAATAAAAGGGCAGAGCCAGAGCAAGAACAAGATTTCTAGACTGGACAAGTCCCTATCATGTACAAATAGTGACTCTGGGACTGTCCCCTTGCCATAGTCTTTAGGGATAAAAGAAAGTTAAATTGAAATTTGTGGTGTTAGCTATTATGCTCATTGGCTTCTCTTTCCAACTCCACTTAGTTTATCAGGTTACTTTTTCTGATATGATAGTCTGATGTTTTTCCTGAAGTAGAAATTACAGATTTTGGCATGACTATCTTGAAGCTAATATAGTTGGACAAATTTATTTCTCCTTTTTTTGAATGAACATGAGGTACAACAGAAAAATAGATACCTGGACAATGTCACAGAGATCTTAATTATTTTGCTAAATTGCCTCTTGTAGACAAATCAACTGTCAAAAGCATAATACTCCACCAAAGAAGAATTTATCTGCACACAAAAATGAAATATTTTACATTCAGCTGATAGCCCAAGTTCTGAAATATCTTAATGTATTTTTAAAATTTTATTTTTCAAGCTTTAAGTGACTTGAAGATCTATCACGTCAAGAATGCTTAGACCATCAAGAAGAGGAGACACTGGTTTGATTGATTTAAAAATCAGATTTGGCATATATTTACCATAATTTGGATATGTTGTTCAAGCATCTTAAGTCTCAATTACCTCAATGACAAAACATAGAAATAATGTTTACCCTGCAGAATTTCTATCAGAATTAGAGAATTAATATAATGTTTTACCAAAGTACTAGTCACTAAGGGGAAACACTGTTCATTTTTAAGAATATATTTTAAATATTCATTGAGAGAAGATTCAGTGCAAGGCTTAGGATAGATGGGTTAAAGTTAGATATGGTACCTCCTGGAATCTGAGAAGACGTGAAAAAGCTAGAGTTAGAACCAAGGGAGATTAGAGACGTGTTTGGGTGTTTAAATACTACAGAAGGTCAGAATTAACAAGTACATGTCAATTTCTTTTCTATATGGAAATCAAAAGCATTCAATTCTGCCCCTAGGATCTGAAGGAAATGATAAGACACACATAAAAATTGAGTACAATGGTTATCTGGGCTGGTAAACAATAAAGAATGCAAGCCAGGTACAATCAATTAATCAATACCTGCTAGATGTAACACAAACATTGAAAATAAAACAAGTTAGAAAATTAGATCTTTCTCCTGCCCCAATGAGAAAGCTCAGCATTTTGGGAACTCCATACTGAACCTCTTAAAACCATACCTACCATCCCCAGCAAGTGGGGTTGGAAATACTATTGCCCCTGGTGCAGTCAGGAAGTATACCACTCAGAATCCTTGCAAATTCTGAAGATTGGCCAAAATTGCAGGCAGATGCAATTAGTAGGTTAGGTATGCACAAGAACATACAGCCAACAGATATTCAGAAGACCATAGGGGACTCTCCATTGTGCAGACAACACAGAACTTGGTATAGATGATACTCTTCAGGCAGAGCCACAACTTGTGACTGGCTTAGAGAATTTACCTCTGGATTTATTAATATGGGAGTTTTTTGAGAACTTGATCAGAAGAATTTCATTAAAAATAATACCAGCACCTTTTGAGCTTAACAACAATAGTTTTAAGAGCAATGGAAGAAGTTAGTAATATTCTTTGTTAGTGAGGGTATGGGAAATTGGTATTCTCGCTCATCAAGATAGGAAAGGAAAATTATTGTGGAAGAAAATTTGGCCTATGAACTGTTTGTAGTTCTGTTTTATTTTGTGTGTATATATATACATATATATATATATGTATATATATACACATACATAAACATATAACTGTATTTTTTTAATTTTAAGTAGGCTCCACACCCAACATGGGGCTTGAACTCACAGCACTGAGATTAATAGTTGCTTGCTCTAGAAGCTGAGCCAGCCATGCACCCCATATTGTCCATAGTTTTTGAAACAATAAATTAAAATTTAGAAATTTCTCTTTAAGATTTTTATTTATTTATTTGACAGAGAGAGACACAGCAAGAGAGGAAGCACAAGCAGGGGGAGTGGAAGAGAGAGAAGCAGGCTTCCCGCTGAGCAGGGAGCCCAATACGGGGCTGGATCCCAGAACCCTGGGATCATGACCTGAGTCGAAGGCAGATGCTTAATGACTGAGCCACCCAGGCACCCCAAGATTTAGAAATTTCTTAGACGATATACAGATGTACATAATTATTTACATACAAGACATGTTCACCTTTGCCTGACTTCAATTAACAAAAAACAAACTGGACATTTTCTGTTATCCTCTCCACCTATTGTTATTACATATACTATTTAACCTGCCTAAAATACCTTCGTATCTTCTCTTCCTTACCTAACTTGGGCTTCTCCTTTAAGACATATCTCATTTCTCACCTTCTCTAGAAAGCTTTTCCTGACATCCCAGATAAGATACAAGGTTCCTTCTCTGAAGTCCCATAGAGATTTCTGCATATTTTTTATCATTGTGCTTATCACAGTACATTAAATCTATTTAAGTGATTTTCTCTGTACCAAATCACAAAATCTTGAGGTATGCAAAAAACAGTTTTTGAATTGAACTAAAGTGAACTATATAACCAAATAGAGACTATAGTAGAGACAGTTTTGGGGAGGATGTGTAATCAGCTTAGATATGTTGAATTTGCAGTAGATGTAAAATATTCAGGGGGAAATTTCAAGAACTGTTTGGAAAATTGGCACATGGAAATTCACATCTGGGGATCAAGAAAGATGCCAGGACAAGAGAGATTACCTGTGAGCTCTAGCTATTTATTTAGAAGTAGCACTTTTTTTTAAACGATGAGAATATTAAGGAAAAGTGTAGAAAAAGAGAAAAGAAAGCAGCAGAAAGAACCTTAGGAAGAACCTGCATTTAACCATTTGAAGGAGCAGGCAGTGGGTTTGAAAGATATATGGAGAAGACAATGTTCAAATCACAAGTTACAAAGATGAGTAATCTATACTATTATTTCTTGTTATTGTTTATGATTAGAGCTATGGTTCTCAATGTGGGACAATTCTGTCCCTCAAAAAATCTTTGACAATATCTGAAGTCATTTTTTTGTCACAAGTAGGGGAGTAGAGATGGGATGAGGGGAGAAATGCTATTAGAATATGGTGGGCAGGTGACAGAGATGCCACCTGTATTAATTTGTTAAGACTCCCCAACTTGCATACCATAGATTGAATGACCTAAAGAACACAAACTAACACAAACTTATTTTCTCACAGCTCAGTAGGCTATATGTCCAACAACAAGATGCCTTCAAGGGGGCGCCTGGGTGGCTCAGTGGGTTAGGCCCCTGCCTTCGGCTCAGGTCATGATCCCAGGGTCCTGGGATCGAGCCCCACATAGGGCTCTCTGCTCAGTGGGGAGCCTGCTTCCCCCTCTCTCTGTCTGCCTCTCTGCCTACTTGTGAACTCTCTCTCTATGTCAAATAAATAAATAAAATCTTAAAAAAAAAAAAAAAAGATGCCTTCAAGGTTTGGTTCCTCCTGACGTCTCTCTCTTTGGCTTACAGATGGTAGCTTTCTTGCTATGTACTCACTTGGCCTGTGCAGTCTGTGTGTACAAACCCCCGCGTCTTTCTGGGTGTCCTGATTCTGACCCAGCATATGGGTCAGAATGATTCATGCTCACCTAAATGAACTTATGGCAATGTAATTAACCCTTTGAAGTCTCTATCACCAAACACGGTCAGAATACTAAGGGTTAGGGCTTGCACATATGGATTTAGAGGGAAAACAATTCATTTCACAACACTCTGCCCTCTAGATACCCTAGAATTGACATCCTTCTCACAAGCAAAATATATTCACCCCACCCGAACAGCCCAAATTATTTTTTTTAAAGATTTATTGATTTATTTATTTGACAGACAGAAATCACAAGTAGGCAGAGAGAGAGCAGGCTCCTCACTGAGCAGAGAGCCCGATGTGGGGCTCGATCCCAGGACCCTGAGATTATGACCTGAGCCGAAGGCAGAGGCTTTAACCCACTGAGCCACCCAGGTGCCCCTCTTTAGGATTTTTATGGTTTCAGGACACACATTTAGGTCTTTAATCCAGTTTGAATTTATTTTTGTGTATGGTGAAGAAAGTAGTCCAGTTTCATTCTTTTTCATGTAGCTGTCCAGTTTTCCCAACACCATTTGTTGAAGAGACAGTCTTTTTTCCAACAGGCAGTCTTTCCTGTTTTGTTGAAGATTAATTTGACCATACAGTTATATGTTCATTTCTGGGTTTTCTAGTCTGTTCCACTGATCTATGTGTCTATTTTCCTGCCAGTATCATACTCTTTTGATGATTACAGCTTTGTTGGTTTTTTTTTTAATTACTTGAGAGAGACTGAGAGAGAAAGAGAACATAAGTGGGACAGAAGCAGAGGGAGAAGCAAACTCCCCACTAAGCAGAGAGCCTGATGCAGTGGTTTATCCCAGACCCTGAGATCATGACCTGAGCTGAAGGCAGATGCTTAACTGACTGAGCCACCCACATGCCGCATCACTACAGCTTTGTAATATAACTTGAAGTCCAGAATTCTGATGTCTCCAGCTTTGCTCTTCTTTTTCAAGGTTGCTTTGCTATTCACAGTCTTTTGTGGTTCCATGCACATTGTAGGAATACATGTTCTAGTTCTGGGGAAAATGCTAGTGGTATTTTGATAAGGATTGCATTAAATGTATAGATTGCTTTCGGTAGTATAAATATTTTAACAAGATTTTTTTTTCCAATTCATGAGCATGGGATATCTTTCCATTTCTTTGTGTCATCTATTTCATCAGTGTTTTATAGTTTTCAGAGTCTTTCACGTTTTTTAAACTTAATTTTATTTTTTCAGTGTTCCAGGATTCATTGTTTATGCAGCACACCCAGTGCTCTATGCAATACGCGCCCTCCTTAAAACCCATCATCAGGCTCACCTAATCCCCCACCCCCCTTCCCTCCAAAACCCTCAGTTTGTTTCTCAGAGTCCACAGTCTCTCATGATTGTCTCCCCCTCTGATTTCCCCCAATTCACTTTTCCTTTCCTTCTCTTAATGCCCTCCATGTTGTTCCTTATGTTCCACAAGTAAGTGAAACCACATAATTGACTCTCTCTGCTTGACTTATTTCACTCAGCATAATCTCCTCCAGTCCCACCCATGTTGATACAAAAGTTGGGTATTCATCCTTTCTGGTGAAGGCATAATATTCCATTGTATATATGGACCATATCTTCTTTATCAGTAATGTGGCTGGATACAAAATCAATGCACAGAAGTCAGTTGTTTTCTTATACACTAATAATGAAAATATAGAAAGGGAAATTAGGAATCAATTCCATATACTATAGCACGAAGAACTAAAATATCTGGGATTAAACCTAACCAAAGAGGTAAAGGATCTGTACTCAGGGAACTACAGACACTCA
Source organism: Lontra canadensis (assembly GCF_010015895.1). Lineage (NCBI taxonomy): Eukaryota > Metazoa > Chordata > Mammalia > Carnivora > Mustelidae > Lontra > Lontra canadensis. The sequence continues at coordinate 1,919,421 of NW_022631153.1, read as the reverse complement.
TAAAAGAAACTGAAGAAGACACAAAAAGATGAAAAAGCATTCCATGCTCATCAATCAGGATAATAAACATTGTTAAAATGTCTCTACTGCCTAGAGCAATCTATACTTTCAATGCCATCCTGATCAAAATTAAACTAGTATTTTTCAAAGTGCTGGAACAAACAATCTTAAAATTTTTATGGAATCAGATGAGACCCCGAATTGCTAAGGAAATGGTGAAAAAGATATACAAAACTGGAAGCATCATGTTGCCTGATTTCAAGCTTTCCTACAAAGCTGTGATCACCAAGACAGCATGGTACTGGCACAAAAACAGACACATAGACCAGTGGAACAGAGTAGAAAGTCCAGATACAGACCCACAACTCTGTGGTCAAATAATCTTTGACAAAGCAGGAAAAAATAGCCAGTGGAAAAAAGACAGTCTCTTCAATAAATGGTGCTGGGAAAATTGGACAACTATGTGTAGAAGAATGAAACTTGACCATTCTCTTACATCGTACACAAAGATAAACTCAAAATGGATAAAAGACCTCAAGGTGAAGCAGGAATCTATCAAAATCTTGGAGGAGAACATAGGCAGTAACTTCTTCGACATCGGCCATAGCTACTTCTTTCAAGACACTTCTCCAAAGGCAAAGGAAACAAGCGAAAATGAACTTTTGGGACTTCATCAAGACCAAAAGCTTCTGCACAGCAAAGGAGTCCTTCACTTCTTTGATTAGGTTTATTCCTAGGTATCTTATTGGTTTGGGTACAACTAGCCATAAATGGAGTTGTTTTCTGTTCCTCTTCCTGCTGTGTCTTTGTTGGTGTATAGAAATACAACAGATTTCTATATATCAATTTTGTATCCTGTGACTTTACTGAATTTGTATATCAGTTCTAGCAGTTTTTTGGTGGTGTCTTTCTGGTTTTCCATATATAGTATCACGCCATCTACAAATAGTGAAAGTTTTACTCCTTTCTTGCCAATCTGGTTTCCTTTTATTTCTTTTTGTCTTCCTGCTATAGCTAAGACTTCTAGTACTATGTAGAATAAAAGTGGTAAAGATGGACAGCCCCCTTCATTCCTGGCCATAGAAGAAAAGCTCTCAGTTTTTCCCCAATAAGGATATTAGCTGTGCGCCTTTATTATGTTGAGGTATGTTCCCTCTAAACATACGGTGTTGAGGACTTTTATCATGAATCAATGTTGTATTTTGCCAAATGCTTTTTCTGCATTTATTGAATGATCATATGGTTCTTATCCTCTTATCTATCTCTCTGTTGATCAATTCATTTTTTTATCCTATAAGAAGACATAACTTTATTAATGTAGAAACAATACAGATTTCAAATGAAGCTGCAATTATTCTTTTGAAACACCAAAAAAAAAAAATGGTCCTTATTTTCAGGTGGATACACTGTTAATTCTATAATAACATTTACAGTGTCACCCCTGTTGTTCTTCAGGTCTCAGATGCCTTTGCTTCTGACACTTTTGCTTGTGACATGACCAATTCTCTGTCCTTAACCTCTGCATACGTTTCCTCAACCTCTTCCTCCTCATTCTCCTCCAGTACAGTTGGAGTCTGTGTGTTTTCTTGCATGTTTGAAACACCTTCAACTTTGAATTTCTCATCAGCAGCTAGTTGTGCCAGCTGAGACAAATCCTTGATCTTGGCTTCCTCAAAAACTATGTAGGTATCTGAAGCTGGGCTCTTGCAGACATCTGGTTTTGTGGTGGGATATTCTTAGACTTCCGGATAGTGACTCTAGTGACTCCTTTAACCTGTTGTAGACCATAACTTCTTTTCACTCAGTTCTGTTTTGCTTTACCGACTCGTTCTTTATCAATTTCAGCTGCTGCTGCCAGCTGGGCTTACGCGGTTGCCAGTGTGGAATCTTGTTCCTCAAGTTTTGATTCATCAGCATTGGATTCTATTCCAGACCCAGTCTCAGTCTGGGGCTATGGTAACTCCTGATTTTTACCAGGGGTGTTTTCTGTGGGTTCAGCTGGCATTGTGTGCAGGAAACATGAAACCAAGATGGCAAGAGAAAGGGAGCAAGTGAGAGTGTAGCCAGGCTTGTTGCAGAGGGATTATCCTTTCTTTTATTAATGTGATTATCACATTGATTGATTTGTGAATATTGAACCACTCTTTTTTTTTTTAAAGATTTTATTTATTTATTTTGACAGACAGAGATCACAAGTAGGCAGAGAAGCAGAGAGAGAGAGAGGAGGAAGCAGGCTCCCTGCTGAGCAGAGAGCCCGATGCGGGGCTCGATCCCAGGACCCTGGAATCATGACCTGAGCCGAAGGCAGAGGCTTTAACCCACTGAGCCACCCAGGCGCCCCTTGAACCACTCTTGAAACCCAATTATAAATCCCTCTTGATTGCAGTGAATGATTTTTTTAATGTATTGTTGGGTTTGGTTTGTTAGTATTTTGTAGGGTAATGCTGATCTTCTGGAATGAAATTTGAAGTTTTCTTCCTTTTTCTATTTTTTTAGAATAGTTTGAGAAGAAAAGGTTTTACCTCTTTTTTAAATGTTTGGTAAAATTTGTCTGTGAAGCCATCTGGTCCTGGACTTTTGTTTGTTGGGAGATTTTCTATTACTGCTGGTTATTGGTCTGTTCAAGTTTTCTATTTGTTCCTATTTCAGTTTTGGTACATTTATGTTTCTAGGAATTTATCTATTTCTTTAAGGTTATCCAATTTGTTGGCATATAGCTTTTCATAATAATCTCATAATTTTTTATATTTCTCCTAATTCGTGATTTTATTTATTTGGGTCCCTTATGTTTTCGTTTTGATAACTCCTGGTAAAGGTTTATCAATTTTATTACTTTTTTCAAAATATCAACTACTGGTTTCATTGATCTGTTCTTTTTTTAATTTTTTTTAGTTTCAATAGCATTTATTTCTGCTATAGTCTGTGTTATTTCCTTCTCTCTTCTGGCTTTAGGCTTTGTCTGTCATTCTTTTTCTAGCTTCTTTAGGTGTAAGGTTAGGTTGTTTAATCAAGATTCTTCTTGTTTCTTGAAGTAGGCCTGTATTGCTATATACTTCTCTCTTGGGGCCACTTTTTTTCCATCCCAAAGCTTTGGACCACTGTGTTTTCAATTTCATTTGCTTCCATGAACTTTTTTTTCTTATATTTCCTGGCTGACCATTCATTGCTTAGTAGCATATTATTTAATCTCCATTATTTGTGGTCTTTTCAGAGTTTTGGTTTTTTGGATTTTGTTTGCAACTCTGACTTTCTTATCTATTTGTACAATATATATTTCTCCATCCCCTTGCATTCAGTCTGCAGATGTCTTTAGGTTTCAAATGTATCTCTAGAGGCAACATATAGATAAGTTTGGTTTTTTACATTCTGACAACCTATGTCTTTTGATTGGAGCATTTAGCCCATTTACATTCACAGTAGCTATGGATAGATATGTACTTACTGCCATTTTATTACTTCCTTTGTGGTTGTTTCTCAAGATTTTTCTCTGATTCATTTTTCTGTTACTCCCTTTCTTGTTTTGTTGATTTTCTTTAGTGATATATTTGGATTTCTTTCTCTTTATCCTTTGCATGTTTATTAGTGGTTTTTTATATATGATTACCATTAGGTTTGTATATAACTACTTCTGCAAATAGCAATCTATATTAAGTTGATGGTCATTTAAGTTTGAACTCATTCTTTTATGCTCTCCTCCCCACAAACAGTCCCAAATTCTTACCCCATTCTAGCATCAACTCTAAGTTCCAAATCTCATCTAATATCATGCAAAATGAAGTGGGATGTGACTCAAGATATGATTCATCCTGAGGCAGAAATTTCTCTCCAGTTATGATCCTGTGAAAACAGACAAGTAATAGACTTCCAAAATATAATGGTGGACAAGCTAAGACAGATAGTCTCATTCCAAAAGGCAGAAATAAGAAAGAAAAAGGGACCAGGGGTCTGAATCAAATCATTCCATTCAAATCAGATCCAGTAGGTCAGAAGGTTCAATAACTGATCCCATTTAAAAATGTTTTAGTTAAAAATCTTCTCAGCTAAATGTCCATTCACAAATTCTATCTTCCACATAACACTAGAACACAATTCAGCTAAATCCTTTGCCACTTTCCTCCAATGTTTAATAACATGTTCCTCATTTCCATCTGAGATCTCACTAGAAACATCTTTAATGTCTACATTTCTACCAACAACTTCTTGAATCCGATCTAGACTCTTGCTAACAGGCACTCCAAAAGTCTGCTAGCTTCTGCCTATCACCTAGTTCCAAAACCACTTGTATAATTTTGTTTATTTGTTATAGCAGCACTCCATTTCTCAGTACCAAATTCTGGATTTTTCAGCGTTCTCTAGAGAAACAGAATGAATTAGAGAGAGAGAGAGAGATGGAGAAAGAGAGAGAAAAAGAGAAAGAAGGAGAGAAAGTGAGATTTAAAGGAATTGGCTCACACAACTTTGGAGGCTTGGTAAATCCAAAATATGATAGGGTAGGCTGGCAGGTTGGAGACTCAGGGAAAAGTTACAGTTCAAGTCCAAATCCTTTCTTGTTAGGGAGAGGTATTTATTCTATCGAGGCCTCTACCTGATTGGATGAGACCCAACCCCAATGTGTTTTATTCAAAATCCACCAATTCAAATGTTATTCGCACACAAAAAAACACATTCATAGAAATATCTAGAACATGTGAATATATGGATGCCATGGCCTAGCTGAGTTGACACCTAAAATTAACCATCACATGGCCTCACCCAAAAATGCATAAGGCATTTCTCCATAACAAAACATTATCTGGCCCAGAACATCATTAGCACTAAAGTTGAGAAAGCCTGGTCTCATTTTCTGGGATGATTATGAGGACATTATAATGAGCATTACATAAATAATAGCACCTGTAACAATAATATAAATAATAAAAAGATAGGAAGGAAGAGAGGGAGGGAGGGAGGGGGAGGGAAAGAAAGGGAGGGAGGGGGGAAGAAAAGAAAAGAAAGGAAGGGGAGGCAAGAGGAAGGGAGGGGAGGGAAAGGAAAAAAGAGAAGAATTTAGACACCCTGAAACTGAAAATGTGATATACTCTCTCTTTAAGCCACTCTCAGGTCCCACTAGAAGATCTCAGAGAATAGTGGGTAAACTCAATAAATGTCACTGATTAACAGTAAGTGAGCCCTATGAGTGTGACCACTAGGAGAGGTATATCACCAGTATGTTTTATTTAATTTCATAATATTTCATGGGAGAACTTTTTTCTTAGCCATAGGTTTACTATATACATTTCAAAGGTTAACAATTAAAATAACAGATTTGGCTTATTTTTTTTTCCCTATCAGCCTCGATCACTTTGGAGTATTTTGTTTGTTTGTTTGTTTGTTTGTTTCTGAGAGTCTTTTGTTCCCTTAAAGCACAAATAGGGGTTTTTATTTGGAAATAAGAGTACTTTGGCCAAATACACCTATATAATAATCAGACAGTCTATAGATTTAAAAATTAGTATTCTCACAAATAATAAATCAAGGAGATACATCCTTAAAAGGGCTTAGTTTGAGTTTTCTGAACTAAGAAAACTTTTAAAAAAATAGTTCAAGCATGAATCGTGGTGTTATTTATTAGGTTTTCTCCCATAAAATCATTGCTTTATCATTACTAAATTAAAAAGCCTATTTATTATTCTAACAACTTATAGCCTTGAATGTTTTAGTTTTGTATTATATAAAAATTTTTACAAAAATTTTGTTATAACTGTATCTGGTCATTTTTTTTATTAGATATGAATTAATTACTTAAGACACCCAAATCCTTTCTTTAAAAAAATGTTATGTTGCATTCACTATACAGAATTTCACAATTTACTGTGATTGAAGCAGTAAGTGGAGCTGAGAGCATGATGCGTCCACAGAGGTTTCAATGAAGTAATCAATGAAGTACGAATGCTCTAATTCCAAAACAGCTGAAAAGCTATCTGTGGTGCTTTATAGTTACAAATATGCTGTCAAAAACTGGATTCTCTTTTTTTCCTGAGTATTAAGCACTTGTTTCTAGGTACTTAACTCACCCCTATAACTTTTTAGTTCATTAAGGTTCACTCACAGGAGAAACCGAATGGTTGACTTTCTTGAGGGACTGTTAGCCATACCTTCCTTAAGTCATCACTTCCTTATGAAATACAGCAATAATCCTCAAATTCTGCCCGGAGCCGTTCATATATTTAAAGAAAAATCTTAACTTTACAGGACATTTCTCAGGCTGGTTGATGATGCCCAAATGGTTATTCTTTGGTCTGAGCAATGTAAGGTGATCATAATGACAATTTTCACATTTTTTAAATTAAAATAAAGAAACTCGTACAATGGGTTTTGCTCTCCTTGCAAGTTTGAGTCATGCGTTTTTAGTTATAAGGAAGACATAAGAAAAGCTAATTGATTTGGATCTCTAGTTAAATCCTGACTGGTTATCAATGAATAAGGAAAGAGGATAGAGTAAATGTAGCCTACTGAAGGTCAAGTGATACTTGTTTAAACATCATTTATAGCACTGTTTAAGACCACTCAACTTAATCAACTACAAACCAAAGAAAAATTACCCTAGCTCTGAAACACAATGAAATCCAAATACGCAAATATAACATTGGCCAGACCCATGTTTCCCATTTGAAAGATTTCTTTTCTAGAAATGTTTGATTTTATTTGTAAGATATTTAATGGCACAGTAGTAACATTATTCAAAGAAATATCAAGTCTAACTCCTAACAAAGTAGAAGTAGAATTTATACCTTTCTTTGAGTTGAACTATGAGGGTTCTTTTAATAAACTTTTTATTTTGGAGTAATTTTAGATTTACAGAAAAGTTGCAAAGATAGTACAGAGTTCCTATCTACCCCTCATCTAGTTTCCCTTATTAACAGTTTACATTGCCACGTACATGATTCAAAACAAGAAACTGACATTGGTACATATATTGGTTTCCTAAGGCTGCTGTAATAAACTATCACAAACCTGTAGCTTAAAACAACTCACACCTACTCTCCCACAGTTCTGGAGGCCAGAGCATAAAAACAAGATATTCCCAGGGCCGCACTTTCTCTGAAGACTTTGAGGGAGATTTCATTCTTTGCCTCTACCAGCTTGTGGTGGTTGGTGGAATTTCTTGATTTGTGGCTCTACTCTCCACCTCCATCATCACGTTGCTACCTTCTCATCTCTGTGCTTATCTTATAAGGAACATGTCATCGGATTTAACTCACCCAGATAGTCTAGAATGATCTTATCTGGAGATCCTTAATTATACCTGCAAAGATACTTTTTCCAAGTAAGGTAACATTCACAAATTCCAGGGATTAGGACATGGACATATATTTTGAGTGGGTAATCATTCAATCTATTGCAGATTATAATTAACTAAACTCCAGTTTTTGTGTCAATGTTATCTTTCTATTCCAGTACCAAATTAGGAGCATCACAACGCATTTATTGCCATGTCTCACATTCCCTCTCATCTGTGACAGTTCCTAGCCTTAACTTCTTCTTTATGACCTGGAGAATCTTGAGATATACTGGCCAGCTATTCCACAGAAAACCCCCCATCTGGGTTTGCCTAATGCCTTTCACATGATTAGACTGGTTTATAGATTTGGAGAAATTACAGGGATGAAATACTTTTATTGTCACATTCTGTCAGGAATACATGATGTCCACATAACATCACTGCAGATGTAAATTTTCATCACTGGTTTAAGGTAGTTTATGCTGGGTATTCCCAACATGGCTGTGTGTGTGTGTGTGTGTGTGTGTTCCCTACTCTAGTCTACAGAATTGAGTTACTAAGACCAGCCCATGGAGAGTGGGGAATGGATGTGGGAGATTGAAGCTGTACTTTCCGTAAAGTGAAATAGCTACATATATTATTCAGAATTCTTCTATAACTTCTCCCTCATTTACTTATTCTTAATCATTTTAATATCAGTGTAGACACATATATTTATATTTTGGGATATGATTCAATACATTATCTATTTTGTCTTTTAAATTTTTCCAGCTTTGCCAATTGAGAGCTCTTTCAGATTGGCTCCTGTGTCTCTATGACATGTCTGCATTCTTTTGTTTTGTTTTGTTTTTTTAATTTTTCCTTCTCTTTTTTTGAGTACTTCTTTACTTTCTGATACTACAAGATGTCCCAGACTTATCTTGTTTTGGTGGTTTACTTTTCAAAGCCAAATAAAATATTAAATATTCAAGACTTTGGTTTTACTTGTCTGGAATAATAGAGAGCACTCTCCTATTAATACCTCATAGAACCATAGTAAGTAAAGAGAGTGGCACAGTTTCATAAAGTATTGATTAAACAAATAGCCAAGATAAAGAGTTATGTGAGATAGTTACTCTTCTTAAAAATAAAATGTTCATAGGCCACCTGGGTGGCTCAGTGGGTTAAGCCTCTGCCTGGCTTGGGTCATGATCCCAGGGTCCTGGGATTGAGCACCATATTGGGCTCTCTGCTCAGTGGGGAGCCTGCTTCCCCCTCTCTCTCTGCCTGCCTCTCTGCCTACTTGTGATCTCTCTCTGTCAAACAAATAAATAAAATCTTTAAAAAAAATGTTCATGCCTCCAGCAGAAAACTAAGCAGTTACATTTAATTCTAGTAATAGAGTCAGCAACCTTTAGTTTCAGCACAACCTCAGCTGAGACTGTCAATTCCCTATTGGTACAAACCATGATTAGCTATAAGCTTGCAACACCCTTCTCACTTGCTTTTAACCTTTGTCAGTGTTTGTAAATTTACAGATGCTGCTCTCTCATAAAATCATCAGTTGAATAACATACCATTTTCATTTAACAGTTTTGGCCCTTGAGACCCTAGAAAAGTTTACAGTGTAGATGTAAGTCACTTCTCCCAGAAATGAAATGAAATGAAATGAAATGAAATGAAACTGCCTATGGAAACCTACTGGTAGACACATAAAATAAACAGTACTATGCAGAATTCTAACTTGTGTGTTTATTTATATTTTCCCTGGAAGAGGGGAGCAAAGAGAAATTTATCTGGTTATTATTGGACTTTCTGCAAGCCAAGCTATATTTACCTAGAAGTACTTGGTCAAGAACACACTAACAAAGCTAGAATTAAGGCACTATAGCAATAAGAATTACTTCAATAATAGAAGACATTTATATACATATATAAAAGATATAGAGAATAAATATGTTTATTATGTCAATAATATACAATGTATATACATCTTATTTCATTACCAAATAGTTCTGTCAGATGGGTAAGGAAACTATTCCATACATTATCTCTACTCTGGGAATAAGGATGCCTGCAGTAAGATAGGCTCAATTTCTTGGTGCAATCATACTCCTTTACTTACAGAGCACAAGGATTCAGGAATGTCTTCTGAATCTTTTTATATTAACAATATATGTACAGAAAATCACAAAGTATGTTATATATCTGAAATGTTCTTTTGGAACATATAAGGCTCTCATTTTTTTTTAAGATTTTATTTATTTATTTGACAGACAGAGATTACAAGTAGGCAGAGAAGAAGGCAGAGAGAGAGAAAGGAGGAAGCAGGCTCCCTGCTGAGCAGAGAGCCCAATGTGGGGCTCGATCCCAGGACCCTGGGATCATGACCAGAGCCAAAGGCAGAGGATTTAACCCACTGAGCCACCCAGGCGTCCCAAGGCTCTCATCCTTATGAGAAATGTATAAAGAGCTACAAAGTAGTTAACCTCCTAAATTCAAGTTGTGCTTACAGCCTGATTAAACAGTTTTCCAAAATTCAGTCTGACATATAAAAATATTCTAAATTCTCAAAATGTTATTTGAAGGAAATTATGTGTGTATTAAAGTCAAGGTACAAAATATGTGTGCCACTTCCTCTAAAAGAACGAGTCCTTTCAATTCAGTACATTTTAACAAGATGTGCATTGTAAGAATATAAATGGAGAGACATGACATGATGTGCTCTTTTGTTTTATGGCATGGAAATTTTTTAAATAGTGTATTTTTGCCTTGTTATTTCCACAAAAGCACTTAGCAACCTTTCATATTTTCAACATCATTTCTTGACAAGACAAAGAGAAGAGTAATCTGTGGGTGGCACTTCAAAATGATAATCAGAGGAGTGTCATAAGAAAGAACATCATGTCAGCTGTTAGAATGTTCCCCAACTATACTTCTTGAAGAGTCAGAATAAATGTCTTTGTGATTCCTTATCATATAGACTGAATTTACTTTTGATATCTAAAGGAAGTCACTAATTTTAAAGGAGAGGGCCTCACAACTAATGTAACAGGTTTAAAAGAGCAAAGGGAGGAGGAAATTATGTAGTCAGCCTATTTAGGATTTTATTCCCTTTGCTCGTCACATTAGCTTTCTTTTATTCTTCAAGACAAATGTGATCTAAAATATCACTGAACATGAATTGTGGATAACTCTGAAGAATTATTCTAATGTATTCTGATGTTTGCTTTTTATGTGCAGTAATGAAATCACCATCCCTAAGACTTAGTTAATGCTAAAACTGGCAATTATTCTATTTCTTCTCACCATCAGAATTTTGGTGAATGAAAAAAAAAAAGAATTTTGGTGAATGCTGATTCTCTAGATTTTCCAATTATAAAAGGAACAGCATGTAAATCTGACTCCATTCCTTCTTTTTTTTTCTTTTCAAAGAAAAGATGTATTTATTTGAGAGAGAGTGAGAGTGAAGGAGTAGAGGGGTGTGGGAGGAACAGAATCTCAAGCAGACTCCCTGATGAGTGCAGAGCCCTGTGCAGGACTCGATCTCACCAACCTGAGATCATGACCTGAGCTAAAATCAAGAGTCTGATGCTTGGGCGCCTGGGTGGCTCAGTGGGTTAAGCCTCTACCTTCAGCTCAGGTCATGATCTCAGGGTCCTGGGATCTGAGTCCCGCATGGGGCTCTCTGCTCAGCAGGGAGCCTGCTTCCCCCTCTCTCTCTCTGCCTGCCTCTCTGCCTACTTATGATCTCTCTCCCTCTCTGTCAAATAAATAAATATTAAAAAAGAAAAAAAAAAGAGTCTGATACTTATCTGACAGAGCCACCCAGGTGCTTCTGACTGTTTCTTATACTTCTGCCATACACATAGCATTAAGTGCTGGCATTGTATAACATTCTGCTTCTTTTTATTTTTCACCTGAGTTTTATATTTAAATGGGATTCAAATAGGCAAGATATAGTTGATATTTTTTATCTGTTCTGATAATCTGTCTTTTTATCACTGTAGTTAGACCATTCAGATTTGAAGTGATTACTGATATAATTGAACTAATAATGAAGCTTTTTGTAACTACTCTATTCCCTGAATTTGTGTTTTGTTCCTTTTTGCTTACCCTCTTTGTCTTCTCTCATTTTAATTGAGCATTTTACATGATAGTATTTTATCAACTCTCCCAGCATATCAATTATACCTTTGTTTTATTGCTCATGGATTTCTTATTATAATGTACATTTTTAATTAAGCCAGTTTTATCTTTAAATAACACTGTACCATTTCAAGTACCTTATAACAGAGTATTTCTAATGGTTCCTTTGTATCCCTTATGACACTGCTATCTGCTATCGACTGAATTGTATACCCACCCCCACACCCCTTGCACAAATTCATATGTTGAACCCCTCACCTCCAATGTGATGGTATTTGGAGATAGGGCCTTTGGGTGGTAATTACATTTTGAAGGAATCATGAGGGTGGGGCATGATTTTATGATGGGAAGAGAAAGAAAATAAAGAAAAAAGCAGAGCACATTCTCTCTCTCAGCCATGTGAAGACACAGAAAGAATACAGCCATCTAGACTCCAGGAAGAAGACCTTCACAAAGCCAATGGGCCACCACCCTTCTCTGAAACTTCCCAGCCCCCAGAACTGTGAGAAATAAATGTTTGCTGTTTAAACCACCCAATAAGTGGCATTTATTTATAGCAGACTAATACTCTTACCATTTACTTCACTTAACCATATGCTATAATCACCTGGATACAGTGTTATTATTATTATTATTATTTTAAGGACTATAACCCAATCCTCTTCCTTTCCTAATGTAGATCCAAGTTTCTGACCCTCATTTTTCCTCTTCCTAAAGAACTACTTATCATGTTTGTTTCAGAACATGTCTTTTGGCCATAAATACCCTCAGTATCTGGGTTTCTTCTAAGATTTTCTCTTTGTTTCCTGCAATTTGAATGATAACTCTGGGGATAGGTTTGTTTTTATATTTATCCTTCTGGGTGTTCTCTGAGCTAACCAGATTTGTGATTTGATATCTCTAATTTGGGGAAATTCTCAGCCATCATTAAATATTTTTTCTGGTCTCTTCTTTTTTCTCCCTCTGATAATCTAATTAACGTATGTTATATCTTTTGCAATTGTCCCACAATTCTTGAATGTTCTGGTTTGTTATTATTATTATTATTCTCTTTGCATTTCAGTTGAGAATGCTTTCACTGACATGTATTCAGCTCACTAATTTTTTCTTCAGGTGAGTTTTATTTACCGATAAGCCCATCAAAGGCATTCTTCATTTCTGTTACTATATTTTTGATTTCTTAAACTCTCTTTTGATTATTTGAGTTTCCATTTCTTTGCTAACATTATTCCTCTATTGTGATGACTTCCAAGCTTTTTATATATCAGGGGAAGCTATATTAGGAAGTCTCCTGATTTAGCATTAGAACATTTTCACTTGGTAATTTCCTCACTCAGAACAGGTTCCAGAATGTGCCGTTCTCTTATCCAGGACCAAAGGAATACAGAACTAATATATTCAAAGAGCCAAGTGTTCTACCTTTAGGCAGCCTTAGCATTAAACAACTGAAGACAGATATTTAACCATTCTCTTAAATCTAAAGGAAATTGGATTAATCAATCTTAATAACTGATTTCAGCAATTAGTAATAGCCATTAATAGAAATCTGGACTACTGGCCTATCAAAATAAACTGAATTATACTGCACATTATACTGTGCAATGGATTTTAAGGAACTTGATAGCTTAGACATATTATAGCATCTATATAATATGTATGTTCATGTTCTTCCTGTTAGTGATTTCAGATCCATTCTTCACCAGTCTCTATCCTCCCCTATGTCCTGGAAAATGGATACATATAGACTAAATCAAAATTCTTCTTTGCCTTCTGGCTTCTGGTTGGATTCATCAAGGGACAGGACCTCAAATGGAGGGAGGGGAGTGAGTTTGAGGCATCATTTCCCCATCCCTCTGTGTTGCCCTCTGAGTTCACAGTTCTTCCCCACTGCTGCCCTCTCCATATGAATATCCCCTCTAGAATTTTCAACTTCCCCTGCCTGCTGCCCACCCATGCCTATGTTAGAAAAGCCTGAATATTTATGTGCCTGACCCCTAGATCAATTTTCAGTACATAAGGCAGAAAAACACTCAACCTGTGATATACAGTGATGTGATCATGCCATTACCACACCCCCTTTTCTTTTGCCCACCTGTATTCTGAGACTATGGCATATTAGTGTTTCTAAAAGAAGAAGGAACAGAACAGTGTTATACAAGAGGAAAACACATGGTACAATAATGCCTCATAATGAGGGTACTTAGCAAGGTATCAAGGTTCCAGAAATATGTCCAGGAAAAGATGGCCTGTGGGCTAGAAGCACAATTACAGCAGAAAACTGTAGTCTTGTTCAGTAGTATCTAATACAGTGCCTGGCTACATGGTAAGCCAACAATAAGAGTAGAGCTTTGATTAGCAAGGTCTACTTAGGTTAAAAACATAAAATAGAGGAAAAAATTATACCTAAGAGAAACTTGGATATACAATTACTTCTAAAATTTTGGAGACCCATTTCAGCCACCACAATTACCAAAGCAGAGTGCAGTGTTTTCCTGTTGGACAGACACCATAGATCATGACATCACGCATGACTAAATGGGGACAGGTGGAGCACCAAAAATACTGACAACAGCCAAAATCTGGGGAGGCTCATCTCTCTTCTACAGAAGAGTAGACTGAGAAGGTGTCATGGAGAAGGGAATCATCAGTTGTGGAATCCTAAAATCAAGGTGAAAGCTTCATATTGGAGGGAGTAGTAAGTGATGGAAAGAGTCCAAGTAGTACGAAGAATGAAAAGCACCCATTAGATTTCACAGCTAGAAAATCATTGTTGAACTTGGCAGGAGCAACAGCAGTAGATAATCACAGGCAAAAGCCAGACTGCAGTGCACTGAAGAGCAAAACTAACATTTGTGTGCTTTTTTTCCCCAACTCCAGCCACAGTGGCCTTTATCAGCTTCTCAAACATGTTATGCTCCCTCTGGATGAGGGCCTCAATGTTCTCTTCTTTTATATGGTTGATTCTTTCTTAGGTTCAATTATCTTGGATTTTACTTCCTCTGCAAGGTCTTCAACGAACAATACATGCCATCTATCATACTGGATCTTCTTGTTATAGTCCATGTCTGAGTAATGAGTAATGTCTGCCTCCCCCTGCCACACCTAGAAAAAGACCAGGACCATGTCTTGTTTTCCTGAGAAGGGTATTCCTAGCACCTAGTGACATTCCTATCAGGTCATTTTTACTCAACTAATAACTATTCCCCATGTAAGACCAAAATCCATTGAATTTATTCATTCCTTTTGTTTCCCTGCAGTGTCTTCCATATGTAAGTGCTCAATAAATATGTTCAAGCAATCCATCACGAGTTAATTAAATTGAAAAAACAAAAACACGAGAAAACAAACACTCAGAAAACTCTAATAGAAAATATCTAGGCTATATGGCATCTAGAATCTTCCCTAACACTATATGTTTGCTTTGTTCATTGTTGCATCACTTTTGCCTAGAAAGATGCCTAGCACAGAATAAGTAAACAGCAGGTTGTTTTTGTTGTTATTGTTGTTGTTGTTGAATTTATAAAGAAATAATTGAAAGAATTAAAAGTATGGGTTTGGTCCAGTTTGTACCTTGAGTTTAGAAATTTACAAGGCATAGTAGAAAAAGCAACAGCTTCTAAGATGATTCTACATGGCAAGGAATTCTGGCTTTTACTATAACCTACACCATGAGAAAGAAAACAAGGAGGTACCTTCATAAGTCAGGTTGTCATATTGAGGCTCTTTTTTAATAAGCTTCAATTCAAAAGGTTATTAATAAATGCAAGACTCACACATAATCACGGACACATATGAAAGAAAATGGGTATCACCTAAGACACACTAAAGCCAGAATAAATGAAAAATATAAAGACTAAAAATGAAAGAGAGAAGGATTTTAGGCTGGATATGGAACTACAGGAAATATGAAATAAGTAGATCTTAAGTGTATCAACATTAGCCACAAAGAAAACACCAAGTGTACTGAGATCACTATGTGTCCACACAAATGGCTAAAACAATAGCAGGTATCAGTGAAGACATGGATCTCTCTCTCTTAATTTTGCTGCTGGGGAGGTAAGAGGGTACGACCACTTTGGAAAACATTTGCAATTTTTTTATAAAGTAATACATAAACTTACATTATGACCCAATTCCACTCGTAGGTATTTATACAAAAGAAATTAAAACTTACATCTACAAAAAGACTTACATTTGAATGATCACAGCTGTTTTAGTTATGATGGCCCCAAACTGGAAACAGCTCAAATATCCATCAATAGGTCAGCAGATATACAAGTTATGGCCAACAATGGAATGCTTCTCAAAAGATAAAACAGAAATGGATTATGTATACATTCCACAACATAGATGAGCCTCAAAAATATTTAAGTGAAAGAAGCCAGGATAAGTTTCATACTATAAGATTACATTTATGTGAAGTTCTAGAATAGGCAAAACTAAACTATAGTGAAATTAGATCAGGGATTGCCTGGGTTGGGTTATGGTCCAATCTATACCTTAAATTTATAAACTTACTTTTCTTTGGGAAAGGACATAAGAAAATGTTTTGTAGTGATGGAAATGTTCTACATCTAATACGTGATAGTGGTTCTATGTATACATACATTAGTCAAACGTCCTATTTTTAAAACTAGTGTATTTTAGTTTTATTGTATGTGGATTATACCCCAGTAATTTTAATTAAAATTTTGAAATAATACATTAACAGAAAAAAAAAAGAAGTAGGAGTCTTCAGCTTCTGTTTTGTTTCCATACTTACTGTTGAGGGATAGCTAGTAGATTTAACATTAATAGTAAAGATTCAAGATCAAATGTAGTAAAAAGATTATACAGTAGCATCTGGTTCTTCTAAATTCAAGTTTTAAAACAGAAATTTATCCCATGTATTTTGGTCAAGATTCTTTACTGCCAAAATCAGAATCCATTCTGATAGATTAAATTGCACAACGGACTGAATTGTATACCCCCTAAATTCATATGTTGATGTGCTAACCCCAAATGTGACCATATTTGGAAACAGGCCTTTACAGAAATAAGATCATGAGAGCAGGGTCCTGATCCAATAGGACTGTCCTTCTAATAAGAGACACTAGACAGCTTGTTCCTCTCTGCCATGTGAGGGTACAGCAAGAAGTCAGTCAATTGCAAGCCAGAAAGAGTTCTCACCAGAAACTGTCCCTGTTGGACCTTGATCTTGGGCTTCTAGCCTTTGGAACTATGAGCAAATAGATTTCTGTTCCTCAAGCCACCTGGTCTATGGTTTTGTTATGGCAGCCTGAGAAGATTAACACAAACAGAAATTGTTTTATTATAGGATACTAGATGGCTTACAGAATCTCTGACACAGCCAGGAGACCAATTTTGGTCACACTCAGGGATCTGATACTTGAACCTCTAACCAGAACATTCCAAAAGAACCAAGTATGTTCAACACACGGTTGTAAGAGCCAGCCACCTTTCTCCACATGGACACTGCCTCAGTTTCCTCCCTTGATTCCTCCAAGTCTCCCTGTCTGTCTGGCACAGTGTAGGCTGGCCAGCACACGGAATCCACCCCTCACTGTGCCCAGATCCATTGGTAAGAACTTTCCGCTGCTTTCAGGGGACTTTGAGGAGTTCTTCAAGAAAAAGTTGAAGAGAAAATAAAAATATTCTATAGCCAAAAAAGGCGACCAAGGAAACAGAGACCAGACTAGTGAGTTGGATGTTCCTTTCCAAATTTCAAAGAAGCTTGGGAAAGGACGATTTTTGAGCCTTTAGTAATAATCACTAAAAACAACACAATTTTATTGTAAGCTAGCTTTCTAAGATTGGTACAACTGGCTGATCTCAGAAGAAAATTCAGGAGTCTTCTATATTATAACTTGCATAAGATTAAGAAATTTGAAACAGGTTCCCAAAAGAAAGTAATTAATTGACTCATAACACCTCAAAAGTAAATTCCTAGGTATATGCCATTAGAAACATTTTTTTAAAAATAAACACACAGACACGTGTGCATGAACACACACCAGTTTATCAGATTTGCATGTGGTCTAGTTTGAGCTGTGGGTCAACAGAGATGGCTTCTGATATCATATCTGCATGTTTTCTGCCTACTGCAACTAGTGTACTTCAGTTTTGCTCCACAGCCCAACACCACCCACCTTGAAACTTCTTAAGAGCACTGGGCTAAGACAAAAAGATCTCTTCCACAATTTATCTGTTTAATCCCAGGCAATTTATTTTACCTCTCTGGGCCTCTGGTTTATCAACTGAACACAAGGATCATTTCCAAGGACCATCCAAGCTCGTAATCCCCATGATCCTTTTTTTTTTTTTTTTAAGATTTTATTTGTTTATTTGACAGAGAGAGGCACATCGAGAGAGGGAACACAAGCAGGGGGAGTGGGAAAGGGAGAAGCAGGCTTCCCAAGGAGCAGAAAGTCCGATGTGGGGCTCAATTCCAGGACCCTGGGATCATGACCTGAGCCAAAGGCAGACGCTTAATGACTGAGCAACCCAGGCACCCCAATTCCCATGATTCTTAAGAAGGCTCCTGGGTTTGGTAGCACTTTTGTCCTTTCTGGAAAAAAAGAGTCTTTAATCTGCTCTTAACTAGGAGTTTATGAGGCTTATCCTATTGACAGGTCACTTAGCATTTGGATACTGTTGGTAACAAAGGAGCATCTTTTCTGAAACATCTCTGTCCAAGACCCCAGTTCATAGCACTGTACTTTTCAGTATACCTACTGAGTGATTTAAAAACAAAATTACCACTGATGAATACAGATGCAAAAACCCTCAACAAAATATTCAAACTGAATCCAAAATACATTAAAAAAAAAATCATTCACCACAATCAAGTGAGATTTATTCCTGGGTTGCAAGGGTGGTTCAATATCTGCAAATCAATCAACATGATGCATTACATCAATAAAAGAAAAGATAAGAACCATATGGTCTTTTCAATACATGCCCCAAAAAAGCACCTAACAAAATACAACATCCATTGATGAAAAAAAAAAAAACCTTCAACAAAGTAAGTTTAGATTGAACATACCTCAACATAATAAAGACCATCAACAACACAAGAAATAACAGGTATTGGGTGAGGATGTGGAGGAAAAAGAACACTCATGCACTGTTGGTTGGAATGCAAACTGGTATAGCCACTGTGGAAAACAGTATGGAGTTTTCCTCAAAAAGTTAAAAATAGAAATACCGTTTGTTCCAGCAACTACATATAGATATTCCCCCAAAAAATACAAAGACACTAATTCAAAGGGATATAAGCATCCCTATGTTAATTTTGGCATTATCTATAATATCTAAGATATGGAAGCAGCCTAAGTATCCACTGATTGGATAAAGAAGATGTGGTATGTATATATAATGGAATATTATTCAGCCATTTAAAAAGAGTGAAAACTTGCCATTTGCAATGACATGGATGGAACTACAGAATTTAATACCAAGTGAGGTAAGTCCGTCAAGGAAGACAAATTCCATATAATTTCATTCATAGTGGAATTTAATAAAACAAAAGAGCAAAGGGGAAAAAGAAAGAGAGAGACAAATCAAGAAACAGACTCTTCACTACAAAGAGCAAACTGATGGTGATTAGAGGGAGCTGGGTAGAGGGATGGGTGAAAAGGTGATGGGGACTAAGGAGTGCCTTGTCATGAGCAGCACCAGGAGATGCACTGAAGTGTTAAATCACTATCTTGGATAAAGTGGATAAAGCTAATACAACACTGTATGTTAACTAACTGGAATTAAAATAAAAACCTAAAAAAAAGAAAATCAAACAAACATCTGGGGGAAGGAAAAAGAATGAGGTGGATTATGAATTGTGTCTGAAATCTTCTAATGATTAACCTATTCCTGGATCTTTTAAACAATAGGAATAATCTTTAAACTAAGTTGTGTGTTCAAATCCCTCCAACTGAAATCCCAGAGAAGGCATAAGCTGAAATGAGTCTAGCGTCAGTGGGAGACAGTCTGATAACTTCTCAACCCACATTCAAGACCACATCCAGTTTATCCTTCCTCCCCACTATAATCCTCATCACAATAAGAGCTGCCTTGGTATTTAACCAAAGGGCACACTCCTCTGACATTTGGGGATGATAATGTAGATAAAAAATCTACAATTAAATCAACTGACTATTTTTAATATTTCACTGTACAGGTTTCAGAAAAGGAAACTTACCTGTGACATGAAATTTTGAGAGTCAAAGCAGTACATCATATGGAAAGGGACACTAGGCATGAATAATTTACATTTTGTTATCACATATATAAAAACACTCAGAAAATTTTACTAGAGGCAACAGGAAATGAGAACAGGGTTGTTCTTGTTTTAGTTTTCATTTCAGATCTCGAGGTTTTGGTGAACACAATTTCTTTTAATCATCTCTAGCACAGTCATGCTAGTTCAAAGCTAATAAACCCTTACAGTCTAGTGTCACTTGTTCAAATGATGCATTTTTCTTGGGCTCATTATGAGAATGAGAATCATAAGCCTTCTTGCATAACTCAACAGAATCTAGACACTGAAAAAAGGAATCAGAAAAAATAGGAATGCTGAATCTTCAAATTCATTTCCAAAACTAAAAACAATCTACTCTCAATTTGTACTTTATTTACTTGCATATTCTTTGGCAAAACACTTCTAAGATAAATTCGTAAGTAATGATCCCTTTGTAAAGACTGACAATACTCTTTCTTGAAGCCATGTGACTTCTCAGATTTGCAGAGTGAAGAAAAGACTAAGATTAATAGAGAACTGCTAGGTTTGATGTATGGTATTTTGAAGAACCCTGACTCATTTTTCTGTGTGCTCCCAGACCCCTTTACCACCAACATGTGAATTAGTGGGAGCTGAGAACTCACCTTAAACACCCTGTATGTTCTCTGATCAAGTATAAAATAATGGGCCTTCAGATCCTCTTCCCCAAAATGCTGCATGTTTTGATGTAAGATCAGTTCTTACTGAAGCATTCTAAAATTGTCAATTCCCTTGCTACATTACCTGTTCTTCATATTCTGCTGAGGCCAAAATGTGTCAAATGGACAGATTGCTCTGCCAGAGACAGTCAGATTTTGTCAAACCATGAAAATTAAACCCAGGCCCTGTCATAAAAACACAGCTTATGAGCCTGCCGGAAGCACCAGCAAAACTGGCCTCGCTAACAGCTGCGTTCCCTCCTGGCATTTCAACATTGGCCAAATGTTGATTCAAAGCATACCAAAATCCAAAATTTCTCAAGCAACCTCTGTTTCAGCTGACATAGCCAAGTGTTTTTGGGTAAGTGGTGTTTTGTCAACCCCCAGTCCGACCTGCTGACCATAAAACACAAGATAATGAACAAAAATTAGCTCCAGAAGAAGTTTCAGTTGTCTGAACTTGCCTTTTCCGATTTTTCTGGCCCTTGGGAAAAATAGGAATTCTTTACATCATCCTTCATCATGTTTTAGCATTTTAGGAGAGTTTCTATTCTCTAAATTGGCTGGGTTTTCATCTAAGATTAGGATTCTAGCTGGATTATCATTAATAGTGTGATTCCACCAGTTAATTTATGATAATTAACAATTCCCTATAGAGTGAAATTGTCAAAGATTAGATACATAAGAACACAGTTGGGTATTAAGAGGAGATGTACTGTCTGGAGCACTTCCTTCTGGGGTGTTTCTAGCCTGCCTTCATCCTGGGGTATCTGATGTCTGTCTGATGTACTCTGAAGCTTATGGATGAGCTCTGGATGGATTCTAAAGTTTCTACATAAATCTCAGAGTTCTTCATTTCCTCCACATAAATATTCCCAAGAACAGATGGCTGGAAAATTAGTGCATCACGAAATAAGATAGACATAGGAATGACCTTTCTTGCTCAATTACTAATCATTATCTGATGCCGGCTAATTTGAAAGTAGCAAAATGGTTGTGTCTACCTTCAGTCATTACTCAATTTCCAGACAAACCATATACTGCCAAAAAGGTAAAATCCATATGGATAATCCTATTCATAAAACAAAGTTTTTCTTTCTTAAAGAAAAATTGGCCAACTTTTGAAAAATATCATTTTAACCAATTCTATCCATGTTTACCTTTTGCTTTCAACCAAAAATTTGGACTCAGTCTTCCATAGCAATGAAAAAATTATGTTAATTATTCTCTTGTTCTTGATGGTTTTAATGTATCAACCCCAACAGACACTCCCAGTGTTATTTATTGAATAATCAACTCTTGGGATGGATGAAGAATGGTACCTACAGCCTGAAACTATTAATGTATTGCTTATCATAATTTGCTGAAATTTAGTATAAACACATATATACAAGTGTCAAATTCAACAGCTATAAAATTACTAGAACATAAAGCTTTAAAAAATACTTTTTCAAATATCTCTCAGAGCTCGTTCTTCCACGAATAACTCTCTTTAATTGGTTAGGTACTTATTTAACATTTCTTTCAATCCCAGAGCAGAGGGGCAGTGGGGTGGCTCAGTGGGGTAAGCATCTGTCTTTGACTCAGGTCATGATCTTATGGTCCTGGAATCAAGGCCTGAGTTGGGCTCCCTGCTTAGCTGGGAGTCTTCTCCCTCTTTCTCTCCCCCTCCACCACCCATGCTTTCTTTCCAGCTCACTCTCTCTGAAATATGTAAATAAATAAATCTAAAAAAAAAAAAAAATCCCAGGGCAGAGGCAACAATCTATGTCTAATTTATTTTCCCACACACAAGTGGATTTGAACTGAAAATTTAAAGGTGAAATAAAGCTGTCAAACCTATTTTGTGATGGTTTGCAATTAACATAAATTATGTGAATATTACAGAACTTTTGGGCTCAGCTATTATGAGAATAGTATATATTCATATCTGTTTGTTGATGCTTATCTTGTTTCTAATCTTTAAGTAATTTACTCTATCCTTTTCATCTTTTCAGCCTCTTGAAGTAAAACAAAAAATCTGTTCTGAAATCTTGTCAGTTCTGAAACTAAACCTATCCAGCTATTAAACAGTGCCTCTTTTTTCCTACACTTTGCCTTATAATTCTCTCAAGGCATCTAGGCAACTATTCATTTGACCTTGAAGGTATGACTTTTATTTGTTGTGAGCCTATGAATTCAAGATCCAAAAAGATGGTCATTATCCCCATATTACATTCAACCACATTACAGAAACAGAAGTGGTAAATATAATGCACCAAAAGTTACGGGTTTTCTATTGAAGGGGTCCAAATAACACTAGGCAAAGCACATGAAGAGAGACGAACCTTGAAGTGGTCATGGATGCAAAGAAAATATGTGAATATAAGTTCTGATCTATGGAAGCTGAAGGAACTAGCAAGGACATAACCTGATTTTTATGGCTTAAGCATTTAAGGTATGGAAGATAAAGCAGAACTGCAATGTGTAGCCACCACAAAACACACCTTCTCTGCTAATATCTGGCATCTTAACTGCCTTCCTTTGAAAACACTTTCGGCACGTTGTATTTCTATGCTACTGACCATTGGGTAGATTGCCTATTAACTTCCTAGGAAAAGGATCCAACCAAATTTTTAAAAATTTTTTTAGTTATATAGCTATTAAAGAAGCAACACAGTGCTTTTCAATCTCTTTGTATACTTAGAATGAAGAATTAAAATATTCACCTTAAAAAGTCATTAAACAACTAGAATTCCAATCACTTTAAACAATTTGGGTGTTGTTCTGTTGAGTTTTTAAATACTCCCTTTAGTCTTTTCTTCAGTTGGAATCACACACAGGAATGCACTATGTAGAACTGATTAAAATAAGATCAGAGCTCAAAGCACCCCATTCTCCTCTTAGTTTTATAATGGACCCCCCCCCCACACACACACACCATAACTCCTGAGTACCCCCTACACACACACACACACACACACACACACCATAACTCCTGAGGAGGTCCAAAAGATCCATTTTGAAAATAACCTGACTAAATGGTCTCTCAAGACCTCTTCCAACCATTCATTAAATGATTTTTTTACTAAGAATTCATTATTTAAAAAGACTAAATGGAAAGTACTTTGCAAGTGTTATTTTGCTATCTCCAATTTTATTTTGTTCTTTGAAGGCCCTATCTCATGGTCTGCACTCTGAAGCCAGGCTGTCTAATTTTATAATGTGGGCTGTGTCATTTACTAACTTGATGACTTAAGGAAGTTACTTAACTTCTCTGAGCCTGTGTGTTCTCATCTATAAAGTGGCATAATCAAGCCTTTAGAACAGTGGTCGGCATATAGTAAGCACTCAGGATGTGTAAGCTACTGTTATTCAGTTGAATAAATCAAGTACCTACAGTGAACAGGGCACAAAGTGTTTCAGGAGACTTTGTGGGCTGCATATCCTAGCCCACAAGGAATTTACAGCAGCCTTAAATAAGGACCCATACTGGTGCTTAAGAAGAGTTTCTAAGATTTATGGGGATCCAGATACCCAAAACGTTGTCCAATCTGCTTGGACCTAATTGGAAGAGAAGAGACAGATGAAAGCTACTAAAGGTGATCCAGGTGCCCATCTCATTAATAATGGGAGGCAAGCACCCCCATTGCTCCTAGGAGTTGACTCTGATTCACACTGATATAGAATGGGAACCCTCTGTGGTACTTCCATAAGCCTAACAAGAGGATCTGTATGAGCCCAGGCAGAGAAGTTGCCTGTCAGCTGCAACAAAGCACAGCACAAGAAAAAAAGAACAAAGAGGTCCTGCCTGAGAAGGTTGAGCTGGTGAGACTGCAGAGTGGTACAATTACTTTGGAAGACAGTTTGGTGGTTTCTTACTAAACTAAAGAGATTCTTACCATACAACCCATCAATCACATTCTTTAGAATTTAGCCAAAAGCGTTAAAATTTTATGTCCATGCAAAAACCTGCACACAGATGTCTGAGGCAGCTTTACTCATAATTTCCAAAACTTGGAAGCAGCCAATATGCCCTTTAGTAGGTGAATGGATAAACAAACTGTTACACAAGCAGATAATGGAGTATTATTTGGCACCAAAAGGAAATGGGCTACCAAGTCATGAAAAGTCATGGAGGAAGTTTCGATTTATATTACTAAGTGAGTGAAAGCTACATATAGTACATTTCCAAATATGTGACTTTCTAAAATGGAAAACCTCTGAACACACTTAAAAAAAAAGTCATTGGTTGTCAGAGGTTTGGGGGAAGGGAAGGATAAATAGATGGAGCGTAGAGGATTTTTTAAGGCAGTGAAAATACTTTCTATGATACCATAATGATAAGTGCATGTTATACATTTATCCAAACCCATAGAGTGTTCAACACTAAGGGTGACCAGTAATTTAAGCTACAGACTTCGGGTGATTATGATGTGTCAACATACGTTCATCAATTGGGACAAAGGTAGTAATGTGGTGATGTTGATAATGAGGGAAGATAAGCATGTGTAGAGGCTCCAGGTATATGGAAAATCTCTGTACCTTCCTTATATTTGCTGTGAATCTAAAACTGCTCTTCAAAAACTGGTCTAGACTGGGGGATGTGACCATGAGTAAAAAAACAAAAAGCAAAATAAGTGCCTCAGTCTTTCACAGCCCAGATATTTCCAATTTTAAACCCCACACAAAAGGCGACTGTAAAGCCTTTGTGACTGCTGGATGGGAGAAAAGGCTCTAGAGGAGTTAGGTTACAGACTTACTTTGCAAGAAAAGCTTTAACAGGGAAGGAGGCTCCAGTGTTATATAAGGATACATTTTTTAAGGACTTATTTCTTTAAAACCTAAATTTGTATCCCTTAGAAAACGATTTAAAATAGCTAACCACTATAATTAGCTTTAGGAACAAACAAATAAACACAGAATAATATATAAATATTGCCAATTAATGACCCCATAATAAACAGCCTGCAGTTGAATAAATAATCCTTTAGGCTGAGCCCTGAAGTAGCAACACTGGCAAATTAATGAATCTTTTATAGACCCTAGTTAATAACAGACTTCAGATCTGACAGGTGCATGTTCCAGAAACAAGCAGAAATCCAAATGTTATGAGGCTCTCTATCCCCATCCACTGATATGCCAGATATGGGGCCATTTTTCTAGCAAAGATAGCAGTATGTCTTTCGATTGATGACTTGAAGTTTTCAAGATTATTGAGACTCACAATAAGTATTTTAAGTTAACATCCCCCCCTACCCCCATAAAAAAAAAAAAAAAAAGGTAACAAGGAGACCAAAAGATATATAACTTGCTTGTTGAGGGTTTGGGCTCCACAATTAAGATTAGATTGGAATCTCTACTCTGACTTGCATAGTTGTGGGTCCTTAGACAAGTTACTGACACTGCCTTGGTTTTCTTATCTGTGAAGTGGTTAAAATAATACCTGCCTCGGGGGACCTGGGTCTCTCAGTTGGTTAAGGATCTGCCTTGAGCTCTGGTAGTGATCTTAGAGTCCTAGGATTGTGTCCTGCATCAGGCTCCCTGCTCTATAGGGAGCCTGCCTCTACCTCCCTCTGTCTCTCATGAATAAATGAATAAATTCTTTTCATAAAAAAAATAAACAAATAAAAAAGTGCCTACCATACCAGTTACTGTGAGGATAAGTCCATGAAGATAGTGACCTGAGAATAGTGCTTGACACATACTGAGTCTTCAGCAAATTAGCATTATTAATATTATTGGCATTAAGTATTAGATTTGCTGTACCCCTTGCTTAGCTAGAGAAGGAATGAAAGAGTAAATGTTGTTTGGTCATTTTGTCTTTATTTAACTTTGGTTTATATGGAACAGAGCCCATCATTCACAGTTGCATGTAATGAGCAACATTAAATAAACAACTTGCTAATCCTTATGTTTCAGTCAGACATGTTGAGTGGAATCTTGATCATATGGAAACATTCTTGTTTTCAGCCATTATTTCCTTTAATATTGTGACCGAGGAGGCATCATTTACAAGCCACACCAAGAAGCTTAAATCAAAAAACCCTGGTTTTCAAAGTACATTTTTTTTTCCTGGCTTTTCTCAGAGCACGGGTTTCTCCACTCAATAGTAAAATAACTTCTCTTTTGAGTATTTCTGTGTGTACTTTGACTGTGGCCTTCATTCCTTGTCAGATTTGCTACTGCAGTTTTTACTAATTCCTATGAGTGCCTTCCCTGACAAAGAATAGAGAATCTGGGCCATTAACCCAGTCAAGGGCACTGGGCCACATTTTAGAGATTTTTTTTTTTTTAATCACACACCTTTGATCCCAAGCAATACCTCTCAGCTGACAGTTCACTCAGAATTTAATACATATGAGGCAAAACTGTCAGAGAAGTGTTCACCTTAACTGCCCAAAAAACGATTCCCTACCCAGAGATTCTGGTTGATCCAGGGAAAGCCTGTAACCTGCCATGAGTGGGACTGAAAAACATATTTTCCATGTAGATGGTGGCCCAAGCATTTTTCTTTTCCCAGATTATATGTGCAATAAAAAAAAAAAAAACAAACAAACAGAATAACGCTGTCCTGAACTAGCCTGTAATCTCTGTCACTATCTTTATGCTCCAGGAGCTCTTCACTCTAAACTTGAAGACAGATTCATCTTCTGTCTTTTGCAAGTAATTGGATTAAAAATAGACTGAGCGTGAGCTGGTGGAACTCGTTGGTCCAGATCTGTAAGGTCTACCTGAGTATGAAGCTTTCCCTCCATTAACAAGCAATCAAAAAGCAGTAGATACACTTGCCCATTTACTCACTCATTCAGAAATTGAATGTCTACTATGTGATCAGCAGTGTCATGAGGGCTGGGGATACAGCAGTAAATAAAAAAGGAGGTTTGGCTTTTTAATACACTGTGCCTTGAAGAACAGAGTTTTATGGACCTGATGTTTAAGCTTTTAAAAAATTCTAAGAAGTTTGGGGCTTACAGACAGGGAAAAAAAAAATAGAAGAAAGAGCTTGGAAAGGAAAAGCAGGCAGGATTTCTTCTTCCAAGTAAAAGAGTAACAATGGCAAAAAGAAACTCTAAGAAAATGGAAAGCACAAAAATAGAAAAAAGAAAGAAAAAAATCGTATTGGGGGGAAGCCAATTCTACATTTTATAAGGAATAAATAGCCTCAATCAGAATACTATCCATAAAGATAAAAGCTCAGGAGTAGGCTGAACACTACGAGATTTAGTATTTGAAATATGTTCAATATTACTGATTTTAATGAATTAAGAACTATTTTCTTCAATAAAGTTTCTAAAACAATAAGCAGTAGTCTATCAACAGATAGGAGTCAGCATGAGGTAGATTGTTATTTATCCGTAAAATGTGTTAAATTCGCTGAAATCTGGGGAGTGTTTTCATGGTTATTCCTGCAGATACAAATGTCAAAGAGAAAGCCTTCAGGTTCCTTAGAAGTTGTGGGGGCATCATTAAAACACAAGCTGTTCCATCCAAGAAACCCTATGACCCAGAGTGATAGCTAAACCAAGCTTATTGCACAGACACAGCTTTCAACATCAGGTAAGGCAAATATAAGAACTGCAAACTCAGATAATAGAGGTGGACAGTAAGACCCTTATTTTAAATCAAACAACAGTCATCATGCCTTCCAGTGAGGACACAGATGGTAGTAGTTAACAGATTTCTCTACAAACATTAAAATGAGGGCTAGAGCCAGATTGCACTAACTGAAGGAAAACATACTTGCTAAAATATAGCAACTTTTAATTGTTACACTATTTACCCTTCCTCAGATGGAAGACTGAAATAGATAAGCAACTTTGGGAAGCAAAACACAATTCACTGCAAGTTGATACAGGCATATATAGAAAAGTCCACATAAAATTCACATATACAGAAGTGAACTCCTGCTCACATCACCTTTCAAACAAGTTTATTCCTCCATGCTCCAGGTTCAGGCAAGAGCATCACAAACTACCACACTGCCTCAGCCAAAATTCTGGCCATCAGGTTTGGTTCCTCACATTCCTTCACTCCTGGACTCCCAAACATCACCCATGTATCCTCAAATCTGGCTGACCCTGTGACTAGCAAATATCCTGAATCAAGGTTTTTCTTGCTACTATCTCAGTCCACTTCACCTAGCAGAAGAAATAATCATCATCTCTAGAGGAATATAACATCATATAGAGCCAGGATTTATGTGTAATAAAGGGTATTTAATTTTAAAAAACTAGCAAAGAACAGAATATTTTCATTAAAATCCAATGAAATAAAAACAGACAAGAGAAACAAAGCGACAGACAAATGGGATACTAGACTTTAAGGAAGATGAGGAATCTAAAATAACTGAATGCTATGTGCGGAAAATATGACAGGAATAAATGGAAGGATGGAGAATCTCTTCAGACTGCAGGAGTCACTTATAAAGTACACAATAGAAGTTCTAGGTTTGAAAAATACTATAACTAATGGAACACTTGAATAAATGCATTTGTGTATTTGATATAGAAGAAAACAGAATTAATAAACTGGAACACTGGTCATTAGAAACTAAGCTAAAATACAATGAAAAAAGGGAAAGACAAACGGGACTGAGAATAAGAGACAAATAAGACAACATGAAAAAAATTCAAGGATGGGGTCAGGGCGAGAATGAGGAAAAAGCAGTATTTAAAGAGATGGCCAAGAATTTTCCAAAACTGGAAAAAAGATATCAGCTCACAGATCCAGGAAGAACAGGTAGGACAAATTCAACAGAAGCACCCTTAGATCACACTAAAATGGCTGAACAGAAGGGTGGGAGGAGTTTTAAACAGCAAAAGAAAAATGATGCATTACTCTTAAAGAGAAACTTTAGACTATAGCTGCTTTCTCCAATATCCACAATAGCCAAACTATGGAAAGAGCCTAGACGTCCATCAACAGATGAATGGATAAAGAAGTTGTGGTATATATACACAATGGAATATTACGCAGCCATCAAAAGAAATGGAATCTTGCCATTTGAGATGACGTGGATGGAACTAGAGGGTATTATGTTTAGTAAAATAAGTCAATCAGAGAAAGACAACTATCATATGATCTCCCTGATATGAAGAAACTGAGAGGCAACATGGAGGGTTTGGGGTTAGGAAAGGAAAAAATGAAACAAGATGGGATCAGAGGGAGACAAATGATGAGACTCTTAATCTCACAAAAAAAACTGAGGGTTGCCGGGGGGATGGGTAGTAGGGAGAGGGTGGTTGGGTTACGGACATTGGGGAAGGTATGTGCTATGGTGAGTGCTGTGAAGTGTGTAAACCTGGTGATTCACAAACCTGTACCCCTGGGGCTAATAATACATTATATGTTAATGAAAAATTTAAAAATTTTAAAAAAGACTATAGCTGCTTTCTCAATAGAAATTAATGGAAATCAGAAAAGAACAGAATATTTGAAATGCTTTGTAAAAAAAAAAAAAACTACATTATTGTTATTTAGCATCCAATAAAAAATAAAAATATTTCTTAAATTTGAAAGTGAAATAAAGGTACTTTCAGACAATACACACACACACACACACAGGTGAGCTGTTCAAGCTAAAGAAAAATTATCCTAAAGAGAAATACTGAAATTCTGGAAGAAAGGAGTAAGAATGGAAAGAATAAATGTGTGGATGGATATAAATATTGACTGTACAAAACAATGATGATAAGCATCTTATGTGGTTTAAAACATAAAAAATTAAGAAGTAGAAGATTTGAATAAATGGAGATAGCCAATAAAATAAGAAAATGTATTACTACGAAGCTAATATGGAGACAAAAGAATGACCAGAGATATGTATTAATCCTAAAGAAGGCAAATGTGATAGGACAAATGGATATCTAATACAGTCAATTCTTTTCATGTCAAGTACTTAAAATAATACACGGACATTCTAAATTCTAGAATATGCATGCACTGGGAGGGCAGTCCTGTGGAAGCTAGTCTGGACACCATTAAACGTGAACATCAGCCACAAACAGATGTGATTCCCTCATACATGGAAAGGCAGAGATTCAGTGTTTCATCCAATCCCACTACACCCAAAAGAATGCCACTGAATATACCATGAACACCTTAAAGATCTCAAACACAGTCTCCTGTGGACTTGATGGTTCCACGTCCACATGGGCAGGATGTCTCCTTGGCTACATTCAGCATGACACAATGAAACAGGGAAGGGCAATATTACTCATCACATTTGCTGCTGGAGAGGACCATGGAATATAAACCACACCCCATTCCACTCAGACCTTCCTCTGAGAA
The DNA here is from genome assembly GCF_010015895.1 of Lontra canadensis. NCBI lineage: Eukaryota > Metazoa > Chordata > Mammalia > Carnivora > Mustelidae > Lontra > Lontra canadensis. The sequence goes on along the minus strand of NW_022631153.1, from coordinate 1,888,826 downwards.
GTATCAAATCAGAGCCCTGATTGAGACCATCCAAGAGCTAATGAGTCAATGGCATGCCCTTGCCAAAGCTCAGATCTATTTGTGTGCAAATTCAGGATGTACAGTCCATGTCCATCCATATTTATTTTTGACCTTAAAATAACAGTTTCTGATCATAAGTAATGTTTCTCCACACAGAAAAGGAATAGGTTAATTCAGTGAAGGGAATATCTCATTACTTCTATCAAGTGTATTAAATGATTTCAAGCAAATTCTGAATGACCCTGAATTGTGAACATTCTTCTCTTGGGCAGAAGGGGGTCTGGCATTGTTTTCTATTTGTTTAATTACAGCTCCTGAGTTGTTAAGCCTTATAAGGAAACTTTCAAATACAGAGGACTTTATCTCTCAAGCACTCTCCCATGTGTTATGTGGTCTCTGTGACTACATATTCTAGATTCTACACCCCCCCCAAAACATACATTTTCAGTTTTAATAAGTTCCACTAAATAGAAGCAGGGACTACAGGGGTAGATAATTGGTTCTCACAGCTTACAGTCCACAATGGCAAAATAAAGAGCATGTACTTGTTAAAGTGGCTCAGTTTGTAACCAACCCCTGGCACAAGGTACAGGCTGATCTGTGAAACACAACAGATAATAATGAACAGAGTACAAACAGGTTCCCAGAAATCACAGAGAAAAGGTACACAGGTACACATGCAAGAGGTGGTAAGGAAGAGGAGTCAAGACTCTATTTGGTATCAACAAAAAGGAGTAAGATTAAGAGAAACAAATTCTACATTGGAAAGGATCTTGATGGATCATTTCACAAACTATTTTGGTTAATAAAAGAAATGTCTTGCTTTGTTTTAATTTTTTTTCAAAATATCCATCTTTGCTAATATGAACATGGATGACAAGCATTTTCATTTTTGTGTCTTAAATCTGCTCTGTAATAATAACTCTTCTCTACTTAAACTCTCAGATTACCTCCTCCTACTGAAGAACTCAGAAGTCTGAAATGTTGGCCAGTTCTTTAAAACTTTTACACATGCACCATCTCAGCAAACCCTCAACAAAATATTTATGCTGGGTTTAGATGTAACTAAAGATGACCCCAGGCACCTTGGTATCACAGAGAGTGAATCCTTCAGTCCTGCCCCTCCTGTCCATGGCAAATACCTAATTCAACATCCAGACAAATCCCCTTTGTCCTTCTTCCTCACTTGTCAAGATTGGAAAGCTGAAAATACACCTCCCCAGACTCCTTTTATTGGCTGTGTGATATAGTTGTTACCAATGAGATCTATGTAAACATCTGGAAATTTCTGTGAAAGATTTCACTTTTCTGATAAATAGCTTGGGGGTGGGGATGGAGAACAGGGAATATGAGAGAGGTCCACCCCACTGAGAATATTTTATTACCAACATTTTCTTTTTTTGAATTGCTGGCTCATGATGATAATGAAAGCCAAGAGGCTTGTAGTCAGATTTATTATTGTTTACATTTATGCAATGTACCCCTTATTGCACATAGGCAGACAACTTCCATTACTCCCCCTACCTTAGTATGTCATTCTTCCTGACTCGGATACCACTCTCTCCTCCTGCTTGCTGCCTGCAATTAGACATTTGGCTGGAGCTGCAACCACCATCTTATCACAAGGGAAAAGCTAAAAAAATGAATAAATAAATAAAACAAAACACAGGTATTACAGTGTTGACATCCTCAATCTTCTGAAATAAGGCTAGCAACCATCCTTTCAAGACACTTGATACTTGGGGGGAAAAACTTCCAATATTTATAAGGCACTGCTTATTCAGCTTATCTGTAACCCACTAACAAAGATTACCTGTTATTCACCCCTAAATGTGATCCTTATATTTTTTTATCTGCTTCTTGTAAAATGTATATAATTGGGTTTTTTAAAATCTGATTATTTTATTTTGTAATTTGTATATTTAACCATTAATATTCATGTAGTTATGGCTGTTTGTGGACTTATATCTACTATTATACAACTTCTTTGTTGTTCTTTTTCTCCTTCGTTTTGTCCCACCCCTATTAGCACCTTTGGTTTTCCTAATCAGGTTTTCTTCTTTTATCACATTTTCAAGTATATTAGCTTGTGAATTATAAATTCTTCCACTATTCTTTTATTGGTTACCCTAGAGATAACAGACATCCCCACCTTGTTAGAACCAATTACAAATTAGTGCTTCTACCACTTCTCAGACAAGTCTGAGTTCTTAAAATTCTTTCACAGATCAATGCATTCCCCTCTGTTGTGTAATTTTGCCACTCAGTTTGATACCAGAGATGATCTACAATATTGGGATGTATTACAATGTTTTCGCAAGGCATAATTATTATTGTTTAATATAGTCAATATTCTTTTATTTGTACACAGGGTTACCATTTTTGTTGCTCTTAATTCCTTCCTTCATGTTTACTGTTCAGTTAAGGAAAACCCCTTGCTTTAAGAGCTCCCTTTTAATGCCAATCCAGTAGTGAGAAAGCCCCTTCATTTTTGCTTCTCAGGAAATGTATTTATTTTATTCCCACTTTTAAAGAATATTTTGCTAGAGACCGAATTTTATGTTGACAGTTGTTCTCTTTAATCTCTAGAATAAAACACATTTTCATTTCTATTAAAAAGTTAACTGTCAATCTTGTCCTTTTGATGATATTACTCATATTCTCTGATTGCTCATTAAAATCGTTTTGCTTTCCAGTAGTTCACTAACCTGCGAAGGCTGAGACTCCTACTTATATCGCCTGAGGCACATAGAATTTCTTGAATCTGTGACTAATTTTTCAATTTACCAGTTCTGAAAATTATTAGGCATTTTGCCCAATATTCTGATGTTGCCACATATTCATTCCTCCTCATCTGATGCTTCAATTACTTCTATTTTAGACTTTTCTACCATGTCTCATATATATCCCTTAAGAATCATCTCTTCTTGCTCTCCTTGCTTGAGTGTGGATTTTCTTTTCTAGTTAACCTATCTTCCAAGTCACTATTTCTCTCTTTAGTTGTATCCAATCTGCTATTAAATCTATCTCTGGTGGTCTCAATTTCAGTTACTATATTTTTCAGTTACAGAATTTCTATTTGATCCTTTTTAATAATTCAGGTTCTCATGTAAAACTCTCCATCTTATTTCTTCTTTTCTGGAACATGTCAATCACAGTTATTTTAAAGTTCATGTCTAATATGCTAATATTTTTATCACCTTTCAATATATTTTTGTCTATTTTTTTAATCTCATCGTGTTCATTGAACTGTGTTCATTCACTGTAGATACTTTATGTGAGAAAACAGTAAAGGTTTTGGAAATTTTCCACCAGAGAGCATTCACCTTGGCAGAGAGCTGACATAGAACATACTATACCAACTTTATCACAGGCAGATCACGCTATCTTGAGATATGGTTTCAGTCTCTTTATGGAACTCCACAGAGATCCCAAATAAGAGCCTGAGTGTTTCCTAATGTATTTCTCCTCAGAAGTTTCTGAATTCCAATTTTAGTTCCCTCAGTACCCTGAGATTACAAAAACTCTGTTCCACATTCCTGTCCTTTATTATTGGCTTTCTCCCCCCTCTCCTACATGTTTAAAATTCAGCAAATGCATCAATGGAGAAAACAAGTGTCAAACTTACGTGTTTTTTTTAATCATTTTTTTATTTATTTTCAGCATAATAGTATTCATTGTTTGTGTACCACACCCAGTGCTCCATGCAGTCTGTGCCCTCTCTAATACCCACCACCTGGTTCCCCCAACCTCCCACCCCCCCACCTCTTCAAACCCTTCAGATTGTTTTTCAGAGTCCATAGTCTCTCAATGTTTACCTCCCCTTCCAATTTCCCCCAACTCCCTTCTCCTAACTCCCCATGTCCTCCATGCTATTTGTTATGCTCCACAAATAAGTGAAACCATATGATAATTGACTCTCTCTGCTTGACTTATTCTTTATGTTTCTTTCTCTCAGGGCTCTTGGCATCTCTATTTCTGGCTACCTTGGCAACCTCAAACTTCAGTTTTCATTTCTTCATTTCATTTCCATGAGGTTGCCTAAAACCATACTAACTTTTCTATCTCTCAGCAACCACTCTCTTCGTGACTTTTCATCCATCTATCTCCCCACCCCCCACCTCCATTATCAAATGGCCCAAAGAGAAAAAGAAGTATATGGGATGTTGAATGTATGCTCAAAGAGCTCTCTTTTTTGTCTGGATCCTTGTTCCTCAAAGTCTGGCTTCTCAGCAGCACCCTTGTACCTTCAGAAAGATGGACTTTTACAATTTATTCAGGTTTTCTAGTTGTTCTCAGAAAGACCATTAATACATTATATGCTACTCCATCATAGCTAAAAGTGAAAGGCTCTATCATATTTAAATATTGCTTTATTCATGAAAATGGCCTTTTCTTGGTCAGCAACATGAACAAATGAAGGAGTCTGGATTTTTTCCAGCCATCCTCTAAATTTGAAGATAAGGTAAAAAGATAAAATGTTATCACGACATAAGTGAAAAAATTATTACATGCTGTCTTATTTAGGAAAACTTGCATATCAATGGAACCAGAGATAGGAGCAAACCTTCTGTATCCTGTTCCATCCCAGAAAACCTCCAGATACGTACTATCATCTTCCATGATATACACTAACTTCACTACAACAAATCGTGATGTACTGGCTTAATCTTTTTTGGTTGTAAAATCTTTTCTGATTGGAATTATATATTGAAATACAATTTAATATGCTTTGTTATCAGAATTCATTTGCCTTACTTCTTGTTAGCAGCAAAACTAAGTGTATTTAGTAGTTAATGGTCCCTACACCAAGAAAAATGGTAAATTTCATCCATGTTTCATTTAAAAGTAAACAATCTACCTGGTTCATTCTCAGACTAAACAGAGGTCTTGAGGCACAAATAAATTTCCTCGAGAATTAAAGTGAAATAAAATCTAGGCACAAGAATTTTCAACCTTGAATACAATAATAAAAAGAATATATTTGTACTTATGTTCTCTTAAAAATATCAGATTATTATTTCTATGCAATTAACCTATTCTTACCTATGTTTACATACATACATTGGTTTTGCCCAACTGATGTTATTCAATAGTTTTGTGAAATCAAAACACATTTCAAATTCTTCATTTTAAGTGAACCATGCGTTAAAATCATTTTCTAAATAGAAGAGGCTCTTAAATTAACTTTCAGACATATCAATGGCCAACAGTATATCAGAATTAGTCACATTAATGAACTCTGGGCTTCACTTTACTCTTCCTTTCCCTATCTATTAGGAATTAATCAAAAGGCTTGAAAGAATTACTTCCTTATTAATATATTAAACCAAGGCTGATTGATAAGTCTCCATGGAAACTTTTTTGGCAAGTCCTTCTCACTAATTTACACTTTGCCAGATGATCCTAGCAGATAAATTGTCATTGGAAACTGCAGAATGAATAGCAACACTTGACCTCCCTGTACCTATATTAACCAATCTGCCATCACTCTACGTAGTGCACAAAGTATCAAAGGAAAAAAATATCAAGATTCCCCTGCTGCTTTAGCAGGCAAAGTACCAGACTTAATCACTATCCATTCCATCAATAGTGAAATGTGGCTATTGATTTACATGGATAGTGATCCCATTGGGCTGCCTTTTTCTGGACAACCCTCCCAACTTGGACAGCATTAATTCAAGAAGTAGTACAGGCTGAAAAGCCTGACCAGACAGAATAAGTCTTGGCTCTCTCACTCAAGCTGTGTGGTCATAGGGACGTTTATTAATCTCCTAGATCTCAGTTTCCTCACCACCAAAATAAAGACTTATACACATACGCCTTCAAGTGTTAGAGAATTATTTTAAAATTTATATGGATATATTTATAATCTCTAAATAATATTAAAAAGTTAAAGAATGGCATTTAGGTTTTTGTTATTATTATTATGTCTGCAAGTTTAAGAGAAAAATATTGCTAGTTATATCAAAGAGTTATATAGTGTCACTATGCCTATGCTATAAGGAGTTAATTCGTTTCTTTCAAGAATTATAATATGTGAAATAGGTTCATTGCAACAAAATAATTCTATCCCTATAAGCTTTATAAAAAGATATATTTCTATTTATGGACCTAATTTAAATTGTACTATATTTAAATTGTGGTTAACTGCATTCCAGGAAATAAACACTTTAAAAAGAGATGCTAATTAAGTAAACAAAAATACATTAATATCACCATTACTTTTACACTAATTTCTCATTTGCATTCAAAGGAGGTCAACCTGGTGAAAATGTGCTAGAACATGAGAATTGAATATATTAGTATCCATGACCCAATCCATGCCTCTAATTGTGGTTTAAGATGCCCTATACTCACAAACTCACACAGTAAACTGTGGGATCAAAACCTAATATTAAATCATCTACATTATTAAAGACCAATACCTAAAAGCCAATTTTTTTTTTCTCCTAAACCAAAAAATGCTCTCGTCCACCTACCTTTTGTTCTCTTTCTTTGTTCCCTTTTTTTCCTCTTTCTTTTCTTTCTTTCTTCTTCCTCCTTTCTCTTTCTTTTCCCTTTTCTCTCTCTCTCTCTTTCTTTCTTTCAACAGATCTATTCCTTGGACACACTTCACTCAACCATTCATCATCTGACTGTTATTTACAAGATCATGCTTGACTCCCACGAGTCCAAGTGCTGTCTATTACAGGAATCTAAGTTTGCACAAGAGATTTCTTCCATGGCAGTGACAGACAACAGATTCCAGAATACCAACCATTGGTTAAAACATCTGTGAAGAGTAAGTTCACTCACATGACACATAAGACCCTTTCAGTGTGTAAGAAAATGTGAAAGTACAGGAGTGTCTAAGAATAAATAAAGCATTGCTACAAGTTGGAAATGCCAAAAAATGGAATTGTTATCAAAGCCTGGTCTACTTGACCTTGCTTAGGGCTGCTGCTGTCACTAATGTCAGTTCATAATTTTTAATCAAAGTTAAGTAACATATATATCTTACTGTCAACTATTACCAAATATAAGTAGTAAGAGTAAGAATAGGAGAGTTTATTAGCTATTAAATATTGATAAAATGACCATATTTCTCTGTTTTGGTTTAATCAAGATATATAGAAGTAGTATAGTGTCTATAACAGAGTAGACAGTTTATAGGTATTTGTGAAATCAATTAATGTATTGATTACTGAGAAAATAATGTCTGGTCAAGATATTTTAATGGTAATTAATGGCACCCTATTATTTTTATTATACAACAGATTAGTTCAAATATTGGCAAATAAGCCTAAATAATGAGTACACAGACACTTTTACAGTCAGAAGAAAAATTGGTGATATTTATAAAATATTTCCTGTAGACAGTTGTAGAAATATTCACATGCTCACTTTATATAAGGTATAATATATAGCCACCAAGATGGTGTAATATGAGGGACTAAAGAACTCTGAGCCCTTTTCCTTTCCTTGTCTCCTCTATCTTTCCTACCTGTTAGCTAAATATTTCAATTCTAGGCAAGGTGAACTCTTCGATTTAATAATCAAAACAACAGTTTAAGATTATGATACCACTAATAGAAGTATAATGGCATTAATTCCTTAAGGCATAAATTACTAAAACAAGTGTATATTAAAATTATAATATGGGAAATATGCTCTGCCTCAGGTTATGAAATTAGCAAGTATGTTTTAGTAATAGACTTCCAAAGTTATAAGGCATATATAAAAAGAATGTTTTTTGCACTACTTAAGCTGCATATAGCAAAATATACTATAAAATATTTTACCAGCAGAGAAAAGCAATAATTGAGCACATAACTTTTCAAAGCTTTCAGTCAATACTCAGCAAATGTTAGGAAGGGACAAAAGAGGTAGAACCCCTTTGGGAAGAGACAGTTGTAGGATGGTCCATTTCCAAAATGAAACATAAAGAATTACTACCCCCCAAAATAAAAGCAATACAATTTGAAAAACAAGAATTACCATTCCAGACTCACTACTATTCAAAGCAACCAAGATTCAGAAATGTTAAGTACACCTCAGGCAAGACCATACAAGGAAAGATGGAAGAACTGGGCTGTCACATGAGGTTTGCAAAGGTAAGGACAAAATCCAAAGTCATTCAATCAAGCCATACTTTGTTCCTCATCCTCGAAATAGTGGTTAACCAGTTTGGGTTTGTTTTACTTTGTCTTGGCTTAGTTTTAAGGATAACAGAAATACCAAGAATATGTTAAGTTTCTTCTCTTACTATTTTCCCCATTTCAAATGATATTTTTTTTCTGATTATTAAAAGAAAAATAGCTATACTAGAAAAATTAGGGAAAGTAGCACCACAGAGAAACCACTGGTAATGCTACTATGCAGATAACATCATTGTTAACATTTTATAACTGCTTTGCCCCTCTTTTTATGTATATGTGTGTGTGTGTGTGTGTGTATATGCACTTCTTTAAAATGTTGTGATCTTTTTATTTGCATTTTCCATTGACATTTGATTTTTTGAAAATAAGATTTCTAATGGCTGCCTTACCTCTATTTTTTGGTTATATTATCATTTTTTAGCCATTTTCCTTTCATCGGGCCTTTGCTTTGTTTCCACCTTTGTTCACACATTAATTCTCTTGCTACTTTTTTCTAAAGTCTCTCTTTATCAGGAAGCCTGCAACTGAGCCATTTAATCCATGCAAATATTTTTGAAAAACATTTTCTTTAAAAAAAAAAAAAAAACAAAAAACAAAAAACAAAAAAACTTAAGGAAAAAGTGGCCCTATGTGTAAAATATTTGTTATTTTTTCAGAACTGATTGGTTGTTTGATTTTTTTTTTTACAAAGGTATTTATATATTTTTAAGCTCAGATACATTCAGACAAGCTTCTCCTGTCAAAATGTGTTATTATCATTTCTTCTGTAACACATTTTATTGTTCCTTTTTGGAAGTTGTTGATTTCCTTTTATACACTTTCAAGTGAGTCAGCTAAACAAAATAATCACATACTGAGATGATAAGTAGCAAAAGCCACTCTCAAAAAAACGTATTTGTGAAAACTATTACGAGTTTGGCATGTCTAATGCCCAAAGAATAATCAAGCTAAACACTGGGACTTGAAAAGGAATATATGACAATATAGTGTCCAAACATTTATGATCATGAAAAAATCCTTGCGATTTTGGAAGGTAAGGCATAAAGAATAGATAAAAGCAAATAATTTCAGCAGCCTGAGTGCCCTAAATCAAACGAGGGTCTTTCTTAAGAAGAAAAAAAAAATCAATTTATAATAATTAAGAGGCTTTCTTTTTTTTTTTTTTTATTACAAGAGAAGGAATCAATAGAACCCAAATCAGTAAGTCCATCTGAGAAAATATGAACATGTTTGGCAAATGAGAGTTCTGTGCTAGAGAGAGAGGGAGAGAGAAATTAAGTATAATGAATGGTAGCTTTATGAAAGGGTTAGCCAGAAACTGCAGTGTTAGGTCCTTATGGTTAAAATATCTTTCAAGCTTTCCAGCTTTGACCCTGGCAAACACCCTAGCCATCGAGGACAGAGGCTAGAACTAATTGAAGAAAATAGGAAAGGAGTTTGCTGGATAAGCAAAGGAGTTTACTGGGGCTTCAGAATAAAAGGCACAACTAATCAGATGTTGATGTAGCTACAAAGTTTCAGAACCACTGTCATTTTATTGAACACTGGAAGTTCAAAGATAAGGTCATGAGACCTTCAATGTTACTCAAATACTCCATCTAATTTAAAAGCATGTATTGCATGGAGCACTGGGTGTGGTGCATAAACAATGAATTCCGTTTCGCTGAAAAGAAATTAAAAAAAAAAAGTGTATGTCCCTTTAAAAAGGAACTCTCTTTTACAAATCAGTTATGACACCTAAATAAACACCAAGGAGCAATACAAGCTAACTGACAGATATAGCACCCTGATTAGTATTTTACTTTAAGCACTCAGAGAGCAAAGAAAGTTGGCATGAAGTAGCCTAAAAATCCAACCTGTCCTGGGGTGCCTGGGTGGCTTATTTGATAAGCTTCTGCTCTGGGCTCAGGTCACGATCCCAGGTCCTGGGATTGAGCCCTGTGTCAGGATCTCTGCTAGGTGGGGAACCTGCTTCTCTCTCTCCTACTCCACCTGCTTGTCTTCCCTCTCTGTCCCTCTCTTTGTGTCAAATAAATAAAGTCTTAAAAAAACAAAACCAACCAAACAAAAAACTACCCTGTCTCACAAACCCACACTGGCAAAAGAAAGAATTTTAAGGTCAAATGTAGAGAACTCAATACTTAAGGAACAAATGCTTTATAAGTCTCTTTTGGGTTCTCTACAATTTCTTTTACTATTGCTTCCTTTATTATATCGAAATGCTGTTCTTACATCCTTTTCAACGTGGACACAGTCTTTTGTTCCTTCCTCTCTTCCTTCTAATTCTCTACCCTTCTTTCTTCTCTTCTCTTGTCTTTTCCCCCTTCCTTCCCTCTTCCTCTCCTTCTCTCTCTTCCCTGCTTCCTCCTGTTCCCTGCCTTCCTTCCTCCTCTTCCCTCTCTCTAAAAACAAAATCATATCAGAAGTACCTTTATTGGTATAGAAAGATCATGTTAATGGTAAGATTTTGGCTGACAATTGTAATTTTCTGGCAAGATCCTTTAGTGTGAGCTTGAAATTGAGTTAGTGATTATAGCTCTCCAACTTAAGAAAGTAGAAATAAAAGATTTTATTCCTGGGCAAGCCTACAGGGGAAAGCAATGTATCTACAATGCCAGGTGATGCCATTTGGATTCTTCTAAAAAGGAAAAGAAGTGATGAACAAAATGATTTGTAAACACTAGTATTGGAAGTTTGCCTATTTTTCATTTGCTGGTGATGTTTTCAACATAAAATCACTGTGAACATTAAGAAATATTATATGTAAATGGTACTCTAGAAGAAATATTTTTACTAGCCAACTTCTGAATTTATTATACAGAGGAAAGAAAAATGAAATTTAATTGCAAATGAAGCTCCCAATTAGACTTCAAAATATTTTTAAAGTATTCCTGTGATGACAGAGGCATTTTTTTTTCTATTTAAATTTAACCAGATTCTAAACCAATAAAGGCCATCTTACAAAGAATCATTGGAAAATAGTATAAAGGAATGACACAGAAGGTAAAGTTATAGGTCTTAAAATCAATCTATTTCTTTCAGAGATCAGTGATTTCTTTAATGTACATGCTGGAAAGAAAAGTACATTTATAGTGCATTGACAGTGTTACCTGTATTTTGTGTGGAGTGACAATATAGCATGTTTTAAATTTAGGATATGAAAGAAAACCCACGATGTTCACAATGATAATCAAATCAAGTATTCACACTTTAGCTGGATTTTGGTACCTAGCATTTACGAAAATAGCTCTTCCTCTGGACACAGGTGTCACTCATTTTCAAATATGTCTTTGGGATTGAACCCCTTTGGCTTTTTAATCCTAGGTCAATAGTGGAAATGTTAGCACAAGGAAAGTTAATACTGATTTTTCTCACCTTAATCTAACAAGATTTCTGGATTGCATTGGCAAACAATTGAACAGAAATTTAGAAAGGGTATTTTAAGAGCAGGAAATCCCTTGTCAGGGATGGGGGGGGGGGGAACTATAGGCAGACAATCCTTATGTCCAATGACTTCTACATTAAAAACAAATGTTTCATACTATTGAAATCATTTCATTACCCAGCTCATTCCTCTTATCTGGAGGTAATTTTTAACAGATTCCAGCCTACTTTGCAGACACAAATTTCCAGCCACTCTCCTTCAGGCCCCAAGAGGCCATTTCATAAGCAAGCTAACATCAATTCAAACAAGATTCATTTTTTCCATCACTTTACACCCTAGAAAACTGATACAGACTTCCCCAGATGAAGTTTAATACAGAACATAGGTTTATGAAGTGTGGAACCTCATTTCAAATGTACACATAATATACTGATATAGACTTAGGGAACATTTTCAAAGAATACAAATGTGCTGGGTCCAAGGCTTAAATGGTGCTTTTTGCTGAAATAAAGCTCATAAAATGATTTCAGAAGGCCAGGAAACTTTAAAATTTAGTGCCTTTTTTTGAGATTTCCCAGAATGTTCTAATTTAGAAACTAAATTGTATATCCAACATGCAAATGTGTAATATAAGCAATTCATTATATTAAACAAATTTGACAATTGCGGACCTGATTATGAATTTCAAAGCCTGAGTATTTAGAGAAAAGTTTCATAAGTAAAAGCCATGATGATGATAAATAATATGTAATACCCTATGAACAATAAACTGTCCCCCAGATTTAAGAATGTAATTAATCTTAGTTATTTTTAGTATTTTTAGAGGCATGGCCATTCAAATTCTATACCTAGTCTTAGAAATGTCTAAGGGATCTAATGTGATACATAGAATTATCTCTCATAGTGCATCTCTTTTTAAAGCTTAGAGAAATACCCGTGATCACATCCCACTTTCCTTATGGGTATCGTACTTATATGATACAATTAGGGGTATCTGTTATCATACCCTTATTACATAAATTTATATTTTACCCTAAGTAATGAGCTCCACAATTGAACTCGACTATGCAAAAATTATACATCTTCTTACTCCCCTAAACTGCCACTTATGTTTGATAATTCTCTCACTTCACGGTAAGCATTCTACTTCATTCTCCTTGAATCCAAGCTATTACTGCTTGATTAATAAAATAGTGTACAATTGATAATGACCTGGTCCATAAGAAATGGGCAGCTTTCACTTTCTGCTCTAGGAAAACTCACTCTCAGAACCTGGCCACTATGAAGTAAGAGAAAGACCAGTGTGATAGCTATATGAATGAGCCATCTTGGAAGTGAATCCTCCAGTTCCCAGTCAGGATATCCCAAGAGATGACGCTTGGAACAAAACCAAACCATCTCTACCATCCCCTGCCCATTTTGCAAATTCATGAGCAGTATAAATGATTGTTGTAGCTTTGGGCCACAACGTTTTGGGGTGGTATGCAATAGATAATCAGAAATTACTATAACGTTTCACTTCTACCTAATTAAACCTTTGATATATAATGTTGAAATACTGCAAATTATTGTAAAAGTAACTTATTTCAGTTTCTTTTGTCCCCTCATTCCACATCCCCTTTCCAATGTAGGATCACAAAATGGAAGAAACAACATTTAAGAAGACCAAGTCTGATACAAGGGCTGGATAATCCACCAACTGGATAATCAATGTTGTGTCACTGAGATACAATTATCCTGAAAGGCAGCATGTGAAGAATTAAAAGTGGACATTATGGTAATGCACATGTTTCAGAGGGCATAAATTTTCTTAAGACTTAGAATCAAAGCTGTGCTCTCAGTGTTGTCAGAAGCTGAATAGTGGACAATAGCCATTAAAACTCAATCTACTAACAGGCTACAATCCTATCTATTACTAAGTTGTACAGCTAATGTGTGGATTCATGTGAAATACACTAAACCATGTTGTGTGCCAGATATCAGGTTGCATGCTGTCCCATGCACCTCTGTTATATTGTTTTCTTAGGATATTTTATCATCTCATACACTCTTTTCTTGTTTTTCTTGAAACTTCCCTGGAAAAACATGAAAAATAAAAGGATGGTGTAAATATTTTCCAACCCAGATCTCTCCATATTTCAATTTGGAATTAAAGTTTTACTTTAATAGTTACTTAACTATGACAATCATTCTGCCATCAAGGTATATTTGATTATTATTTTTTAAATAGTAATGACCATAAATGACTGATACCAAAATAGAAACTTCTTTTAGAAAATGCCATTCCAAGAGACTCAAATTGCAAAATATGGTACTCAGGATGGTCTATTATTTCCTTCAAAATGGTAGGATGAGAAGGAATAATGGCAGCATCAAAATGTAGTAGTAATAATAAAAAGTTAAAGTAGCTAAAGTAACTCAGACACAATGTTCTGAATATTTTCAAATATACATAATAATTAATATAAGTTAAGGCCACATATTAAAAGGCGTTATGTTTATGAATTCACATAAGACAATCACATTTATTCCTAAGAACATGTTGAAAGCCCCAAAATCTGGGGCTTTAACCTCAGGTAAGTACTGATAAAAACAGATGTTAGATACAGACTATCTGGAAATGAATAAATAATACAGTGGAAGTTACTATAGTCCCATCTGCATTATTTTTTGTGTTACTGTCTAGGGACTATGCATATTTTTTAAAAAATGATATCCAACTAGTGTCTCATTTTCCTCAATTCTCATGAATTATAGGTCTTTCATTCATTAGATATCATGAGTTACTTTAGTTATTTTTAAAAGACTTCTAAGTTCAAAAAATAGTATTTGGGAATACTTGATTCAGCAGCTTTCATGATGGGGCAGCTGAAAAAATGAAAAATGATTGATGAAGTGATGACATTTATTTAACCCACTGGCAAATATCATGTTATTCTGTGGAGATAAGTGGGATTACCACCTTTTTCATATATATGCAAAGTCACAAGTACACAGGTGAGCAACTAGTAACAGTGAAAAAGAAACAAAAAAAATTAATGTTCTAAGGGTACTAGTAGGAAAAGAAAGTTCATTATACCCAAAGCAAAAAATAATTTATATATACATAAATATATATATTATTTATATAATTGTATACATATATGTATACATTTATATACATTTATACAATTTATATAATTATATACATACACATACATTGCATACCTATGTTTTTTTATCATAAAAGCAATTTTATTTTACATGACAATAAGGGTATGCCAATTATTGCAAAGAATTTTTAATGTATTCATTATGTATGTATGTATGTGTGTGTGTGTGTATATCTATAAATATATATATATATTTCTCCTAAGATAATTCCTGACAATAAAAGTTAGACATTATTATGAAAATAGAACAAAATTTTGTCAGCAAAAATACCATAAAATAGTAATACATATAAATTGAACTCCTCTCATGAACTTGAAGAAAATTAAGTTGCTTTACTAATGATAATTGTAGTAATATAGTAGTTAACTTGGCTTGTTAAAATACAGATTTATGTCCAAATAATTCCTTACATTCAGGAGCAAATCCTTCCCCAGCATTTGACAGGTTTTAATTAAGAGCACAAAACAAAATGGTTTCTTTAGGCTTGGCTCAAGTTTAATTTTGATTAGAGCACTGACATTTTAATCCACCTCTACAGGTTATGTGAAAATCCAGTGTAAGTGCTGGAATTAGAAAGCCAGATTAACTGATTGTCCATGCTAACCACAAACCCCTTTTCTCAGGGGTTCCCCCCCGCCCGGCTTTGAGAAATACCATATGCCTATAGTAAAGAGACATTAGCATAAGAAAAACTGAATCAGATTTTATTAATCCTATGAGACTCTAGATGGTCTTTCTTAATATCAGTAGAAACCATGGTTCCAGTCTTTAGGGTACTACTCTACATAGACAGTAAAGAATACAGATGAAGAGACACCTGGGGGACTCTTGATTTCGGCTCAGGTCGGATCGTGGGGTTGTAAGATGGAGCCCCATGGAGATTGCTTAACCACTACATCAAAAAGTAATGATGTACTATATGGTGACTAACATTACATAATTTTAAAAAAATGAAGATTCTCTCTCTCTCCCTCTGCCCTCCCATGTGCATGTACTCGCTCTCTCTAAAGAGAGATGATAGATAGATAGATAGATAGATAGATAGATAAACAGAGGCAAAAACCAGAATCCTGGAATTCAATTCAAAGAGTTCTTTCCCATGAGATGCGATGCTGAAAACCAAACACCATGCCTAACCACCCTTGCTGTAAGTCTGTAAGTGCTCAAATCTAAAAGTGCAAATTTCTTCCATTGTTTTCTGGGAGTAAAATTTTTAATGTTTCTTTCTTTCTTTGGCTTTTTAATTTCTTGCCTGGATTATTATTTTAGGAAACTAAGCAGTTTCAGAAATATTCCTTTCTGATAACAAAAACGTAAGAATAGAGATACTTAAAATTTCTGGAGCATAGTTACTACCTGGAGGATAAATTATACTTATGGACCGTTTTAAACATATATTTTCTATATAAGTCAGAGCCCATTATGTAATCGTTTTATATTAACTATTTTAAAATGCATACTATTCACTGCCCAGTCCTTAGCCTTTTCTTAAAATCACTAAGAAAAATGTATCCCAACTAAATATCTCAATGTATTTCATTGCTTTCAAAACTAATTTAACTACCTTATCTTTTAACCTCTTAGTAAATTTTCTGATTCAATTTTGATCTGAAAAATTCTCTTCAAGCACATTAAACTCAGCAAGTGCTTAGAACCTTCATTTCTCGAGTGGAGTTTTCTTGTTTAATGGTGAATAATGATGGAAGATATAATATAAAAAGATCTCAGCCTAAGAAGCTAAGAAACCATAATAATGCCCCATATACTGCTTTAAAAAATAATCAAATGTCATCATGTCCAACAGCACCAAGAATTCTGAGATACAGGTTAAGATTTTAAAAGTATAATTCTCCCAAATCCAGATATGACACTAGTGGTAGTTTAGATATATAGATGATAGGCAGAGAAGACAGAAGATAGATGATAGATAGACGATAGATATAGATGATAGATAGATAGATAGATAGATAGATGAATAATTAGGTGTGCTGGCAAGAAAATGCAACAGGAACATCTCTAGCAGGTTTGATTCTAAGAAACATTTTATAAGACAGACAGACCTCCAAGCTATTGGAAGTTTCCTGTCAATCCATGTGTGTGGCACACAGAAGGATAGACATACAAAAGGCTTCCCCCATGTGTCCCTAGGTTCTAGGAGGGTTACAAACAATGAGATAATACAAATTGGCTCTGAGACTTATAGTTATGGGATGAATAATCATAAGTAATGAAAAGGTACAGCATAGAGAATGTAATCAATGGTATTACAGTGCTTTATGGTGACAGATGTTAGGCACATTCGTGTTGAACAGAGCATAAGATGTTGAGATGTTGAATCACCATGTTATACACCTGAAATTAATGTAACACTGTGTGTCAACAATACTCAAATTAATTCTTTTTTAAAAAGTTAGAGGGAAAAACTATACCTAAATCCTGTATGGATACACTTGATTATAGCAAATCTACCATACATAAGAAAGTGGTCTGTTTTTTTTTTCTAAATCACTGTCATCACATGGAATGGATTGGTCATGTCATTTCATCATGTACTACTTGGTGATGATACTACGGCATTTCATCTGTTTTAAGTTTATGATTCATAGATTGCAACTATCACAAAATATAAAGTTATATTATTTTTAAAAATTGGCTCTGGATTCTGTGATTCATGTTAGCTCATGGTTCTTTGTGGTAATTTTTTTTCTTTTTTAAAAGATTTTTATTTATTTATTTGATAGAGATTACAAGTAGGCAGAGAGGCAGGCAGAGAGAGAGGAAGAAGCAGGCTCCCCACTAAGCAGAGAGCCCAATGCGGGGCTCGATCCCAGAACCCTGGGATCATGACCTGAGCTGAAGGCAGAGGCTTTAACCCACTGAGCCACCCAGGCGCCCCTCTTTGTGGTAATTATGGGGAAACTTACCCAGTGATAAGGACAGAAATAGGCCATTTTCAAAACCTAATTTTCCCATTTGTAACTATTAAGGGGAACTAAACAACTACCTTGCATTCAGTATCCAGTTTACCAGATTAAACTGGGGAAGGAAATGGGTGTGATTGAGAGTCTGAATTCAGATACCTGAAGCAGAAGAGCACAGGCCAAGGAATGATCTAAATAGAGACACAGGCCATGAGAAAACAGGCAAGGAATACAATTCTGTAGCCAAGGAGATATAGAAATGGAAATGACAGATCTTGGCATTTCTGTTAATCTCAGAATGCAAGATATTTGCCCAGTGCTCCAGTAAGGCCAAGGAGAACTAAGCTGCTCCATAAAGTGAGACCAGCTCTTCCAGGCCACAAGGGCAGGCAAGGCAGAGGACTGTGTTCTTGGGAAGCTTTAATATGATCACTTGCTTCAGTATAATGACCTGAAAGTTGCTAAACAAAGTTTGGGATTAGAAAAAGAAATAGTTTGGGACGCCTGGGTGGCTCAGTCGGTTGGGCAACTGCCTTCAGCTCAGGTCATGATCCCAGCGTCCTGGGATCGAGTCCCGCATCAGGCTCCTTGCTACGCAGGGAGTCTGCTTCTCCCTCTGCCACTCTGTCTGCCTGTGCTCACTCTCTCTCTCTCTCTGACAAATAAATAAATAAAATCTTAAAAAAAAAAAAAAGAAAAAGAAATAGTTTAAGAGTAGATATGTCTTGAGGAATCTCCACACTGTTCTCCAAAGAGGCTGCACCAACTTGCATTCCCACCAACAGTGTAAGAGGGTTCCCCTTTCTCCACATCCCCTCCAACACATGTTGTTTCCTGTCTTGCTAACTTTGGCCATTCTAACTGGTGCAAGGTGATACCTCAATGTGGTTTTAATTTGAAGTTCCCTATGACCCTGCAATTGCACTACTGGGTATTTACCCCAAAGATACAGATGTAGTGAAAAGAAGGGCCATCTGTACCCCAATGTTTATAGCAGCAATGGCCACGGTTGCCAAACTGTGGAAAGAACCAAGATGCCCTTCAACGGACGAATGGATAAGGAAGATGTGGTCCAGATACACTATGGAGTATTATGCCTCCATCAGAAAGGATGAATACCCAACTTTTGTAGCAACATGGACGGGACTGGAAGAGATTATGCTGAGTGAAATAAGTCAAGCAGAGAGAGTCAATTATCATATGGTTTCACTTATTTGTGGAACATAACAAATAGCATGGAGGACATGGGGAGTTAGGAGAAGGGAGCTGGGGGAAATTGGAAGGGGAGGTGAACAATGAGAGACTATGGACTCTGAAAAACAATCTGAAGGGTTTGAAGAGGTGTGGGGGTGGGAGGTTGGGGGAACCAGGTGGTGGGTATTAGGGCACGGATTGCATGGAGCACTGGGTGTGGTACAAAACAATGAATACTGTTATGCTGAAAATAAATTTTTAAAAAATGAAAAAAAAGAGTAAATATGTCTTCAATAATAGGTAGATAAATAAAATGGTAAAATAATTTTCCCAATCCAGTAAGCCTTTAGGCAGTAAGCTTGGTTTTTTGTTTTTGTTTGGTTTGGTTGGTTTTGCAAGCCTAAATTTGTCCTTAATCTTGTTTTCTGGAACAAAGATACTTGTTAATCTACCTTGCTTGCTCAGAGCACATCAATTCCCTTTAAACAGTGCACTAAAATTTCTAGAAGAGGTACACTTAAATCTGTGAAACTCTTTATCTACAACAAGAGTCTATGTGAGGGTCAATAAGATAGGTCACCTACCTCAGAAATTCTAGTATATCAGAGGAGGACATAGCATCCTTTTTGTACGTCCTTACTACTTCTTGGAAGAAATGAGAAAAAGGACTTTGGGATATGTTGAGGCTTGCCACTCAAGATAAGCATTCTTAGATATAAGAAATAAATTCTATTCTAACTTATGGATGGTAGAAACAAAAAGGAAAGACTGTTGAATTGTACTTTTTGTTTGTTTTGTTTTCTAGTAATCCTTAAAACATAACACCTAGGGGAAAAAAAGTTTAAAATTATGGAACAAGCATCCATTGTTTCTCATTTCTCCTGTACATATGCAACACTATATTAGGATTTTTCTCTGCTTTAGGGTAGGATTGACTTGAAATCTGTAGATGGCCATACATATTCCAAATGGAATCATCTTAAATGTGCTGTGGTATACATACTTGCCATTTACACAAAATAATTTGGTGCTGTATCTTCATGCTCACACTCTTTAATTTACCTTGCGACTTCTCTCAAAATCTGTTGTACGAATTATTTATGTATTAAAAGTAAAGAAATCTGATGGCACTAGTGGAGAAGACAAACTTTAATTGGAACAAAAGGATTTGTTCTTTTTGCCCCACAGCATCGAAGTCCTCCATGTAGCGTACGGTTGTCCTGGCTCTCAACTCCTCAGTCAACACTACCCATACTCAAAAATAGAACACCATTCTCCATGTTATCAGGGAAAACCACACACTTACATTTTAAAAAGCTGTGTAAAACAATTGCCAACATCTCTATAGAAAGCCAAGCAGAAAAAAACAAAAGTTGTTTTCTGAGTCAACCAATATGAATATCCTCGGTAAACCAAATGCTCATTGCAGATATGACTCACCTGGTGCTTTTTCTACTCTAACTGAATTACTTTGGGAATTTGTCCTTTGTTTCATATAGAAGATGGTAAGACCATGGCAGCAGAAGTGATCCTATCTGTAGAGTCTGAGACCTGGGTTTTCTGCATAATATTGAGCAAACCCTTTCATCTCATACCCCCAAAAAAAGGTAATTATAATTTTATGGTGGATATCTCTTCTATTGTCTGCCCAGCATCACTTCTTTTTCTTGTGGGATAAATCCTCTCCTACTTGTAGTCCCTGTGGGTTGGGTGGTGCTGACTTCCACAAATTCTATAAGCCCCTGACCACAGAGACAGGTTGGGGATGGACACATGTACCAGGCTGACCAAAGAGAGCCACACTCTGGACCTCTGCTGCAGCTCTCAGGAAAGACATGTGTTCTTTCACCTCTGACCTATGTTTGCTAAGTAGAGAAGATTGGCAGCCTGGAGTACTGGTGACCATACCTGCTACCATAAAGGAAAAGTATAAATGAGAATAAAATGCATTTGAGAGAAAACAGAAGCCAGAGAAAGAGACAGAGAGAGAGAGAGAGAGAGATGGAAAAACAGAAAAACTATATCCTGGTGCCACCGTTTAGCCTCTGAATCCACTTCTGTATGAAATCAGAAACTTCCAGATTCTTACATAATTACATAAATTTCCATTTGCTTGAGCAGAATTTTCTCTCATTTGCAATCCAATCATCTTAGGGCTACTGTTAATCTGGATATCTACCAAAACATATACTAACGAATATGAACAATCTTTACAGACTTCAACATGCTATATAAAAGTCAGGGATCATTTCTCCAAACTAGAACACTCGTACACCAAATTGTAAATATGACCCCAGATGAATATGCCTCGGTAGTATCAGAGTGGGAAATTCTAGTCTAGCATATAAAAAAGTAAATTTTCCTCTCAGTTTTTTTCTGAAACACTACATAATGCAAAATCCTATTACAATGACAACTAACAGACTTCCAGAGTTGTAAAGTTGCAATTAACATTTCCTGAATGTTTCATCACAGACTTTTTGCAAAGCTAAGCAGTTTCAAATATGAGGCTGGTTCAGATATACTGATTTAGGGTTTCCTCTGGTCTCCAAATGCTTCAGGGTTTCAGTGACCTCAAAGGGATTGTTTTTAAGCTGCAGAGGTAATCTTTTTTAACATTAAGATGTCACTGGTCACACTCATATACTCCCTGATGGCTACATAATTTGTTTTTTCCATGATCATTACACTGGGAGGAAAAGACTTCCAACTAGGCTGAAGGTAGAGCAGATGAAAAGGGAAAACGGAGGCTCAAAAGAGAACTCCAGGAATTTTAAATTTGGTCTTTTCCCATTCACTCAGAAGATCTGTGTTTGTGTCTTGTTCATCCCACCAAATGGGTGAAACAGGTCAGATTGCTTAACTTTTCTGAATCTCTTTTCATATCCACGAAATGAGATCAACTGTTTCTGTTAAAGCTTTGAGGAGATAGGGCAACTAGTTAAAGAGATGGTTAATATAACTGAAATATGGACTGTATTAATTTTTATCTTAACCCATTTAATCTGAACAAGCTCATTTTCTTGGTGAATACACCATGGTCCGTGATTTGGTCTTCAGCTTTGCAAGTCCAAACATTAAACAATAGCAGCAGACAAATATACAGTAAAAAAATCACAGTAAGGGACTCCCCAAAACTAAATTCACTTGATACATAACCTAAGCTGTTATTTATTATCACAGTTTCAGCAAGCATCTCACAGCCAGCTACTTCATGGTCTCAGGTTTCTTGAGAAGCTTGAATTTGAACCAAAAAGGCCTTTAGGTGTATATGAAATGAGAGCAAAGAGAAGTGGATATTTCTGAGAAACATTTCATCAGACCCCTTTAGCCAAGAACTTCCCACAGTGAACAGACTTTCCCAGCCCTCCAGCTCATTATTCCAGCATTGCCAAGTTCACTATGTGTGAAGTACACTTCTTGAGCTAAATGTGTTCTCAATGGCAATCTCCTTCTTTTCAAGAGTTGGGTTAAAAGATGCCTAGCCAAGATGATACCCAACTCCACCTCCATTTTCTCTTGCCTACCCTCAGTACAGCAGCTAAACAGTTGTTTCTCAGCCCCCTTGAAATCAGAGACAGCTTTTGGGGAGTTCTGTTCAGTGCATATAAGCTGAAGACTGCTGGGCCCTTCTGGGAAACTACTGCATCCCTGATACAAGAGGTAGGCAAACCATTCCTCTCCATTTCCCTGCCTTTACTAGAGACATGATCTCTAGGGTTACAGCAAACAACTCTTTCATGATTCAAGAAGTCAAACCAACACACTTAAGACAGCAGAGCAAAAGTCTAAAAGAAAGTTAGGTTTTACTGACATCACTAAACCACTCCTAATCTGAACCATATATCTAAACACTGTGTTATGACAGATCATTAAATAGTGTTACTGCCATCTTATACCCTTTCTAGGTGAAATTGTGGTTTTTGTTTGTTTTTAGTAAAAGCATTCCTAATATTTATCAGCATCAATGGTTGATCTATAGTTAGGAGGCTGACACCTTGGGCCAAGGAGACATTGTACCTTGGAAACTTAATTTATCTCAGGGCAACTATTTTCTGTATTTCCAAATTCTTAGATGGGTCTTCACTGTATCTCCCATGTATTGACTGCAATACCAACCTTAAAGGCTTATTATGAAGAAGAAATTACTTTTTTTTTTAAGATTTTATTTATTTATTTGACAGAGAGAAATCACAAGTAGGCAGAGAGGCAGGCAGAGAGGGAAGAGGAAGCAGGTTCCCTGCTGAGCAGAGAGCCCGATGTGGGGTTCCATCCCAGGACCCTGAGATCATGACCTGAGCTGAAGGCAGAAGATTATTAACCAACCCATTGAACCACCAGGGTGCCCCAAAATTGCTTTTTCTAAAAGTGTCCTAGAAACTATAGAGACCTACACAAAAGCAAAGCAGTCTTTTATGACTACCATTTGTAACATCTTCCAATTAAAAAAGATTACAAGAGGATGTAAGAAAGCATTTGTCGTCCCCTAAATTAAAGTTATGTTTTGTAACATTCAGAAGTTGCTTACTGCTATTAATAACCAAGATTTTTTTTAAAGAATTTATTTATTTATTTGACAGATGGAGATCACAAGTAGGCAGAGAGGCAGGCAGAGAGAGAAGGGGAAGCAGGCTCCCTGCTGAGCAGAGAGCCTGATGTGGGGCTCGATCCCAGGACCCTGGGATCATAACCTGAGCTAAAGGCAGAAGTTTTAACCCACTGAGCCACCCAGGCACCCCAATTTCCAAGATTTTTAAGACAGAATCTATATGTACAAGAAGTCATTAGTCACTTTAATTTTGCCTTGTTTATTTAAAAAAAAAAAAGGTTTAATATGGATAAATATTTAAATAAAGATTTAAAAAGGCATATCAGGGTGACCAACCCACCATACGTACCCAGGACTGTCACAGTTTTAGCACTGAATTTCTTGTATCCAGAAATCCCTCAGTACCAGACAATTCTATTTGTTCCTGCTATGACCCTTCCAATGTTGTCATCTTTCAGTCTTTTAAGTTCTGTTGCCTTTTACTGTTTCTACTGTCAAAGGTTCAGTGTTTCCATTTATCTGTTCACTCAACAAGCATTTGCTGAGCCAGCTCACCTCTACAGCACGCTCCATGGGTACAAAGAATAAGACATACTCAAAGAGTTCACAAACCTAGTGGGAAGACCTGACCTTGACACAAAATGGAATCATTGTAACACCACTTCAGACTGACCCAATCGAATCTGGTCACTAGTATCTTTTGTTCTTTTGTAGTTCTTGTAGTTTTTGAAGTTCTTTTGTAACTATCTGTTGCCTCCAGCAATAAGAGGCAGTAGTAACTATTATTTTTCATTTTTTTTAACCCAGCGAAAAATTACCATCGAGGCAAGTTGTGGACCAATTCTGGTACAAGTTGAAATACTTAGAAGCAAAAATTCCTCAAAATAACCATAAATTTAAATAAAAAAAGAAAGAAAGAAAGAAAGAAAGAAAGAAAAGAAAAAATAAGAAAAGAAGAGAAAAGAAAAGAAAAGAAAAGAAAAGAAAAAGAAAAAGAAAAAGAAAAAGAAAAAGAAAAAGAAAAAGAAAGAACAATTCCAGGATGCCCTGATCTCTGCCCTAACCACTCTGATAAAGACTTGACATGAAAGGTTTACTCCAAGAGAGGGAGAATTGCATTCTAATGGCAGGACAGGCTAACCTTTGAGTTACATCATTCAGAACAATCGTGCCTAAGAGTGTGAAGAAAAGTCTCAATGAGCACTTAAACATGAACTCAACTCAAAAGGGGTAACCCTGCTAGGTTTGCCAGATTCTAGTACTTCATTCACACAAGGGCAACAAAGTTCATAAACTTTTTTCTAGCTAACTATATACCTTGAGAAATGTTTCTTTCACCAAAACACACACACACACACACACACACACACACACTAATTTTAGCACTTTTTATGCTAATTAACACAATTCTGCTCTGTGGAGTTAGATATGAACTACTTGCCCACAAGTACCTCTAGAGTATGAAATCTTTGTTACAAAGTTTTTCAAATGCAGCCCCAAAATCACTAGAATATAGATAAAACTTAATTTATACACACGAAGAGAGAGAGATGCACAATATGAAATATTTTAAAGTAAAATTATCTTGTAACAAATGTAAGATACTCAGTGATTATTCTTTTCAAATATAAAAGAAATCCCTGTGGCCAAACAAGATACTGGGGGTTCTCAAGGACTTGACAAGGCAATGCATGAATGAGGTCTTAAAAGATGAATGTAAGTTTACAAAATGGAACGAAAAGTCATGTGAGGCAGGACAGAGCACAGCGCAAAGTCATCTACATGAAAGGGCTGGCTATTTTGAGAAACAACAGGAACAGGCTGAAAGCTTACATACTTTCAGGGGTGGTACTGAGAAATGCACCTGAAAAAGAAATTAGAGAAGCCAAGATAGTGGCAGGATTTGCAGACCACAGTAAGTGGTCTGGACTCCTTGGTCTAATTACTGGGATGAAAACTTTTTATTTTATTTTATTTTATTATTTTATTTTTTAGATAATAGGATGACTTATTGCTTAGGTAACAATGGAAAGAATGGATTGAAGAGAGAGAGAGAAAGAGGTGAGGAAAGCAAAGCAGAGAAAGACAGGATGTAGACTGAATTTAGGCCTCAGAATTTATTCATCCATTCAACACGCAACACAATATTAAACGAGCATCTGCTTAGCACCATGCTCTAGAAACTGGAAAAACAGCATTGATAAAACAGTCAAAATTTCAGCCCAGAATGCCTTCCTCCCTGTTCCCTGGGGAGATCCTATCCACTGTTTTAAAAAGTCCTGCTCTTCTACCTATGCTACCCCAGGCTCTCAAGCTGCTGGTTTCTTCTCTTTATATCCCCATAGCCCATATCAAGCTTTTATGATGGAGTTTGCAGCATGTCATTTATTTTTAGTTATGGTAAAATCCAAAGAACATAAAATTTACTGTCCTGACCACTTTTCTAACTATATGGTTCAAGGGTGTTAAGTACACTCACAATGTTGTACAACTAATCTCCGTAACTTCTTAATTTTGCAAAACTAAAACTTTATACTCATATTCCCATTTCTCATTTCCCCTGAGTCCCTGCTAACTACTATTATACTTTCTATTTCTTAAATTTCACTACTCTAAATACCTCATGCAATGCAATCTGATGGTATTTACTTTTTCTAACTGGCTTATTTACCTAGCATAACATCCTCAAGGTTCACCCTTGTTATAGCATGTATCAAAAGTTCCTTCCTTTTTAAAGCTAAATAATATTCTATTGTGTATGTGGATATATATACATATGTGTGTGTGTGTGTGTGTGTGTGTGTGTGTGTAATTTTCTGGTTCACAATGAATTCTATTTTTTATTTTTAAAGGA
This sequence comes from Lontra canadensis, assembly GCF_010015895.1. NCBI lineage: Eukaryota > Metazoa > Chordata > Mammalia > Carnivora > Mustelidae > Lontra > Lontra canadensis. Next base: position 1,862,608 of record NW_022631153.1, on the reverse strand, counting down.
ACCACACACTGTTTTTCAGAGTGGCTATACCATTTTACAATCCCACCAAAAGTACACAAGGGTCCCAATTTTTCTACATCCTTGCCACACTTTCACTTCCTGGTTTTTTGATAGTAGCCATCTTAATAAGCATGAGGTGAGTATCACATGGTATTTTAATTATCTGTTTATTGTCAGACACTGACCTTCCAGAGAGAGAGAACCATGCCTTTTCATCCTGACTCACTCATCTTTATGTAATTGGTATCTAATCACATGCCTGGAATATACTATGTCCTCAAAAAATGCTTGTTCAATTAATAAATATTGCCACTGTTAACCTCGCAAGAACCTAAAGCTTTTTTAGGAATGAAAGGACAGGTGACTCACTGCAGCCTTATGTCCAACATGCTAAAGAAGAGAGGAGTCACGGTTGGAAGCTGCAGATGGTGGTAGTAAAAAGAGGAACAACCAAACTAGTTTCATGACACTTCACAAGGACAAAGGGAGGAGGGAGACAAAATCAGGAGCTGAGCTGGGACTGAAAAACAGCCCTGAGAGTTTGTATTAGAATAAAACCCTACCCGTACATATTCTCAATCCCTAACTTCTAGGAGACTCCATCTCCACCCACCTTCTCCTGTGAGTACCATTTAATATGTAGGAAGGGGAGGTTTCTGTGCTCTTGGCACCTCAAGTTAGAACACTAGAGACACTGTGTAATTCCTTTTAATTAGGCTTTTGTGATCCAAATAATCTTGAAATACTGCCTACTGGCAAAATGGAGAATGCCATCAACTTTTTCATAACTTTACGTGTGACAAAACCAAGATTCATCAAGAATATAAACAGTAGCACAAGATCAAAGATTATCTCCCCAAAGGTCCTGATTCTTGTCCCATTATGGAGCTTGGCCCTGAAAACTTTATCAGCAATTTAAAGATGCATTTTGCATATTTTATTGTCAAGCTTTTAATATATTCCTTGCCCACATCTCAGTTTTTCTAAGCCTAATTCCTGGCTTTATATTTTTTCTCTTCCTTATTAATACAGCATCAGCAGTTCCAGAACTTTGTTATTGCTCAACATTCCACAATTTCAAAGCGTAGGTCTTCCTATTCAGTATATTCTTTAAATAATTACAGGTCTCTTTCATAATAAACTCTTCCCTACTTGTTACCAGTCTACATTTTTATCTGCTTTTGGTTCTGCCTTTAAAGTTGTTTCAGCAATGCTAATTATCACGAAAAAGATAAGGTCAGATTGCTTTTCTTCCCCACTCATAGCAGCTCAGAAAATGAATTGTAGCATTCTGCTTTCTTATTTGTGCAGGTAATGATGGATTCATTGTGGCAAAGTCTTCACAGATAATAAAAATTACATGCTTTTTGTAGATGTGCTAATTATCTCTTCTTGATCAAGAAAAAACATTGAATCAGCTTCCAACTACACAGTTTAATTTACACCCATACCTGAGGCTGGCAAGAAGCCACAGCTACTTCATGTCACTTCAGTTTTTGGCTAAGAAATTAAAGTATTTTGGAAAATTATTAAGAAATGCTTGTAACAACTAATATATATGATTAATTGCTGAAAGTCACCATCAATTTAACATTATAATGCTCATGTAAATGCACAGAAATGGTGAGGAAACCAAAGGACAAACAGGATGGATGGTTTGCAGTATCCAACTTGAGTAATGAGAACTAATTCAATCTATTTTGGACATGCAGAGATAACTCCGTTATTAAATGACTGCACCAGCAAAGGAACAAACCATATATTTTTAAGACATAAAAGCTACATCATTCCCTGGCGACAGAAAGAGGCCAATATTTTCATGATGCTTCATGCACTTATTTCTTTATATTTTGAACAACACTAAACGAGAACTGTTTGCAATTGCAGACTAGTTTTATTAGATTATGTTACTTTTGATAACAGTTCCTTGTAATATTCTGAAAGCCCATTTAATCACGAAATTTGGTTTAAAACCATATTTTTAGGGGGAAAATCTCTGGCCTTTATACATTTCAACATCAAAACAATCACTCAATAGAGTTTATCTTATAAAATAATACCTTCAATACTCTGAAATATGGCCACTTTAAAATCAAAATGCTTCACTGTCAAGAGAGAGAAAATGAGAGATGGAAAGACTTTTTCTGTGTACTTTGTTTTATTTTGGTGGAAACCAGATTTCTTTTCAATTCCAACCAATGGACATTTTCAAAATAAAAACTGGCTTGCCTTTGATTCTAGAACATAAGTCATAAGCCAAGTAATTTTCCTCCTTTTCTCTTCTAATCTATCTGTCAGACACATAGACTTCCATGAAATGTTGCTGAGACATTTAATATGAGCCCACTAGAAGATCAAAGGATTGCTGAGCTCATCGCCACAGGTTGGTCAGGATATTGGTGGTCCTTGGTTAACAACTAATGAAGATATAAATTATGAAGTGAAAATTAAAATTCAATTACTTTGTTTTTATTTTGTTTTTAAAGATTTTATTTGTCAGAGAGAGAGAAAAAGTACAAACAGAGGGAGCAGCAGGCAGAGGGAGAATCAGGCTCCCTGCTTAGCAAGGAGCCAAGGCAGGACTGATCCCAGGACTCAGGGATTATAACCTGAACATAAAAATACAATGTAAAACATAAATAGAGTAGCTGTCTCTTATCCATGGGGGAATATATTCTAAGACCCACCCCCCTGTCAGGGATGTCTGAAACCATGAATGGTACTGAACCCTATATATGCAATATTTTTTTTTTACACATACATGCCTATGATAGTTTAATTTATAAATGAGGCACAGTAAGGGATTAACAGCAAAACTGATAATAGAAGAGTAACAATGCACCATAATCAAAGTTATGTGAATGTGGTCCCTCTCAAAATATATCACGTATCATTTGTGATGATATGAGATGATAAGATGCCTATAGGATGATATGAACTGAGGTGAATGATGTGTGTTGTGACATAGCATTAGGCTACTACAGACCTTCTGATGCTAAGTCAGAAGGAGAATCATCAGCTTCTGGACTGCGGTGAATGGTGGGAAAGTGGAACCACAGAAAGCAAAACCTTGGATGAGGGTCAGGGTATATCAACAGTATAAAATATGTTGACCTTGAAAATCATAAAAAAATCTCAATTTCAAAACATTGATTGTATCACTCATCCTACACATGGATCAGAATTCCCTCTCACCTGATAATAGTAATAACTTGAGAAAATCTCCACGCAGAAAGTGGATAACTAATTCATGTGCCAGCCCAGACATGTGCCCTTGACTTGGATTCTGGCCAGAGTGTCCCTGGCAAGAGTTCATGCTGGTCCCCAATCCTGAAGCCAGGTTATTTCTCCTGATATGAAATGGAGAATCATTCTATGGTGGCTGCACAAATCATTCCTTCATGAATTATACCTGGTGGCCCCCATCTGTTACTGATGCCATGTGTTGATATAAAAGTGCAAGATACTTTGGAACTTCCTCAACACCCATATGTGTTGAACCCAGATGTGTGAGGGAGATGATGCCTCATGAAGTGATATTTGACTGATGCAAAACAATTCCTTTCAGGTAAATCTGGGACCTTTCCCTCCCCTGTATAACCTGTTTGGAGAAGTACCACCTTCCCATGTTTTTTTTTGATATTCTGTGGATTGTAGCTGTCATCAGCCCAGTAACAACTCCTTTGCAGTTTCAGTCTCTCCTCCCTGTCTCTCTCACCTTTCAGTCCCTTTTACATTCCTTGGATTACACTCATAATAGAATAGCCTCTAATATTTTGCTGAAGCACTATTTTCTAAAGGACCCAAATGGAGACTCTATCTAACTAGAAATGAGAAAAACAAAAAAGAGTAATGACTGATTAAGGGCCCAGTTGAAGATAGAAATTCTAAATTTATCTTCAGTCAGTAAATAGAGTTACAGGATTTTTTTTTTTTTTTTTCCAGAAAAGAAGTGAGAAAACAAAAGGTGGGACCGGGGTGGGAGACAAACCATAAGAGACTCTTAAACTCAGGAAACAAACTGAGAGTTGCTTGGGCAGTGGAGGGGATAGGGTGGCTGGGTTATGAATGCTGGGGATGGTATATGCTATGGTGAGGAGGGTATGTGCTATGGTGAGTGCTGTGAATTGTATAAGACTGATGATTCACAGACCTGTACCACTGGAACAAATAATACGTTAGTTTTAAAAATGGGTTTATTTATTCATTTAGCAAATTAAGCTTCTCCTAAGTGAAACTAATCTAATTGTAAGATTAGTCGTGAGAGATTTTAAGATACAAAAAATAGCAACCCACTGGGTTCTTGTTAGTCCTTCTTTAGGAATTAACATTATATGGTAGGATTTCAAGTCAAGATAATCCAAGATACAGATAGAGTACTGTTTGTGAAGAATTCAGAGGGAAGTCACTAATACATCAGACAGTGAGAAGGGGCAAAGAAACAGAAGGTCCAGGTGAGATCAGAGAACAAGTCAATAAGTAGGGGGCATTAGACACATTTCAGATATTAAACCATTCTGGGTGACAGTAAAGTCCAGAATATAAGCATAATAGTAAGTAGTGTCAATGGAGTAGAGATGAAGATTGTGGAAGTAGAAGAATTCAAAGAACTGGAAAACAGGTATGGGGGTGATTTATCCATGTGACTGGAAATTTATAAGATAAAACAGAAGACGTTCACTTCTACCTTAGGCTGAGATAAGAACCAAACTCCTGACTGAAACCAAGAAGGAAAAGTGCTAAATGCACCAGCTTTTCAGTTAGAATAACCTGCATCAGTGTAGTAATGGATGAAATAAGCCTTCACAGGCCTTTTCTGGATATAAATATCTTAACTATCACCATGTTAAGTCAATCCCCATGGTGAGAAGTGATATAAACAGGTCAACAGCAGGTAGGAATGACAGGAAGCAAGGAATGAATTATTAGGAAACCGAATAAGAAGCTCACCCTGTATGATAAGGGCAACAAAGGTGGTGGGGAGGTAAGTCGGAGTGGGAAGGATACCAGGAGAGAAGCTGGAGAGAATACTGTGTGTGTGGGCAATGAGAAGTATAGCTGTTGGAGCTACCATTGTGAAAATGGTGGGCAGGCTTTGCCATTCTCTGACTCAGTTACACTAGGAATGCAATGTCATGCAGGGTTAATGTGATGGGTTTCTTTAATTATGCCATTTCCTCTGCAAGCAATGCCAAAGTCCTCAAACTGAGAGATACTCGACCTTTTCAGAAGACTCAAGAGTACTCATAATAGACCAAGCTGTGCCTTCTTACCTTGTAACACATAGTATGGACCTGGCCCTCAGCAGTATCCCAGGATCACAGACTTTGGAAGCCTGGGAACTGCATTCACCAGCATCTCCCTCTGGCAGAACTGCCAAGAAGAGGCCCTCACGGAGAATTCGGAATGGAGAGACAGAAGCTGTGCTGAAGTGTCTCTGGGGAGTGGGCTCTCAGTTCAGGGTTGTCTTAAACCATGATCCAAGGAACAGCAGGGCCACTACTCTTCAAGCAGGGACCCCACAACTGGCAGATCTGGGGAGACCCCTCTTCCTCCACCATGAAGAGTAGCACGGGAATGCACTGGAGGAGTCTGCTGGGTTTGGAGACTCCAAAAGGGGCCGTGCACCAGAGACAGAAATGTTCTTTCACAGGCTGTGTGAGCTCAGAGTGCAGCCAGAGACCAGGGACAGTGATTGACTGCTTTTCTCTGAGGGTTCACTAAAGAGGCCCCCCCTCCCTGAGCTCTCAGCTCCTCCAGGATAGACATTGGGAAGCTGCCATTTTCATTCTTGTCCTCCAAAGCTCTACGGAAAGCATTCAGGGAACAAAAGCTACTGAGCACAAACCCAAGCAGATTACTTAGCCTGGCGCCTGACAAGGGCAGTGTAATCCTACTTCAGGCAAAGACATTTGAGAATCACTACAAAAGGCCCTGCCCACAGAAAATCAGAAAGAACATCCAGCCAAGACCAAGTGTATGGATCAATAAGAACTGCAAAACTCCAGAGCTAAGGGAAAAGAAAACAAACAATTCATGGTTGTTTTGTTTTGTTTTGTTTTCCCATGATTCTTCAATCTTTCAAAGTTAAATTTTTTGAGAATCTCTACTCAGAGAACTATAGAATACTCATGAAAGAAAGTGAGGAACACACAAAGAAATGGAAAAATGTTCCATTCCAGCTGTCATGGATTGGAAGAACAAATATTGTGAAATGTCTATGTTACTTAGAGCAATCTACACATTTAATGCAATACCCTATTGAAATACCATTAACTTTTTTCAAAGAAATGGAACAAATAATCCTAAAATTTATATGGAACCAGAAAAGACCCCAAATAGAGGAATGTTGAAAAAGAAAACCAAAGCTGGCAGCATCATAATTCCAGACTTCAACCTCTATTACAAAACTGTAATCATCAAGACAGTATGGTACTGGCACAAAAACAGATACATAGATCAATGGAACAGAATAGAGAGCCCAGAAATGGACCCTCAAATCTATAGTCAACTAATCTTCAACAAAGCAGGAAAGAATGCCCAACGTAAAAAGGACAGTCTCTTCAACAAGTGGTGTTAGGACAGCCATATGCAGAAGAATGAAACTGGACCATTTCCTTACACCACATACAAAAAGCGACTCAAAATGGATGAAAGACCTCACTGAATGAAAGATTCCTCACAGGAATCCATCAAAATTCTTGAGGAGAAGACAGGCAACTTCCTGGACCTCAGCCTCAGCAACTTCTTCCTAGAAACATCACCAAAGGCAAGGGAAGCAAGGGCAAAAATGAACTCTTGGGACTTTGTCAAGATAAAAAGCTTCTGCACAGCAAAGAAAACAGTCAACGAAACCAAAAGACAACCAACAGAATGGGAGATGATATTTGCAAATGACATTATCAGGTAAAGGGCTAGTATCAAAAATCTATAAAGAACTTATCAAACTCAATACCCAAAGAACAAATAATCCAATCAAGAAATGGTAAGAAGACATGAACAGACATATCTACAGTGAAGACATCCAGATGGCCAACAGACACATGAAAAAGTACTCAGTATCACTCAGCATCAGGGAAATACAAATCAAAACCACAATGAGATACCACCTCACACCAATCAGAATGGCTAAAATTGACAAGTCAGGAAACGACAGATGCTGGAGAGGATGTGGAGAAAGGGGAACCCTCCTACACTGTTGGTGGGAATGCAAGCTGGTGCAGCCACTCTGGAAAACAGCATGGGGGTTCCTCAAAAAGTTGAAAATAGAGCTACCCTACGACCCAGCAATTGCACTACTGGGTATTTACCCTAAAGATACAAACATAGTGATCCGAAGGGGCACGTGCACCTGAATGTTTATAGCAGCAATGTCCACAATAGCCAAACTATGGGAAGAACCTAGCTGTCCATCAACAGATGAATGGATAAAGAAGATGTGGTACATATACACAATAGAATATTATACAGCCTTCAAAAACATAAAATCTTGCCATTTGCAGCAATATGGATGGAACTAGGGGCATTATGCTAAAAGAAATAAGTCAATCAGAGAAAGACAATTATCATATACTCTCACTGATATAAGGAATTTGAGAAAAAAGAGGATCATAGGGGAAAGGAGGGGAAAATGAATCAAGACAAAACCAGAGAGGGAGACAAACCATAAGAGACTCTTAATCTCAGGAAACAAACTGAGAGTTGCTGGAGGGGAGGGAGATTGGAGAGATGGGGTGGTTGGGTGATGGACATTGGAGAGGATATGTGCTACGGTGAGTGCTGTGAATTGTGTAAGACTAATGAATCACAGACCTGTACTCCTGAAACAAATAATACATTATATGTTAATAAAAGAAAGAGAGAAAGAGAGAGAGAAAGGGAGAAAGGAAGAAAGAGAGAGAGGAAGGAAGGAAGGAAGGAAGGAAGGAAGGAAGGAAGGAAGGAAGGGAGAAAGAAAGAGAAAAGGCAGAGAATGCCTCTGGGTGTGACAGGCAAACAGGCATCATATGACAAACATGAGATTTTTGTGCTAACATCCAAGTGTTCTCCTGAAAATCACCTTCTTTAGTGTTGAAAAAGATGTGATTATTGGCATCTGTTTTCTGGATATGACCTTTTGATTTTCTAAAGGCTGACAGTGTACCTGACAGTCCACATGGCTTGTTCTGAACTTGGCTTTCCTAGAACTTCACGAAGTTCAAAATCATTAAATTCCCTGAATTAAATACCATTCTGCTTGAAAAACCTAGAGTGATTTCTGGTTATGGACAGAATTCAGACTGATACTTATTTATCTTTTTTTATACCACCCATCTTAACATAGAAATTGGTTATTTTTTAGTGCAATAGTAAGTTTTAGGACTTTATTTTTTCATAAGCTATAGTTTTTTACTACTTCCATGAACGTGCCAGAGATTAAACATAAAAATAAAATATCTCTAAAACATTATAAAAGTCATATTATCAGAAATTATTGATATGCTGTTCTTGCCATTATAAAATCAAATGAATTCTTAATATATTTGTTTCTTTGGAATAAATCCAACTTTATACATTACTAGCCTGATTTCATCAGTGTATAAATTAATAGAAGCCATAACATTCAGGAACTGGTTCTTTTGTAATAAGTGAAAAAAATAAGGTAATGACTGTTTGGCATAAAATAAATACTTTCTCCTCTTTCTAGGGAGCACTGCTGGATTCATGAAATAACTGCTTAGCCATTATTAAGGCTATAGTAAAAATTGTTAATTAATGTTAACAATCTTTGCAATTTTAGGCATAATTTTAATTCATTTCCTTTACTTAAGCTTAAAATTACTAAATTATCCTTTAAGAGTTCCTCATTTTTCTCACCTTATTGTTAGAAAAATGTTTAGTATTTTTATTACCATTTCTGATATTTAAGAAGTGAGAGTAATAGCTAGTAAGTGCATAAACATCTTCCAAGTTACAGACCAGATAAATCATTGACCTGATTTCAAACAAGTGTAGTTCATTTTACACAGAGAAGGACGTGAGCCATGCACACATAATGGCACTGGAGGGCAAGTCCTCAGCCACCATACTTGCTGCTGCCCAGGCAGACCCAGAGACCCCTGGCTAAGAAAGATTTTACTTTTTTATGTTTTATTTTTATTTATTTATTTTTTTTATTTCTGGCAAAGAAAGATTTTAGCTGCTCCTTATTTCAACCTCCTGCCTATGTGAGTATTAGATCTAGTTATAATACTCATCAGCTTTTCTAGGAACATAATAAGAACTTAAAGAACAAAGTTGGTTCCACAGTGGAAATGGGAGAGAAGCTGGGATAAGTATTTCATTTCTGAAGGTGAATCTATGGGCATCCAGAGAGGGAACAGATGGGAAAAAGTATGCTGATTTTACCTGCATGTAACCATCTTAAAGACATCACAGACAATGCTCTGAAAAATTTCAGGGTTCAATACTGAAAAAAAATGAACTGATGATTGTGTGTGTGTGTGTGTGTGTGTGTGTGTGTGTGCGCAGCACAATAACATTCCTCAAACTAAAAAAAAATCTTGATCTGTGTTTTCCTTTGTCAAATAAATAAATAAAATCCTTTAAAAAATAAAAAGTAATAATAAATTAAAAATATCTTTTTTTTAAAGATTTTATTTATTCATTTGACAGAGAGAGATCACAAGTAGGTAGAGAGGCAGGCAGAGAGAGGGGGAAACAGGCTCCCCGCTGAGCAGAGAGCCCGATGCAGGGAGACCGAGACCATGACCTGAGCCGAAGGCAGAGACTTAACCCACTGAGCCACCCAGTTGCCCGTAAAAAAATATCTTGACCTAAAATCTAAAATCAGAAAGAAGGGATAAGAGCTAATCACACAAGTACATACACTTATGGAAAAATTTCACCATCTGTGTGTGGTTACCTTTTCAGTTCAAAAGAAATCACTATGAGGTTAATGCCATAGCAACTCTACTAGAACCAATGAACTGACCTTTAGAAGGTGTGCTGTGTTATCAAGAAAGTGGGCAGGGTGAAATCTTTATCCCTGATAAACACTACTGAATTTGAGTGTGACTACAGATTCTAGTAATCAAGAAGTTAAGGCAAATTTGAGGTCAGGACCCTTTCTACTCAGTTTACTCTATTCCCAACCACATTACAAATTCCTTGTGCAGGTGGTATTAAGGAGAATGTTAATAACTAGGTGTTCACTATCATGATTTTAAAAAATTTTTCAAAAGGATGAAAATATCCTATAGAAAGAGAATTAAAGGACCACCAAAAAATCAAAAGAAAACAAAAAGTTTCTAAGCATGAGATTTCTTTTTATATAAAATTCATATATAGACAACATTTCATCTTTCCATGCTATGTAACCTCTATTCCATGGTTAACAAGGCCCAGGTACTACAGTACCAATCTCCATCCCATGTGAAGCTAGTGGGTAAAAGCTGACTATTCATGAACCCAGAGATTCTAGAATGTGGGGAATACCTGGGATTTACTCTATAATTATCTTTTCCAGAAGGTTGAGTAGTATAGAGAAAAGATGAGCTAAAAAGAGTTTCACAGGTTCTTAGTGAGTTCAACCACATGAAAAGTATTTGCTCTCCTAAATGATTAAAGGCATTAATTTAATGGCTATGATCAGGAAGATAAAAGGAATTCAGGAAACCTAATATCAAAGGATATAGAGAATTTTCTTCCCTTAAATCTATTTAAATATGAAATTTCCCCCCCCTCAAAAAACACAAAAACATACATACCGTAGTTTCATATATTTACTTTTTTGCATATGGATTTCACCTTTGATCAAAATTCCTATAAATACTTCGATTAAAAAGTATTTTTAAAATACTAAAAAACTAAGACAATCCCTATTTTATTAAAATTGAACTATACCCAATTCAGCAGTCCATTAAGACAAACATTCAGAAACATATTTGGCAGTCACTAAGAATGTTACTTGTGAGATTTATGGTTAGTCCTACATCTTGGTCTTCCTTATCTTCAGCCCAAAGTTTAAAACCTAGCTCAAGTCTTCTTTTTCCTTAGCACCTATTTCAATGAATATTAAATAAATGAGTGAAGGAAGGGAGGAATATTGGAATCTATACTTTTCTTTTCCTATCCAAGTACCTTCCCTTAAAGACTACTATTTATTTCTATATCTAATCTGATGTCCTAAAACAATTTTGCCCCAATAGCTAAGGACATAAGATAGAAGCCCCCTATCTATCAAAAAATACCTTAGACTTTTCTGAGATCTCCTAAACTCAGGCCCTCTCAAGTCATCAGAACACAATTGCCTATTTTCAATCTGATTAGCTGATAATAAATCACAAACCCTTAACAAGATTTTTTTTTCAACCTCTAGATCTGAAATATGAAAATTTTATGGTCCTATTACATGAAATTGTACTAATACAATTCATTAAATTAGTTCAACCATCCTTTCCTTCAGAAGAATTGACAATAAATTAGCTTGGGTCCCCATCTTTGCTATTCTGTATTTAACGGCCAGATCTGCTAAGCTTTCTGTATCTGAAACTCTTACCAGATACTATTCCATTCTGATTACATTCTTCCATTCCAGTAGATTATATTAATTTATAATGTAAGATAGTTGCTGCTATCTAAAAGATACACATAAGAGCAAATATATAATTAGCCTCTTTAAACCAGCAGGACATAAATAGGCCATATTTCTAGGGTGACAGAGCAAGTAAAGAAATGTAAAGATGAATAGGAAAAGCCAAAGTTAGCTAATAAATGATATTCATTCATTAACAAATGGTTACAAATCATTCAGATTCTCCCTCTTGCTAAATAAGTCATGGGATGTTTTTGTTCTAAAGACAAAGTGATGAAGTCCAGATAAAAGGGTCACACCAAATCACCATTATTCACTACACATCTTTAGAAGGCTGAGAATGAGAAAGATAAAGAGAATTAATTCCTGATTTACATATTCTGCTAATAAAGTGGCAAGGTCTTATGGAACAAACACAACAGCTGCAAATTATGTAATTATGTATCTGTATGCAAATTTGCAGACATCTCATAAATGCTGGAACACTATTTGCAATGCTAATTAAGTGGCTTTTATTGCTGCTGCATAATTCCTACATGTGATTTGGTTCCAGATGTCATTGTAGCTTGTGAAACCTTTATTGTCAGGTTAGCTGAGGTAGCACACATTAACACCACTCATAAAAACTCTATTTATAATTAAATTACTTGCAGTGACTCAGTGATTTTTCATCATCCTCCTATCCAACTTTACTACTCATACAGTGTGTAGATTGAGTTGCAACTAGAAACTTGGTCTAAAAGAAATTTCTCTGTATCTACATTCCCATACAAGTGGTTAATCTGTTTAATCTTATCCACATAAACTGAGTTAAGTGTCTAATGAGCATGGGGAAGTTCAGATAACAGACTAAAGCCAACAAGGACTGTTAGCAGATGCTATAATGTTTTATTTCAGGTTTTATAGTTGTAAGAAGAATAATTCCATTTGCTATAATCTAATACCAGTATTTTAATCACCTGAAGGGCTATCTATTTTGCAACAATACAAAGTGTTTTGAGAACCATACAGTAGGGAACTGGTAAAATACTTTTAATTTACAAATAAAAAATATGACATTATGAAAAAAGTATAAGGGTGCCTGGGTGTCTCCGTTGTCATTAGACTCTTGGTTTCAGCTCAGGTCATGTTCTCAGGGTTGTGGTATTGAGCCCTGTATCAGGCTCTGTGCTCAACATAGAGTCTGCTTGAGATTCTCCCTCTCTATCTGTCCATCCCACCTGTGCTATCTCTTCCTCAAATAAGTATATAAATATTTTTAAGAAAGAAAGAAAGAAAAAAGTATATATCAGACACCTACTCTGTGTATAGCACTGAAGGCATTCTAAAGAAGCATAAGATATCAGCCCTCAAAGAGCTTACAGTTCGTCAGGCAAGATATAAAAAAAGATTTAGAATATAACACAAGAATGTAAGATCCAATTGTTCATTGGCAACTAAAACAGATGAATGAAATAAGAGATAGTTTTTATAACTTTTTATTTATTCTTTAAAGATTTTATTTCTTTATTTGACACAGAGAGAGAGATCACAAGTAGGCAGAGAGGCAAGCAGTGAGAGAGGGGGAAGCAGGCTCCCTGCTGAGGAGAGAGCCCAATGCGGGGCTCGATCCCAGGACCCTGAGATCATGACCTGAGCCAAAGGTAGTCGTTTAACGACTGAGCCACCCAGGTGCCCCCTTTTTATAACTTTTTAAATCCAATTATTTATTTCAGTATTTTCCCCTATCAAAACTTTCATCAGAATCATTGATAATGTAAGAAATATAAACTGGTATTTTCATTGCTACTTTGTACTTCTTCTAAGAAGAATCAGGGCAGTTATATAACCAGCCTCTGATGTTTACAGGACTTTCTTTTAGATGATGGCATCATGGGCATACATGATAAACTATTGTAAGCAGATAACTACCTAATATAATAAGGTGCTGAGTGGGAATTTTCTTGATTGCTAGAGATGGCTCAAGCTCCAAAATAAAACTAAGGCACTAATAAATCCCCTACTTTAAAAATAAGTACCTGATAGCCCTGGTGTGTGCTGGCAGGGCTTACTATGAGGCAGCAGAACTGGCAATACTACCATTAATCACCACCTTGCCATACCCTCTCCAGGCTACACAAAATGAGTAATGACATCATATACTGCTCTCCATGAGAGAGCAGTATTCTAATTCTTATTAAGAGAGGAGGAGTTTAAGATTAAGGGAGTGTGTAAGAATGGGAATATAGGATATCATTCTTTGGCTTAATACTTGCACAGTGAAGGAGATTCAGGTCCAGTTACTGCTACCCCAGGATGGGAGAGCCCCTATGAGAGTTTGACATCCACACCCAAACACTGGGATCATATGTGAGTATAAAGATAAGTGCTCATCTCTCAGCCAAGCATGTTTAAAGGAGAGACAAAAGAATGGATCATTTCCCATGGTAGTTCCTGCAGCTTGTGAGGGACTACTGAAGACAATTGGTAGCTCCCATGGCTCCACTTGGAAGCACAAGGATGCTAAAGGAGAAGTTACTCTACTGCTGGCAGGTAAAGAGGCTCCAGACCTACAGATACAGACCTGGGGACATGAACCTCTGGTGCCAAATGAAAACTAAGCTACCCTATCAGTGAGAATGCAGGCCAAGTTGAAGTTGCACATTAGTACGAGAAAACACGTGCAGGCACATCAACGTCAACAAAAGCCATCAATATCAGAATAAAACCAGACTAAACCACAGCTAGAACAACACCAGATCCTCTGCACTACCACGAACATCTTTAGATTCAATTATCTTCTTTCCTGTCCCTGCCCCAACATCAAAGGAGTCAGCCCTAGAATCAAAGGTGTGGAGCTAGAGGTATCTCAAAGCCAGTCCATAACCAGCCCCCTTCCGCACACACACATTCATACAGAGAAGGAAAACATCAAAGCTCCAGGTGCAAAAGGAATGAATATTAACTGAATGAATATGAGATCTATGTTCTAAATGGACCTGAATTAAATTTCAATTTCAATAAGGATAAGGGATCAGATACTTGAATATGCTATTATGTTGTTAAGTGTGTTGGAGGGAGGAGGGGGTTGGATGGGGATTTAATATGGGGCATTGGAAAATATTAATTGAAAAATAATTTTATCTGATATCCCAATAATATGAGAATCAAGAATATTGGATATCCTAATTCTTTCTACCTTCTTTCCTTTTCTAAACCTACTTCACTGCTGCCTTTCAAATGTTCTATATTCAAGAAGAACAGCAATACCCAAGATTAGAAACCAAAAGAAAGCTTTGAAAACCAAAACCTCTTTATTTTTTAAGCTTTGTTGATTTATTTCAGAGAGAGAAAAAGCACCAGCAGGAGGGGCATAGAGAGAGAGAAACTCAAGCAGACTACTAAGTACAGAGCCCAACATGGTGCTCAGGCCCATAACCATGAGATCACAACCTGAGCTGAAACCAAGAGTCTGATGTTTAGCTGACTGTACCACCCAGGCATCCCAAAACACTTTTTAAACAAAATTATCAAGATATACTTCACACACAGTAATAGTTGCTCATTTAAAGCTCTCTGGTTTGGTCTGGTTCTGATGCTGATGGCCTTTATTGGTATTGAGATATTTACATAGATGGTTCCATGTTTTCCTCTCCCCAGTGTTCAATTTCAATGTGGCCTCCACTCTAATTAAGGAGAGGGTAACCCAGTTTTCCTTTGGCACCACCAGGGGCTAATGGCCCCAGACCCCTGCTCTGGGTTTGAAACCTCATTATTGGGCAGCACTAGGGAAACATACAAGTCAATGGTTTTTAATACATTGAGAATTGGACAACATCACCACAATCATTCTGGAATATTTTTATTATATTAGAATATTTTTATCACCCTGAAAAGAAATCCCCACTAGCTGTCATTCTCTACTTTCTCCAAATCTTTGCCCTCAACCTAGAGCTCTAGGTAACCAATAATCTACTTTCCACCTCTATAAATGTGCCCATTCTGGACATTTTATATAAATGAAATCATATATCGTGTGGACTTTTGTGTTTGGTTTATTTCCCTAAGTACAATGATTTCAAGGTTTATGCATATTGTAGCATGTATCTACATTCTTCTATATTGATAAATGTTGCTATATTAACAAATAATATCCCACTATATGAATACATATTTTATTTTTCCATTCATCAGTCAACACACATTTGAGTTATTTCTACTTTTTGACTATTATGAATAATAATGTACGAATATTCATAACGTTTTGTGTCATTTTAGTGCAATCCTTATCTTATTCCTTGTTTGTTTTGTTTTTCCTTTTTTTGTTTGTTTGTTTGGAAGAGCATACAAATGTTTGGGTATTCTTTTTTAAATGGTTTATAAACTTTATTGAAGCCATTTAGGTCTAAGCTTTTCTTCAGGACAAGTTTTTAAATTACTAACTAAATCAATTTCTATTTAGAAATGACTCTATTTAGATTTTCCATTTCTTCTGAGTTCATTTCAGTAATTAATGTCATTCTAGGAATGTTTCCTTATTAATATTCCTTGCTACTTAGGACATTGTTATCTAAACTTTAATCCTTTAGACATAGTTTTAATTCTTTAAACACGTTTATAATAGCTATAAAAGTCTTCATCCTTTAAGTCCAACATCAGGACTTCCTTAATGACAATTCCTATTGATTGCTTTTTTTCCCTGTGTCTAGCCATACTTTCCTTTTTCATTGTTTGAGTTTTTTATTCTTGCTATTAAAAATTATACATTTTAGAAAATATAATTTGTCAATGAAATACCTCTTCTCAGGTTTGCTTTTGCTGCTATTTTGTTCTTAATGCCACTGTTTTAGTGACTTTCCAGGAGTAATTCTATAGAGACCATATTCCCTGTAATTTGTGGCAAATGAAGTCTGTGCTGGATAACTTAATCATTTTTCAGGGATTTCCTTGAAACAATAAGTTTCCCAGACTTTGTACAAGTCTGTGTGTGTGTGTTGGGACACACACTCAAAACTCAGGTGGTTTACAACTATCCTTTTATCTTTACATTCTCCTGATTCACAGCCTCAAGTCAGTCAGATGCAAAATATTTGGGCCCTCTCAAGTCTTTCAGGTGTACACACACCTCTTTATTTGTACATGGCCTTTTAGATCCCTAGGAATATAATGAAACTTTTCAAAGGTCCCTATGGGTATCTCATTACCCAGATATTTAAGATTTTGACAAGGCTCTTATTTGTTCCAAGTGATTATCACAGACTCCAGGAGCTGCAATATTAAAAATGTTTTAAACAAATGCATTGTGGATAAAAGAACTGAGTCAGGTCAAATAATGACAGTAGCCTACAAATGGAGCTTTTGAGGGACAAACTAGACAGATTAAAGAGTGACAGTGATCTGGCAATGAGACTTCTTGATGTGTTCCAAACCCATGTGATCTCCAATTGCTACAAAGTTGCTGGTTTTCACAGCTTCAGTGGTTGTAAGGCTGCTGGTTTTCAAGTCTACTACAAAGCTGGGGAGAGGAGGATGGAAGTAAGTTACAATACCACCAAAGTTGCTCATCTTACCAAACTTCCACACTTTGTCTTGAGTAAACACCCCTCAGATGTTGCAAGTTTTTAGTTGACTTCCAGATTTCTGAAAAGGTTGATGATGAACAACTTGTGCCACCATTTTCATTGTTTTGATGTTACGGCAGATTTATGGAGGTCCTCAGTCTGCTATTTTGCAAGTCTTGCCAGAGTTAATGTGTGTTTAATTTGGGGTATGAACACTGAATATTTTTTTTCTGTAAATTTCTCTGTTTCATTTCCAGAGATGCCTGGTTGGCATAGTCAGTTAAATCTGACTCTTGGTTTTGGCTCAGGTCATCATCTTATGGGTCAGCCTAACAAAGGCTATTATCACATGACAAATCAAGGATAGTGAACTCACTCATGATTGTATAACTAAAAAATCCAGAGATTAAGATTTGCTGTCCCCATTAGACATTCCAAGATACTTGTCCTTCCCTTTGCTGTCTACATGCATAACACGTACTTGAAAGGTCAGCTAGAATTTTTAAGATGTTTAAATAAACCACATGGATATGGGTACTTTCCCTTTTTTTTTCACCTGCAATATATTCTTTGATTTCTGCTTTCTAGAATGTTTACTACTGCTTAGCTGGTAAAGATAAAAAATGAAATGCTCAAAGAAGAAAGGAAATAAGTGATAGAGATATTGGTGGATTATGAAAATTGAACCACTCATCAAAATAAAAGAGATGGAAGATTATCTGGGAAACTGCCATTTAATATGTGTATGTAGATCAACCTTATCCTTTCTGGTTTTTGGCATTTTGCACAAGTAGCAAACAATTTCCTAAATAAAAAAAAAAATCAACCCTGGGTGAGGACAAAGTATTATTGATCTAGGTATACTATGTCTGTCAAAACATCACAGTATGATTTGTGAGAGTGCATCATTGTGGTTTTCCATGATGTTGAACTCAAAAGATGAAGCTGTCTCCTGGGCATATTAAATGAATCTTTAATAATTCCATATAGATCCCATCCATAATTTTATTTAATTTTTTCTTAATTCCATAGATGTTTTATCCTTTTTATGAAGTAAAATTCAATTTGATTTCAACCTTGAAGTATTCCCAGTTCTTTTAACCCTTAAATACAAATATGTCTCAAGTACAGCCTTAAATACTAAGTAGAGATAAATAGGGATCACTTATTTAGATCTTAAGGCACAAACTGATCTGGAGCCACAAGAACGATAAAAAAGCCCACTGAGACTATATGCTAGTAAGCCCAGAAGATCACCAGTTATCCAAGTCTCATGTTCTAATCACATTTCTACCCAGTTCCTTATTATTATTTTTATAAACTTTACCAGTCCTTTCAGAATGATTACTCCTTTGGATGGTATACTGGGGTATTTTGTTTCTTTTTGCTCTAAGACTGCCTTTTAGAGTACCCAGTGGGCTCTACTTTTGGTGGCTCTAGTCTAAGAGTGGTACCATTTACCAATCCAAACTTTTCCATATGCTGTTGCCATACTAAATTTCTTACAGTGATTTTTTATCTGCTACATATCTGCTCAGAAATCTTTAATAACTCCCTATTTCATACTGTACCAACACAGAGCCTCCACAGCTTTCAAGGATTTCAGATTCATGGTTGAGCCCTGGTAATCCAACATAATTACTTGCTACTCCATAACCCATATCACCCAAAGCAAATAAACTGATCTTCCATTATCTTCCCCCAACTGACCTTAATATGATTCTTTATTTATCGCCCAGCTTAAAATGATTTTCTTCTTGTTAATCTATAAGTGCTGTTTTTGATGTTACTGTTATTGGTGAGGATATTGGTTTAACATTTTATTTACCGATGATAACTAAATATGGTGATTATAAAACTTATTGTCCAAACCAGGACACTTTTAAAAGTAGAGTGCTATTAATGATACAGCTGGACAAAAGGCATAAACCAGAATGCTTCAGACAAACTGGGACAGTCACAAGCAAAACAGGTCTCTTAGTCACCTTGTAAGGCAATCTGTATATAAAATTTTAAAAATAATATTGCACACAAATTACAAAGTTATTGAGCAAATTATAACTCTACTTTGGATTCATATTTAATTACCAAGGAGAGAAAAAAGCAGCTATAATCTTAATAGCTTAGACAAATGCAAACCAAACTTTAAAATAGCTATTTCTTAGCCATAGATGTTCCCTGTTTGGCTCATCATAGTAAGCCACTATCTTTTAAATAGATAAAATAAATCCAATATATCAACAATTTCAACAATTTCTATATTAATTTGGAATGCTTGATATTTTTTATTTTTTATTTTTTTTTTTTGCAAGCTAGTTGAAGAACCCATTAGTAGAAAAGTGGTGCTACTTTTATCCTCATCTCATAAAATCTAGCTGCTCAGAGAAGTTCAAAGTTCATTTCATGACCAAAGGTGAATTAGCCAAAAGTTAATATAAAAGTTTAATTCAGTTAATCAAAACCAATCCAATCTACTTGGTCTGTTTAGCTTTAAAAACACTGATAGAAATCTCTCCATAATTAGTCTTGAAACATTAGGCATTATTAATTGAGACAATTGAAAAAAGGCAATTTGTTTTAATGACTTAGAAGATACCCATATAACAAGGCATCCATCCCAGAGAATTGAGGAAAAAGAAGGAAGGGTCTCATATAAGGAAACCACATAGTTTTCCTGTGAAAAGGACACACTAAGGGAACATAATTCTGACCAGCTGATGATAGCCCAAGGGAAAAAAACTTCATCTCTTTCAAGAACAGCCAGAAAAAAACCAGCTCTGAGGCAGAAGACAGAGCCCTGGTTGTGGTGCCAATGGACCGTCTCATAAAAACAACAATAAGACATCAGTAATACCTGTATTTAACATTTATTAAGCACTTACTACATATCAAGCAATACTAAACCTTCAAGGCTTCTTTCCCCATACTTAATTATCACCAGAAATTCTGCTTTCTCCTTTCAGTACCTGGAGATTACCCTGATCAAAAACTATGTTAATAGGTCGGTGGAAATGAGTTACTGAGAACGCCCCAGAACAAATGTTTACACAGCTATTAGACAGTGTACATGATTACATGTCCTTGGGCTTATTAGTCCCTACCCAACAGAGATGCATTTTATAGAAGTTATGACTCTGATGTAAAACTAGTTTGAGATGTTTTATAAGTAGCTTGGGAGTTCCTTTCACTGTTACTCAGGCACTGTGCAGTGTCTTTATTTCTGTGATGTGAGCGGCTCTCACTGGCTTTCATGTTCCAACAAAAAAGCCATTTTCCCTGCTGTGGGAGAAGTAACCAGGTGGGAAATACTGTTAATTCTGCATGAAAAAAAAAAAAAAAAAAGAGAGACTTTAAAAAATGTTTCAGCTTTTCAAAGTCAAAGCCTTGTATTCCTCTGGTACACCATGCACGTTTTCAGGCATTCCCAGAGAAGAGGCATTTATTTGGAGCTGCTTTATGCAGATTCATTTTCTCTGAATGCACCAGAGCAGAGACACAACGAGCTGGCTTCCTTACAAAGGAGCTGAGTCACAAGCCCGCAGGACAGGCAGGCCTCACAGAGCAAAGGCCCCTCTCTTCTCAAGGCGGGCACTCTCTTCCTCTGCACCAGGAGAGGGTGATCCACATGACATTGAATTCCATCAAATTCACCGGGCACCTGCCTCCTGAGC
The DNA here is from genome assembly GCF_010015895.1 of Lontra canadensis. Lineage (NCBI taxonomy): Eukaryota > Metazoa > Chordata > Mammalia > Carnivora > Mustelidae > Lontra > Lontra canadensis. The sequence goes on along the minus strand of NW_022631153.1, from coordinate 1,841,822 downwards.
TCACTATGCCACCTTGGAGTTTATAAACCTCAACTCTGGTCCTATCTCCAAATTAAGGTTGGGAGAAATTAGGGAGCAGAAAAGGGAACTGAGATGGCAGTCATTACAAGAAACTACCCCCAAGTCCTTTTCTAAATCTACAAAAGAGCCAAAGCCAGAGCAATCACTATTAGAGCTTACTTTGCATAACGACCTTGAGAACCCTGAGATCCTTTGAAGCTGATCTGCATATCTGTTCTTAACTCTGTATGAGTTGAGGAGCACTGCCAAATTTTTCAGACCCCTGAGGTTGCCCACCATTAGTGGAATGTCATGTAATGACCTAGGGACATAGGTGGGGCCTGAGGTGCAGGACAAGAATCCCTCCTGAAGGGAGCACGGCTCCATTAGGCTACCATGATAGGAGCTGGGAAGGAAGAAGAGCAGCCTACCATTCAGCAGACTTTTTCTCCAATGTACTCTAAGGGCTGTAAATAGGGCACCTGGAAGATCCACTAAGTGGAAGTCAGGTCACTCAGTGGCTCTTTGCTGACACATTGCCGTGACTGCGTCCCAGAGGGCTCTTGATGGTGACCCACGGACTAACTCAGTGAAACACCAGGAACCAGGACCAGAAAATCCATACTTCATCACCCTTTCATATCTAACAGGACCAGCACAAAGAAAATAATCTGCAAGGACCTGGACTAATAGGCCACATGACAATAAAATCCATATTGGAAAAACTTGCTCTCATAAATCCTGAAATATTCAGATCAGGATTCCCCAGCAAGATCTTCCTAGGGTTTAGCGACCCTGATATAGGACTGCTCTGATGATTCCAGTCCCCACTCACTCCTCCTCCTACTAGACGCTCTTCAGGGCCTTGATCATGAAGAAGCTTAGAGATGAAAGCCACAGGTGGTTTTTGGAAATAAGGAGATTTCATTGATCAGCCTCTTCCACCATCTTTCACCTAACAAGCCTTGGCTACTTTGGAATAGCCATTCGTTGCTGAGCACCTGCCAGCCCCAGGCACTGAGAGAGCTATGGCAGACACAAGGAACAGGATGGACATCTTGCTCTCCTGGAGTGTATGGGCTAGAGACAGAAGTTCACAGCAAATACACCTACAATAAGACAGTCATGTGGTGATGAGAAGCAGGAAGGCATGAACAGAGCTCTGAGACCGAGATTACATTGGGACAGAGGATAAATGTTCCAGATAGTGTGCTCAGGGGAGGCTGCTCTGAATCGCTGAGACTTAAGCTGAGACAAGAAGGATGAGAAGAGACCAGACATTGGCAGGGAAGAGGGAAATGAGCTCCATTCAGAAAGGAAAGCAGTAAGCCTGAACACTAGAACTAAAAGAGAGTTGACATGAGATGAAGGTGAGGAAGTAGGTAGGGACCGTATCATGTAGCCATGAGAATCTGGGAGAGAACCTTGTTTTATACTTCTGTATAAAAGAAAACCACTGCAGGGTTTTACTCAGGGGAAGAAAAGGATGAAGATCAATATTTGCTGAATGAAGGAATGAATGAGTGGATGAATTCATCTCTTCTTAACCCCACGGTGGACTGTGGATGGAGTCTGTGGATCTTGTGTCCTCTCTCCCCCCACTCTCTCTCCCATTCCTGTCTTTTCAGGACTACTTTTGGCAGTATGAAAGCCAACTCCTTTCTCTCCCTTATACATAACTCACTTCTTTCCACACGCATTTGGACTGCACTGGGAGAGGAGAACCATGTGCCAGTCTGGTTATCCTTTGAAAGATATGGAGACCTGCAGAATTGCTTGCTGACTTTTGCACTTGGGGAAAAAAAAAAAAAAAAAAAAAAAAATATATATATATATATATATATAAAATTTACAATTTGCTCACCCCCAGCTGCTGTCCTCTTCCCTAGCCATGGGAGTATTTATCTATTAGAATGGAAATCCCATACAGCCTCAGAAACTTTTTTACTGCAGTTGTGTGTGCAGATATGCTACCCAGCTCTGCAAACCCAGAAGCACCAGATCTGCCCTTTTGTTCCTGCTTTACAGGTGTGCTTACAACCTCCAGCAATTTCCTAACATCTCTCTGAGGAATAGATTTTATTTGGACCCAAGTTTGTATCACAAGATTGGCATGGAAATCTCAACTGATCACAGCCTTTCTGCATTTTGAAAACATCTAAGGTCTGACCTTGTCTTTCTATAGCTCAAGAGAAAGCCTTATGTCTGCTATCTAAAACACTTCTTCATGCAGTGCATATTTTGCATAAGTTAAATAGTTAATGGGCTGCTCTAGGGTTGTATAATATTCTGCATTTGTTTTTCTTCCCTTTATCCTTTTTTTTTTCTTTATCTCCTCTAGATGATTCATCAGGCATACTTTCTTGAACCAGCTGTGAGAGATTAAGAAACGTTATTTGCATTTATGGGAGGAATTCTCAGGCAAGGAACAATCTGCCTGTTGAATACATTCATGTAAATAGAACAAATGTTTTAAACCTGAGCAAAACGAAAGCAAGGGGCACATGAGAAAGGAAAAAAAAAATTCCTCTCAGCATGAACCATGCAGAACTTTGATCTTAACTTCAAATGAGGCTGGGTCTCACCACGTGTGACAAGGCTCTCCATCCAGGATTTCTGCAGCTCTTGTTAGAATTCAGGCTTGCACTAACAAGGCTTCCCTTTCTCTTTCAATTCCACTGTTGCAGTTATGGAAGATCCTTCTTTCAAACATGCCTCTCACAGGAGACTGCAGGATGTAAGGGAAGTGCAAGGAAGAGGAAAAAAGCACTGGAACAGGAGCTGAGAGGTCCAGGTTCTGCTTTCACCTGGGCCAATGATAAATATAATTATTACTAGTAAACTTAAAACTCAAGGCACAATTTTCACAACCATAACAATGCCCATATTCATTGCCTCATATGTGTCAAGTACTGTACTAGGTATTTTATTAAAATATACCCTTAAATCTTCCCAATATGTATCTTTTTAACAAATGCAGAAACAGAGATTTGGACAGAATAAGTGATTTTCCCATGGTCATTTTGCTAATTATGGGACTTTGATCAGCTAATTAAACTTTTCTGGTCCTTCCTCAGTTGTTGTCTTTTGTTTTTAATCTGAAAAATGCAGAGTTGGAAGAACTCTATCGTTTTTTCTAACTCCACAGTCATGTCATTTGATACAAGAGGTGTTTCTCTGCACTTTTGAGTTAGCAAAACAGTTCTGCTACCCCACTTGCCTGAGTCTCTACCACCTGAACAAAAGAAAAAGAAAGGAAAATAAGGCAGTGGTGATGTAATGGAAAATCACTCCAAATACAGCTTCTGGTTTCTACCATCTGTCTCAGAGCACACATTGAGGGGTGGCTCTTCGTATCAGTTGGTTTGAGGGGATGTTAGATGACTTGCTTGTTCTTAAATTTTCACTTATGAAAGTTCCTAATCCTTTCATTTTTGAAGGTGTGGGTCTAGATAACCTCTAGAATAGCTATACATTCTATTATTTTATATCTAGGAAAACTGAAACACCAAGTTATGAAAAGCTACAATAATCAGTAGCAGACTCAGACCACGAAAAAATTTTTTATTCTGCCTTTCCTTGTTAGCTAGTTCCTTCCTTCTTGCTTTGCTTTCTAAGGTAATCTATAAACACATATGGGCATCTTTGTTCTCAAGGCCTAACATTAAGAAAATTATAGAAAGAGACAGGCAGTTTGGCAAATTTCAGTAGAAATGGTGAATGACCTTGAAATCTACTAGACAGTACAGGGGCACCTGGGTAGCTCAGATGGTTAGGCATCTGCCTTCCACTCAGGTCATGATCTCTGGTCCTGGGATGGAGCCCCACATTGGGCTCCAAGCTCAGTGGGGAGCCTGCTTCTATCTCTCCCTCTGCCTCTCCCCCTGTTTGTGCTCTGTCTCTGTCTCTCTCTCAAATGAATAAATAAACTCTTAGAAAAGAAAAGAAAAGAAAAGAAAAGAAAAGAAAAGAAAAGAAAAGAAAAGAAAAGCAAAGCTAGTACAGATGTGAGATTACAAATCCAAGTGTGAAAGGGAACGGCAAGTTCAGCCCTAAATTTTCCCAGGATTATACAGTGTTCTGATTGCTGTCTAGTTACAAGCATCTTAAATAATGGCTGCTCACTAAGTAAAGAAAAATAAAATGAAGTTATATATATGGGTGTGTGTGTGTGTTTGGAGGGGCGGAGAAAGAGAGATGGGTAAATTATTTGAAATATCACCATTGGTAAATACTAGATTTGATTCATTTTGTTGTTTTGTTTGTGGAAGAACTTTGATGTCACACAAAACTAAATTGTGATGTAAATCCCACAAATTTCCATTGAAGAGGAAAGCTTTATTTTTTGAAACTGAATATAACTCCTGTCCTCAAATGTTGCAGATTAGTTTTTGAGTTGCTGATAATTTACCTACCAGTTGAAAAGCTTTATTCTTCAGCTTTGGGTCCATACCTATGGCTGAATATTTGCTTGCCAGAGTTCAGAATTGAGTGGGGGTAAAATCAAAGCCCAGTTAAAGTTCAGGGACCTGAAATTTCTGCTATGATCCCCATGCTCTCTGCGTATCCCCTTCACCACTACTTTTCTTTCTTCCTAAAAATAATCTGACTAGTTACCAATTATTTACTTTATACCTTAAAAATGCAATTAAATGATAGAAACAATTCAAGACTTGTACATAAATCTTAACTGGAAACTGATTTTTAGGTATCCTAAATGTTTCAAAACTATTTCCAGATATTTTAGTAAACCCTTAGAATTCCAGGCCAGAAAGGTATTTAGTTAGTTAGAAATAATTTCAAATTTTAAGAAATGCTGCAAGAACCTTATTGACACCCACTGTCTGGTAAACCTAATTCAGAATGACATCAACTCAGAAATGCAGAATCAGAAGAAAGAGAAAGATTACTAATGTTACTTTATCTAAAATCTATTTAAAGTCTATCCCTGATGAAATTAAGGTAACCTTCTCCTCTACCATCTTGGACTCAGACCACAGAGGGAGAAAGGGAAAACTGGACGGGAAGGAATCAGAGAAGGAGACAAACCATGAGAGACTCTGGAATCTGGGAACAAAAGTGAGGGTTAAAGAAGGGAGAGGGGGTGGGTGGATGGGGTAACTGGGTGAGGGATATTAAGGAGGGTATGTGTAGTGATGAGCACTGGGTGTTATATGCAACTAATGAATCGTTGGACACTACATCAAAAACTAATGATGTACTAATTGAACATAATAGTTTAAAAAATAATTAAAAAACAAAGTCTATCCCTGAACTTACCAATTACAGGCAATAATAAATTATTTTTCCTTAAAAAAAAGCCAACACCATGCAACACCCCCCCACCACGTTCCACATGAATGACATTCTTCCAGGAATCTCCCAACTATATGTTAATATCTTTGCTAGAGGGGAAAAACAACCTTAACCTAACAATGGCAAGGCCTCTGGTATCTTGTTGGTCCTCTTTAGTATATGAAAGTTCTTTTGAAACCTCCCTTTTCCTTACCTCCCCAACCCCAACACCACAGTATATAATCAGCCACCCCTCCCAACCCAGGTGCAGCAGCTTTTACTGCCCAAGGGCCCTCTCCTCATGCTTTAATTAAACCACCATTTTGCACAAGAAAGAAAGAAAGAAATCCTGTAAGAATAAAAATAGTACAAAGAACACGAAAACACCTTCAATAAGATGAACTCATTAACATTTTACCCCACTTCTTCTATCATGTGCTTTCTAGCTGTCTCTTTACTTCTATACCTCTCCATTTCTCTCTCTCTTTACCTCTCTCCCCATATGTATATATAAGGTAAATTAGTTAAGCTGCGTTATGTTGTGGCCTTTACATTTCAGTTATATTTCCTAAAAAAAATGACTATTTTACATACACTCAATACAATTTTCAACGTGAATAAATTCATAAAATACATTTATGCATTACTCTTATCTAATTTTCTATTTTCCTAATTAAGATTTTAATTATTTATTTGACAGAGAGAAACACAGCAAGAGAGAGGGAACACAGCAGAGGAGTAGGAGAGGGAGAAGCAGGCTTCCCACCGGGTAGGGAGCCCGAAGCAGGGCTCCATCCCAGGACCATGGGGATCATGACCTGAGCCGAAGGCAGACGCTCAATGACTGAGCCACCCAGGCTCCCCTATTTTCCTATTTTTAAAATTGATCCAATAATGTACTTAATAACATTTTTTTTCTCTTCCATATAGGATACAATCTAGAAGCAGGAATTACAATTACTTATTGTGTCAAAATCAGATTTTCTAATATTGTAATGGTGCTGCATAAAAACTTACAATTTTAGTTTAAAATTAAAAACCAAACATATTAAAACAACTATAACTACAATAATATGTTATTGAATGCATAATTTTAAAAAGATGTTACTTGCAACATAAAATGTGAGGAGTAGAAGTAAACATATAAAGTTTATGCTACTATATGCTACTAAAGTTAAGGTGTTACTAGTTTTAAATAGGATGTTATAACTGGAAGAGGTCTCATGGTACCCACAAAGGAAAAAACCTGTAGTAGATACACAAAAGCTTATGTAAAAAGAGTCAAAGAAAACTACCATAAAAAGTCATCAAATCACAAATAAAGAAAGCAAGAAGAAAAGGATCTACAAAATGTTCCCAAATATTTTTACCAAAAAAAGCAATTTTAAGTCATTACTTTTCAGTAACTAATTGAAATGTAAATGGATTAAATTCTCTAAACAAATATCAGAGAAGGAATGAATGAGTAAACAAACAAGTTCATACACAAGTTGCCTAATAGACACTCACTTTAAGGACTCACATAGATTAAGAATGAAGGAATGCTAAAAAGTATTTCAAGCAAATTGTAACTACCATATGATCCTGCAATTCTATTTCTGATATAGATCTAAATGAAATGAAATAACTACCTTAGAAGAGATCATCTGCATCCGCATGTTTACTGCAGTATTTACAATAACCAAGACAGAAACAACCTAAGTATTCATCAAGAGGTGGATAAAGAAGATGGAGTGTATATATTCAGTAGAATACTATTCAGTCGTTAATAAGAAAGTAATTCTGCCATTTGTGACATGTATGAAACTTGAATGGGTTATGCTAACTGAAATAAGTTAGACATGGAAAAACAAGTACTATATAATCTCTCTCATAGGTAGAATCTAAAATCATCAGACATGAAAACAAAAGTTGGTGGTTGCCAGGGACAGGGTGGGGGATATGGGTGAATGTGGTCAAAGGGTACAAAATTCCAGCTATAAAATGAATACATTCTGAGGACCTAATATATACACGGATGACTAGTTAACGATTCAATAACTATACTGTATTGCATATCTGAAAGTTGCTAAGAAAGTAGATTTTTAAAGTTCTAACCACAACCACCCCTGAAATGGTAACTATGTAAGGTGATAGACACAGTAAGTCACCTCACTGTGGTAAACACTTCACAATATATATGTATATGGAATGACCACATTGTACACTTAAAACTTACACAATGTTATATATCAGCTGTATCCCAATAAAGCAGGATTTTTTTTTTTTTAATTTTAAAGTCATGGAATTAAATGGAAAAGAAAAAAATAATTCCGCAAATAACAAATCTGGCTTCACATATCTGTATTTCTGCATGGGATGAGGGACTTACCTTTGTTTGGGAAGTTCTATTTTTCAGGATTTTTTTTTTTTTTTCTTTTGAAAAGGAGACGGGGAGAGGGACAGAGGAGAAGCAGACTCTCTGCTGAGCAGGGCACCCAACATGGGGCTCAATCCCAGAACTCTGGGATTCGTTTGGGAAGTTCTATAAAACAATTTTGCATTTGGAATCTTAATTAATACTTTCAGTGGTTAACCAATTGAATTCCTTCTTTTCAATCATTAAGAGTAATAAACTCTCCACACACATAATTTCTAAATCATTTGAGTTAGTTCCTTGGAGGGGAAAAAAAAAAAGAAAAGAAAAGAAAAGAGAAAAGAAAAGAGAAAAGAAAAGAAAAGAAGCTTCCAAAAAAATGTAAGGGCCTTTCATATGTGAAAGCCTAAAATACTTTCTAAATGAAAGTGCAAAGCAAGGTCCTCCCCACGAGATTCTTCTTCACCAACTGTTCTAATTAACATGGCTACTAACCACACTAACCTAAATAATCCACAGTATAGACAAACATTATATATAATTTAAAATGTACTCAAAGATGATCTATTTAGAAAAAAGAGAAGTCTAGAATCAGTTTATGTGATCTTCAAATCATCAAATTTAAAAAACAACAAAAGTTAAAAAAAATTGTAAATTCCAGGGGAAAAACTCTTCATCAACTTTTGTTTAATATCTAAAACATGGCTTTGACTTACCTTGTAAATGTTAATGATATGAGCCATCTGCTTTTTGTGACAAAATGAGGTGGTGATTTATTTCTGTATCCTCATCATGTGAATAAAACGCAACTCAGATTGCATCAAAGAGGAAAACCAAATTACACACTGGGATGAATATAAACACAAAGTTTCCAACATCTTCAAGAAAGAGGCAGGCCTCAACTTATTATAATTCAAATCACATTCAGGTCAGGTTGACTAGGATTTTTATAACATGAAGTTAAAATTAAAAAGTAAAATTTTTAATAAGATCCTCCAATAGAATAAAGTATTCACCAATCTGTGCCATAATCATTAAGTTAAAACTCTATTCAACAAATAGAAATCAAACAATTAAAAAAATTAGCAAACAATTTTGGAAGAAGCAGAGGAACATCTAATAAAAACTATTAGGTGCTGCTAAGAATGAACGAACAAATGAAGAAAAGAGAGGAAGGAAGGAAGGAAGGAAAGAGGGAGGGAGGGAGAGAGGGAAGGAAGAACTTCATCTGAAAGCAGCAATTACTTTGTACTTTTCTAGACATCTAAGGAAACTATGATTTCATTTCTTTGACTTTCAATTTTTTTTATTATCAGATGCTTCAAACACCTACAAGTTTTAATATAATCAAATCTTGAGTAAGACACATTTTTGGAAATCCCTCCTAACTTTTCTAAGTCACCAAGCTAAATGAAGTAAACTTAGTGCTTTCATTCTGTCATTCTTTTCCCCATTTATCGCTAATCTCCCCTTGTTTCTTTAGATCAAAGAAACAAGTAAGTAACTCAAGGAACATGAAAGTGAATTATTGGTCTAATGTTGACCTCATAATGGTATTCTCTAGAGCATCCAGTGAAAAATCACTTTTGGTTAAAATTAATCATCTCAGAATCTCAAGAAGATTTAATATGCTTTCTTTTATAGAAGAAGATGACAACTGATGCGTTATTGGGCATCTGCTTTCGAGTTGCTTTTCCAGATGGATGCACACCTAACATCTTTATTCTAGTTGTTCTCATGAAAAATTACTTAGTTTTAAGAAATGGCTATTTCAATAACAGACTAACTGGGTCTCTTGAACACCAGTATTCTCAGTGTCTTAGTTCTCTTTTTTTTTTTTCCCAGTTAAAATAATAATAATGACTAACTCCTAAATTTTATCTGGCTTAAATCAGATTTGTAGATGTACAGATCTAGAAGTTGGAACAGTGTTCAACAAATTTATATAAATACTTATAAACATTTGTTGCATTTGAAAGTCTTGGTCTCATTAGGAAATACTTTAATCATATACTAAAACAAAGGGAAAAATTATAATTAAAAATAGATCAGCAGTTTTTAGAGTTAAGTACAGGAAATATCTTTTGTTCTTTTAGATTTTGGAACAAAAACTGGCCTAAAAACGGGCCATGAATTTATTATTTGTCATTACTATTATTGTTTGGGAAGGAAATTTGCCGCTAAGGCCTCAAACCAAAGACCAAAGTCACTAATTACCATGCATTCAGAGTTCAGATTCTGCTAACAATTTGCCAATAGTTAGGGCCAGTCTTGCCCAGTCTACTGAGAAACTACAATTCAGAATGGCCTTACAACCACCACTGTATCAAAATAAAGAAGAAATGAGTTTGTAGTTAGAGGAATTATTAGAAAAAATTGATTGTAGACAAATTCCTCCCCTTCCTCCATTGCAAGGAGGGGTCTGCAATAGAATCCTCTATAAAGATGGCAGTATCTAGTGATGCCTGGGTGGCCCAGTTGGTTAAGGGATGAGGAAGAAAGGGAAACAGGCTACATAGAGGTAGAAGGAAGTATAGAAAAGGTCAGTCCTGAGCTATACAGTGGGAAGGTCCTTTTCCCCTAGTGGCCCTCTGAAGAGTTCATGTCCCCTTGAGAGAACAAGCATTTAGAAACCCTCTGCTTAGATGCCTCAAAGCCCAACCAATACTCATTGAAGAATGAGTAAAAAGCAGCAACCCACACAAGAGAAGACTGCATCCATCTTGGTTAACCAAGTAGACGTTTTCCATTTTCTTTCTTCTACATTCCCTTCAAAACACTGAAGACATGAAGCTATCACTAAGAAGGGAGAAAGCTGATTTATGAAAGAGCAGATGAATCTCCCCCACCTTCCCCCAGACCTATGCTCTGGACCATAACAGTGACAGGTCTAACTGAACTGGAAGAAGAGGAGTTCTTCAGTGGAATATCTCAAACCATTCCTAAAATGTATGTAAATGTGAAGGACCAAAATTAATTGGCACAATCTTAAAGAGGAACAAGGATGGAAAATGTACACTTTGAGATTTTAAGACGTTCTATGAAGCTGTAAGTAGTGTTGGTGCAAGCACCAGTGACTAAACCAATAGACAGAAGAGAGTTCTGAAATAGGCCCATATTTATAAAGTTACTCTGACAAATAATGGTGTTGAAGCAACTCAGTATCTGCGTGGCAGGACGAAAAAGCACCTCGACACCCATCTCACGTAATGCAAAAGAATCAGAGATGGATTGTAAACCTAAATGTGAAGTACCAAACAATAAACCTAGAGTCAAACTGCATGCCAAGGCATCACTGGGGACTATAGCAAACTCAAAGAGAACCGTAGGATATTTCACATTTGTGAGACAAACACAGCAACATAAACTTCTATTAGACTCTCAAACTACCAGCTCAAAGTCATACACAGTTTCAATATTACATTATGCTATATTACATACCATATTTATCTTTGCAAAACTAGGTGTTCAGTGGTAGCTTTCAGACAAACTACTGTGCAAGAATTAATGTGGAAAAGGTTATGAAGGTGTTGGTGTCCAATCCAATTCCTAGACTGCAAGACTTGAGAAGTTGTACAGCGTGATACACATATATCCCATTACTAAGTAATGGTGGTTAAGAATAAAATTAAAATACTTTAAAATAAAAATATAATTTTTATTTTATTTAATTTGTATTCTTTTTTTAAACATCAACTGTGTTTTAGGATATAAATCCTTATTAAGTGGTTTGGACCTACCTGCTTAATAAACTCAATTGTTAGGTGTTTCTTTTAACCTATTAGGTCTCTAAAAATATTTCTAACATATTAAAGTCTCCATAGACCAAGAAAAAAAAAATATGGGGGGAAACATACATATTCATGACTTTGGGGTAGGCCAAAATTTCTTAAATAGGAACAAAAAAACACTACACATAAAATTTAGTAAATTAGATTGCATTAAAATTAGGAACTTCTCTTCACTCAAGACACTGAAACAAAGGGCTAGCCATAGATTGAAAAGATATTCATGATACTTATACTTCAATAGGAACTTCTATCTAGAATATATAAAGAACTCATAAATCAATAAGAACTCAATTTTTAAATATACAAAGAACTTGAGCATTTTAACATCTGCTTCAGCAAAACAGATATTAAAATGATCAATAAGTATAAGAGAGAAGTCATCTTCATTATTTACAAGGGAAATGCAAATTAAAGCCTCCATGAGATACCACTACACACCCACCAGAATAACATGAGAACTGTTAATGCCAGCTATGGTTGCAAATGGAAAACAATAGGAACTTTAGTGTGTTTCTGATGGAAACATACTTTTACTCAGTTTGACGATTTCGGAAAACTGTTGGCAATATATATTAAAGCTTAAACATATACCTATACTATAACCCACGGGAATTCCATTCCTGGCTGCGTATGCATGAAAAATGAATGCATGTGTCCACCAGAAAACATCTACAAAAATGTTTGTAGCAGTTTTATTTGCAACAGCCAAAAATCAAGTCAACACAAATGTCTGTTGACAGGAGAATGGATAAGAAAGTAATGGTAACCTCAAACGGTAGAATATAATGGAACTAACTACTATTTCACACAACAACACAGATCATTCACAGGCTATGTGTTGCATGACAGAAGCCAGGCACTACAAAGCATATATGTTATGATTCCATTTACACTGTGTTCAAAATCTGGCAAAACTAACTGGTGATTATTGAATTGAAAATAACAATGACCTTGGAGGGGGAGCTATTGGCCAGGAAGGAACCAAGTATTGGTGCTGAAAGTGTTCTCTATCTTGATCTAGGTGGTAGTTACTTATTTTATACATATATAAAAATTACTGAGCTGCCATGTTATTTACACACATTCACAGACACACACATATACACATACAAAATACTTCAATAAGAAAATCAGAACTGAATTCTAAACAACAAAATTAGGCAATTCTGAACAAATTACTAGAATATTACATAATCTAATTCAATTATTAAGTGTAAAGGTATTCAACCTAGCATACTTAGTAGCAGTTATTTACAGATAAAAAATATTACATATTTATATCCCACACAATTTGATATCCTCAATATATAGGTCAGTAGTACAATATAGCACTGTGCTTCCAGTAGGAGTTTTTTGGGTTCTAGCTCCTTACTTATTGTCTGTGTAGCCTGATAAATAACCCAGCCTTTTTAAAGCCAAGATAAAGTGTTACCTACCATACTGGATTACTGAAACAATTAAGGAGACAATGCGTGCTTGGCAAAGGGTAAGCACTAATTAAATGTTTTATCATTACCATTATTTTCATTTCTCTTTCACAAATCACTGGTAAGCCCACATATGTTTCCTATCAGTTTATGCAATTACAGTACCATCTTTTGAAGTTTAGTTACTAATTTAAGTTACTTTGATTGAGGCAGTTTTAAAGCCAGGAAACTAGATGGAAGTTGAGAAGAAAACAGGCAGGTAGCATTCAACACATAAGAATGAACAAGAATAAAGATATTTGGAGTACAGCTTTGAAAAGGAAAGAAATAATGCTGAAGCACAATAATCCTATTCCTGAAATCCTATACCAGTATCTACGTGCAGGAGGGTCTGAAGTTCATCTCAGCAGAACTAAAGCAATACAATGCTATCTATTCCAGAAGAGGAGTGAGAAATATCTAGTCAACTGCACCATTATTCATCTCAAGAGTCCAAGTTTTTGTGTGTCTGACGCCAAGATGACACCAGATAAGTGGAGAGGAAAGGAGTCATCATCTCAGAGTTTATGAAATCACTATGGCAATAAACATCTAAACATTGTGGCTAGAAAAAAAAGCAGCACGCTTTAACTCAGTGTACATAATTTCTGTATCAAAGCAAAATTAATTTCAGTCATTTTTTGAAACTGAAGGAGTCTGAATTTTTTTAGCAATTACTGGATAATAAACAGAAGTCAGTCATATTATACACACTAACTTAAGACATGTGAAATGTTTTTGTAAACACTATGCTGTTTCATTGGTTTTCATAAACAGAAAAAAATTATTCATAGCTTCGCTCAAGACCTTAGGCTCTCAACCCTATTTTGTGCCCATAACATATTAACCTTTTCTACTGGGAATTCTCTTAACATATGATTATTTCACGATGTTGATCCTCACAAAAGGGGACATAATGCTTTAGTAAAACATTATCTTGAGTCAATACCTGCAACTCTAAGATTTCTCAGTCCACTTGAGCACCTAGAGGATTTTTAATTCCTCATTATTTGTGTTGAAATAATGGACTTGATTCTCTTTCTCTCTGACTACTAATCGATACAAACTAATTTCTTTTTCCCAGGCTGAACTAGTTTTCAATAGCCAAAATCCCTAGCAAGTGTATCTGTTAGCCTTAAGACACATTAATACATTAAAGAGTTGCTTTCTGCATTAAGGTACAATTTTATGAGTCGTAATGATGAATATGATCTCTTTCCTATGGGCAGGTGAAAACTGGCTGAGCATGTTGTCCTTTCGAACAACCCCCCTCTACATGCCCCTAATCCTGGCCCCTTCATATTCTGACGGTTTTTCAGCTGTTATATCCAGTTAGAATGGACCTCTAGGGCAAATGAGGACAAATTGAAAGAGTAAAGAGCTCGGAGACATTTGACCCATCCCTCATGGGCCCTGAAATAATAAAAAACAAAGAAACTTAAGAGACCAGCGACTTGGGAAAGAATGTGAGGAGTGTTTGACATTGCCCAGGATGGCACAGCTGAGATGAATACACTCGCTGTTCTGGAAGAGGCAACACGGGATTGCAGCCCCAGCTGTGATAATAGGAGTACGCTGACCCGTGACTACATCTCGACTGAATTGCAGGTCTTGAATCTAATCATTATGTTAAGAAGAGGTGTTGAGCCTCCAAGAGGAAGGCAAGTCTGGAAAAAGAGACATGGCAGTATGTTAAAGCCAAACTATAACCTAAAATCCACAAATACATCTCATCCCACCTGCTTATTTGTTTCTGCCAGAGCTGTCATCCAGTGATCTGGAGATGAGAAAGGGGAGCAACAGCTTTTACAAGAAGTAATAACGTGTGGTGTGAAATTGTGTCTATTGCTGAAAGGCCATATTCCTGTGCAGCACTATTTCCATCCCTTTAGGCGGTGCTCCATGAACTCAACACTGATCTGAGACACACACTGGTTCAGCAAGCTAACAGCGTGCGGATTTCTACTCTCTGCTGTTTGAAACAAGAAAAATGACGAAGCTGTGTTCTTTAAATCTTGAGCAATAGCACACACTGAGAAATATGTCCTACTAAAAATAAAAATGTAGTCTCCTAGAAAGTAGGCCGTAGGCCTCTTAAACATGCTTAGGAAAATCGCTCCCCGTGTCAGTGTCCCCAGGAATCTCCAGAGCTCATCAGGAATAGCAGCTGCCTCTGGGAAGGGAAACTGGAGACCCACAGAACTGGGGAACAGCAGGCAGAGGAAGCTTGCACAGTGCACCTATTTGCACTGTATGGCTATATTTCCACATTGTGTATTCCCTTGAATTAGGCCAGAGCCCAGTGATTATAACAACTTGCATTTATAGCATTTCTTTTTGTTTTTTTTTTAACTTTATTTATTTATTTATTTATTTTTTATCTTTTATAAACATATAATGTATTTTTATCCCCAGGGGTACAGGTCTGTGAATTGCCAGGTTTACACACTTCACAGCACTCACCATAGTACATACCCTCCCCAATGTCCATAACCCCACCCCCTTCTCCCAACCCCCCAGCAACCCTCATTTTGTTTTGTGAGATTACGAGTCACTTATGGTTTGTCTCCCTCCCAATCCCATCTTGTTTCATTTATTCTTCTCCTGCCCCCTTAACCCCCCATGTTGCATCTCCACTTCCTCATATCAGGGAATAGCATTTCTATCAAAATTGGCAATCTTAAATATCTTTTATATCCACTCTCTCATTTGAGACTGAGTTTGTATTATTAGCTCCATATGACCAATGGGGAAATTGAAATCAAGGAGCTTTATATGTTTTCTATGCAAATATTGGAGGACAGAGCAAAATCCAAGTTTCCCAACACTAGTCCAATCCTCATCAGACACGATGTTGCTTTTAAGAGAGAGGGAGGGAAATGAGAACAGAAAGTCCAATTTTTTTTCCTTCAGAGGAGAATAGTCAGAATTATCGGTTTTGGAGAATATTATCAATAAACCAACCAAGGTGATGCCACTAAGATTTCAAAATCTAATTCAAATAATTTACATTATTAGGGAATAAAAAATTTCTTCCCCTTGTATTTCACTTACCAAGCATAAATAACAAATTTTAGTTATCTCAGAGTGATTAAGAATGAATTTTCTCTTATCATTTATAAGGCCAAACCATATTTCTAATATGAAACTTAATCTGAAAACTTACCAGTAAATACTATGCTCTTATAATTAGGTAATTTAAAATTATATATGTATTTGGAAATGATCAGCTCTAAGGATCATTTATTAACAGATTTGGTTACTGTCATGGCTAAGAAAGCAACACTAATCCAGAAACTGCAAATATAAAAGGGAACAACTAAAGGCTTATAGGCTCTGGTTTGCACAGTAAACTGGGGTAATGGGTGTTCCTAACACATGAGTGAGGCCCATATAAGCATCCCAAAGACACTGACCACATGAGGTCCAGAGCCCTCATCAGGCCTAGTGACCTGGTAACCCCATTCCCTTCTATTTCTGTCCCCAGCCTTTCGGTATAATTTATGTGGCTTATTAACACAGATGGTTCCAGCCCAACTGTCAAGCTCAGGTTCTATTTTCAGTCCTTCTGTTGGTGCCCTTACTACAGATTTGAGATCAAGTGAAGGGCTCTAAGCCTCACAACCTCATACCCTGTTTCAAGGGGGCCTTGGGGACAGAGTGTGTAGATAGCAGGACAAATCTCTCTGTGCAAATAAAAAAACCACTCGGGACACAAGACCAGAGCAGGAATGTACTCAGGTGTACCACACACACCTGAACTTGATTTTATACTGTTACCTTCTGCCCCTTAAAAACTTTTCCTCTGGGGCACCTGGGTGGCTCAGTGGGTTAAGCCGCTGCCTTCAGCTTGGGTCATGATCTCAGGGTCCTGGGATAGAGTCCCATATGGGGCTCTCAGCTCAGCGGGGAGCCTGCTTCCCTCTCCCTCTCTCTCTGCCTGCCTCTCTGCCTACTTGTGATCTCTGCCTGTCAGATAAATAAATAAAATCTTTAAAAAAAAAAACAAACAAACTTTTCCTCTATAGTCAACCAAATGTTTCCATCTATCAGCAGAACTTAAAGCTAGGAGACTCACTACACAGGGGAACTCCGGGGCTAGGACTTTCTATCTCATTTGTTGTCACATTCCCAGCAGTCAAATAGAACCTTTTACATAGTTCTTCTTGAATAAATTAGTTAATAAACTAATATTGAGGTAAGAATATATTTAGAGAGAACAGCAAATACCCACTTGACCGTGGTTTAGATTATAGAATGGGAAAACAATGAGATTTTACAATTAAATGTGTATCATAAATGCTTTCTATATATCTGATTTGGTCCTTACAGTGGAGACATCATATAACCAAAACTTGGTCTCACTCAAAATGTCTTCCCAGTTATTACAACAGGTTATTTGACTTTATAGTGAAGTTTCTCTCAAACTGCCAAACCATTCCACTAAACACAGTTCAGTGTTAAATATTGCTGATATTGGATTATTTGTTCTTTGGGTGTTGAGTTTGCTAAGTTCTTTCTGCAAAGAAGACATCCAGATGGCCAACAGACACATGAAAAATTCCTCCATATCACTCGGCATCAGGGAAATACAAATCAAAACCACAATGAGATATCACCTCACACCAGTCAGAATGGCTAAAATTAACAAGTCAAGAAATGACAGATGCTGGCGAGGATGCGGAGAAAGGGGAACCCTCCTACACTGTTGGTGGGAATGCAAGCTGGTGCAACCACTCTGGAAAACAGCATGGAGGTTCCTCAAAATGTTGAAAATAGAACTACCCTATGACCCAGCAATTGCACTGCTGGGTATTTACCCTAAAGATACAAACGTAGTGGTCCGAAGGGGCACGTGCACCCGAATGTTTATAGCAGCAATGTCTATAATAGCCAAACTATGGAAAGAACCTAGATGTCCATCAACAGACGAATGGATAAAGAAGATGTGGTATATATACACAATGGAATACTATGCAGCCATCAAAAGAAATGAAATCTTGCCATTTGCGACGACGTGGATGGAAATAGAGGGTATCATGCTTAGCGAAATAAGCCAATCGGAGAAAGACAACTATCATATGATCTCCCTGATATGAGGGAGAGGAGACGCAACATGGGGGGTTAAGGGGGTAGGAGAAGAGTAAATGAAACAAGACGGGATTGGGAGGGAGACAAACCATAAGTGACTCTTAATCTCACAAAACAAACTGAGGGTTGATGGGGGGAGGGGAGTTGGGGGGGGGGGTGGGGTTATGGACATTGGGGAGGATATGTGCTATATTGAGTGCTGTGAAGTGTGTAAACCTGGTGATTCACAGACCTGTACCCCTGGGGATAAAAATATATGTTCATAAAAAATAAAATTAAAAAAAAATATTGCTGATATAACTGGAAATTGATGGACTGTTATTTTCAAATACTGTGATTTAAAAATAGAATAAATAGGCTTGCTTTAATTTCTCCCATCAGTAATGATTAATGTCCCTGAGAAGTTTAGGGAGGCAAAGGGCAAACATTTGCTTATAACATACCAAAGGGTTTTTAAACAACTATAGATTATGAATATCAAATTAAATATTAAATGTTTTAGGGCATGTTTACCTTTATACTAAATATTGGAGGAGATTTAAAAATAAGAGCTATCATTGACATTCTAGCACCTCCAAGGGGAGACTCTGTCCCATACATCACCCGTCTAACCCTTATGAGTCACAACACAGAAACCACTCATTCCCTTGATTCCCTTTAAATGATCCAAGAGAATGCTTCAATCTCAAGCACACACAATTGGTATTCATTTTGTACTGGACTTTAGGGGAATGACCTTACAAAGAACTAATGGGCCTTGCTTCCTGAGAATCTCCTATCAGGGCATGTAACATAAGATAAATCATAGCCAAGGATTTCTCCAAAGTTTCCTGATGAGCAAACCATGACCTTTTCAAGTGAAAAGTGATGGATTGAACTAGGGAAGCAATATGTAGATTTTTAAAAACAAGGCTGCCAAGAAACCAATGATGTATCTACAAAAGTTAGCTGGAACACCTCACAGGTGTCCTTAGTTGGGAAGTAAAAGGAAAAGGTTACATGTGTCTGAAAGAAAAGAACTGGTTCAGCACGATATGAAGCTAAACTCAAGTTCACCATAAGAAAATGTTACACAGCCCAGGTCTTAATTGCCACATCAAAAGTCCTCAGTGTTCCTGGAAAGGTGGGTGTCCAGGTGTCTGTGATCTGCATGCAGCCTGAGTTCTGCACATAGGGCCTCTGAACTGGCTGCTGAGTGGAGACTGAGCAAGAAGCCTTTCAAGTCTATGTTGAACAGAGTAGTGCAAATCCCTTTAGACAACTCTCCATGGTGTGAATTTATGGAGTCCCATGTGGATTATGACTTTTATAATAGTCACTTAGTTAGTTTTATGCTCGCATCACAAACTTCATTACATCCTAACTCTTGAAGAGCTTTGTACCTTGAAAGAAACAATTCAAATTCTTTAGTCATCTTCTGACTCCAAATCCACAATCTTAACTGTCCAGAGGGAAGTCTGAGAATGTGAAGTGAGTTTATGTCTCTGTAGAAAATAAACATTTGCAAAGGCACATCTGCTCTAATTTTTTTTTTTTATTCAGTTAATATGATTGGTGGTTCCTTATGTGTTAACTTCCTCATAGGATCCAATCACAGCCTTCTGTTGCATTCCAATTGCACTGTCCGGGAGAGGTACAAGACATACCAAATAGACCCCAGACAGAAACTGGAAACAGGGAAGAGGGCAAGTGTACAGGCACTGTTCTGCTGAGGCATAATGCTTTGGTATGTGAGCTGGGGGTATTTCTACTTAGCAATGCCTGTCTTGCTACTAAGGTGAAATGAGAAGACCACCCAGAAGAAAAGTCCCTTTTCCGGGCGCCTGGGTGGCTCATTGGGTTAAAGCCTCTGCCGTCAGCTCAGGTCATGATCTCAGGGTCCTGGCATGGAGCCCCGTGTCCGGCTCTCTGCTCAGCGGGGAGGCTGCTTCCCCCTCTCTCTGCCTGCCTCTCTGCCTACTTGTGATCTCTGTCTGTCAAATGAATAAATAAAATCTTTTAAAAAATAATAAAAAAAGAAAGAAAAGTCCCTTTTCTTCTGATAAACCTAGACTCTCTCAATAGAAAGTGTTCTGATTATCCTAGCTTTGACACAGAGAATGGTGCTGAGCTCTTCTGCTTCGAATGGACCTTTAGGTCCCTTGGCATTTGTTTCTCCTCTCCTTATACTCATCCTAGGTAATGTCCTCCCCTGATTCTCTACCAGGCCAAGATCTCTCCCCAAGTTCTAGTCTGTTTAGCCTCAGATTAAATTGTGCCTCTCCCTTCCCTTCCTCTGCTCTGTAGCCCAGAATATGACTCCTTTTAGCTGTGTTTCCTGGGATCAGCTGGCTCAGAAGCCTTGGCTTCTGACTGGTGTTCATGAAATGGAAAGCCCAGGCAGGAGACTGGACTGCAGGAGAAAGGGAGGAAAAAGGTATTCCTCCCTCCTCTCTTCACCTCAAGCAGCACTGTCAGCAGCAAGCATGCATCTTCAACAGTTAACAGAACAGGAGAAAAAAATTAAACTCCGGATCTCCTTCTCAGTTGCCAAGAAATATTCTCATTTGACATGTGAATGCTCAATATATTTGCATTTTTTCCAGTCAGATTTTAAAGATTCAACCACAAGGACTTAACATCAAATAAAAAAAAAAAACACACACACAAAAAAACAAATGGATGGATATGAAATTCTAAGTCACTGAGTATACTATGATGAGGCAAATGAAGAATTATGAAACCACCTCCAGCAACACTCCACCTTTCTAGGGGCACTCAGACTCTTAGAACTCTTCAAAATGTCCAGGAACCATGGGTGTTATCAATTGGGGCATTTCCAGAAGAAACCTCAGAAAACCAGGTCTGGGAATGTGCTTTTAACAAGCCCCAGATGATCTTTCTAAACATTAAAATTTGAGACTAACTTCACATTTCACTACAGTCAAAAGCTGCAGACAAATATATCAGGATACGATATTTTTTTTTTTCCGCATCTGCACACCGACTCTTACATAATAACACAGTCTTGGAAAAAGAAAATAAAAAAGTAGATGTATTTTGAAATAAGCACAAAATACGGACAGGTCCTCTTTTCACTCACTTTCATGGGGAAAGGACAGGGAATAAAATAAATATGGTGTGATCCTGGCCAAAAAAGAGGGACATTACACTAGGAATATTCATATATGTTCCTAAATTGCACCTATATTTAGCTATTACTTAGAAATCATTGCACACACACACACACACACACACACACACACACACACTTATTTCTTCTCTAGGACTCCTTTTAGGGAAGGTTAGAGGGAGCTTTCAGTTATTTTTTGCTTTCAGCTTCCACAATTCTCAATCAGATGAAATAGTGGCCTACTTGTGGAAGACTTTTATTTTTATGATATTCTTCTTTCAACTGTTACAATAAATATAGCTACCTACAATCAGCATGCTTCAAAACCGGATGGAACCATGGCCTACATTATGCTCCAAACAAAATTGCCTTGTGGGAGAAATGTAACTATCTTGAATGCAATCCACTTGAGTCTTAGAGTAACACTGACAGGCAGAGGACTTCAAATAAAGCTCCTTTAAGAGTGCCCCCTGTTAAAATGGTCTACATTTCAAAGTGAAACCAAATCTTTAACACAGTCTTACTATTTTTTGAGTTATCAAAATACTTTATAATGAGGTGCTCCAAGGCAGTATAGGAAGATCCTGAACTCCCCTCTTCCTGCAAACACACCAAACCTATAGCTATATATGAAATAACTGCTGCTGTAAAAAGGGAAAACTAGCTGAAAAGCTGCCTCCATGACAAGGAATAAAAGAGCCACATGGATTATAAAGGGGGTGAGGGGGGACACAGTGAAACAGGTAGGTGAGGCAGAGAGGCAGTCTTGCCAAAAATCCACCCCTTGGGGGCACCTGGGTGACTTAGTAGGTTAAGCATCTGCCTTCAGCTCAGGTTATGATTCTAGGGTCCCGAGACTGAGTCCTGCATCCTTGGGCTCCCTGCTCAGTGGGGAGTTTGCCTGTCCCTCTCCCACTGCCCCTCCCCCCCACTCATTTTCTCTTTCTCTCCTCTCAAATAAATAAATAAAATCTTAAAAAGAAAAAAAAAAAAAAAGCCACTCCACACATGACAACACACAATAAGGAGGGGTCTCAAAGGTAGAAGTCTCTCCCAGAGGTATAAGGGGTTTATACCATACATTGAGTGCCCAAGCCATTGGGGCCTGCACTGGAGAGATGAGCTCACAAAAATATTTGTTTCTGGAAACCAGTCGTGCTTATGTCCAGGGAACCTGGGTGGGGTGCTGGGGTTGTGGAAATTTGAGGTATTCCTTTTAAAGGGCTCACACATAGACTCACCCTGGGACCCAGGTACAAAGAGAGCCATTTAGAAGTGACTGAATTGTATGTGAAGGAGAATCATTTGCTAATCTTAAAGAATCTACTGGAAGGGCAGAGACCATATCAGACTTTCTTTGGAGGCAGAGGTGTTGTCAGGCACCATTTTTGCACTCTTTCTCTACCTGGCTAGCACAGGTAGGGTATGGACACAGCCTTGCTAAAGCCATGGACATGCCCTGTCGCCAGTGTTCTTCTCTAGCATCACTAAAACCACAAGTGGGCCCTGTCTTCAGTCTGGTTAAACTGGTGGGTAAGTACTGTCCACAGAAGGGACAGTCTGGGCAGGCTACCACATGTCAGGCATAGCACAGATAAAAGGCTGAAACACAGTCCCAGTCTACAATAAGCAGTTAAAGAAGACAGAAAAATAAAAAGATGCGAAATATGACATCAAAAATACCAGCTTCACTGATGGGGACCACCAAATATTCAAAGAACATTTAATATCTATCTTTCACAAACTCTTCCAAAAAAACTGAAGAGAAAAAAATGTTTCCAAATTCATTTTGGGAAATCAACATTACCCTGATGCTAAAACCAGATGCTACCACAAAAAAAGAAAACTACAAGCCAGTATCCCCAACAAACACAGATCTAAAAATCCTCAAAAAATATTAGCAAACCAAATATAACAATACATTAAGAGAGTCATACATCATGATCAAATAGGTATTTTACAAAATTCAATATCCATTTCTGATAAACTTTCAAAAAAGTGGGCATAGAGGGAATATACCTTAACATAATAAGGGCCATATATGACAAACAGACTGGTAACATCATACTCAATATGAAAAGTAGAAAGTTTTTCTTCTAAAATCAGGAACAAGACAGTGCCCACTCTCACTACTTTTACTGGATGTTGTATTAGAAGCCCTAGTCAGACTAATTAGTCAAGAAAGAGAATTAGGCATCTAAATTTAAAAAGAATAATTAAAACTATCACCATCTGCAGATGATACAATATAGGAAAACCCTAAAACCTCTATAAAAAGGCTATTGGAATTAATGAAGTCAGTGAAGTTGCAGAAATCAAAATTAATATACAGAAATCTGTTGCATATCTATATACTAATAATGAATTATTGGAAAAAGAAAGAAATCAATCCTCTTTATAACTGCATTGAAAAGAATAAAATACCTAGGAATAAATTTAACCAGGAATGCGAAAGACCTGTACACTGAAAACTATAAGACACTGATGAAAGAAAATGAAGAAGATAAAAATTATTGGAAAGATACTCTATGCTCATGAATTGGAATAAATAATACTGTTACAATGTCCATAGTACCCAAAGCAATCTACAGATTCAATTCAATCCCTATAAAATTCCAGTGGCATTTTTCAAAGAAATAGAACAAATAATAACCAAAGACCCCAAATAGCCAAAGTAAACTTGAGCCAAGAGAACAAAGCCAAAGACATCAACCTTCCTTATTTCAAATTAAACTACAAAGCTATGGTAATTAAATCAGTACTGCATTGGCATAAAATATTTGCAAATCATGTATCCAATAAGGAGTTAATATCTAAAATATATAAAGGACACAAGGAACTCAACAGCAAAAAACCAAATGGATTAAAAGATGAGTAGAGGATCTAACAGACATTTTTACCTAGAAAACATACAAATGACCAATGGGTATGTGAAAATATTTCAACAACACTAATTATTAGGGAAATGTGAATCAAAAGTACAATAACCTATCACCTCATCATGTTAGAATGGCTACTATCAAAAAGACAATAAATAACAAATTTTGGCAAGGATGTGGAGAAAAAAGAATCCTTGCACATTGTTGGTTGGAATGTAAATTGAAGCAGTCACTGTGGAAAACAGTATGGAGGGTCCTCAAACATTAAAACCAGAACTACTATATGATCCATCTATTCAACTCCTGGGTATATATCCAAAGAAAACAAAAACATTAATTCAAATTGATGCATGCACCCTTGGTTCATTGTAGCATTATTTACAATAGCTAAGATATGAAAACAATCTAAGTATCCATCAGTGGATAAATGGATAAAGAAGTGCATACACACTTCCACACACACGCACACACAGTTGATTACTAATCAGCCATAAAAAAGGAAATCTTGCCACTTAAGATTATATGAATGAATCTTGAGGATATCATGCTAAGTGAAATAAGTCGGAGAAAGACAAATGTATGATTTCACTAATGTGTAGGTAGTATCTAAAAAATGAATGTACAAACAAAACAAAACTCATAGAGACAGAAAACAAATAGACAATTATCAGAAAGGGATGGGTTTTGGGGGTATGAGAAAATGGGTAAAAGGAGTCAATTGTATGATGACAGACATTAAGTAGACTAATTGTGGTGATCACTCTGTAATATGTGCATATATCAAATATGTTTTATATCTGAAGCTAAAAATAACATCATATACCAATTTTATATCTATAAAAAATTTAAGATTTTCATCTGATACGGGACATCTGATGACTTGGGACTGAACACTGAACCTGCTACAACATAGCTGTATGAGGCACCTAATTTCCTAGGTCTCAGCTTCCTCAATTTTAAGACAAAGTTTTGAAATTTAAGGATACTTCCAGCTCGAAAGCCTGTTATGCCACACAACAGACTCTTCATCTCTGAAGCCCAAGAACCAGACTCTTATCTAAACCATATTCTATCTTGCATTTCCTTATCAATCTGTAAAGCTGTAAACAGTAACTTAAACAAAAATCTTTGTGTCATTGAGTACACAATAATTTCAGGCTAATTTTCATACTAAGTGGTAAGTTAGAGAACACCTGGCCCAGCCCCATGAAGTTTGGTGTTAGAAAGAGGATGATGGAATTCACATTAGGGGGCTGTTCTGGACTGAGGTAAGTTTAGTGACTCATAATGGGGAGTTATTGTCTTCCCCAGTAACTACCTAGGTAATAAGGAAATTCTAGGGCTCTTAAAAATTATCATCTGCTAGAGTAGTAGCTATAAGGTGCCTAGATTTAAACAGTTCAGCTTAAACTGTCCACAAAAGAGAAAGAAACTTACAGTGGTGATCTAGGACTTCCCAGCTTTTTCTGGGGTACTGAGGACTTAGAGGGTGTCTCATCTAGAGCTAAGAATAGATATTCTGAGTTGTGGGGGATGGTATCCAGAAAGAAAAATGTGGCTTAGAGCAGCAACTTGAGGTGAACTCTGAGATTCCTTTACAAACCTACATCTTTCCTATCCAACAGTTTTTATACCACTAGAAAATAGAATTTTGCATTTGTATCTACTAACAACCTTTGAAGTCAATTCAGAAATAATGATTTGCTGATATATTTTGGTGTAAGATTATTGACATTGAAGCTAATGTCTCTTTTCCTGGAATTCTTTTCCAGATAGTGTTGTAGGGGTTAGAGAGTGGAGGGACAAAGTATGTCATTTGGTCTTAAGGTTGTTCAATGGTATTGTGTTGTCGTGTACAGGAAGCTCTATTGTATTAACTATGATTTCATTTGTATTCAGCCTCAATCACATTTGAAATAAATTAGTTTAAAAGAAAAGAAAACTTAAGCTTAAACTTACGACTTAGATAAATACATATAATAATAACAGTGTTTCAACAACCCCAAGGACAAGTATAACAATGAGATAATATCCTTGGTTTACTCAAACTTTGGTTTAATTCTCAATTGAATATTTTACTAAAAGAATCAAAAAGTTGAGAAGATTCTGTTCTGCCATGTAAACCAAACACCACCCAGTAGTTAAGAAATTGAAAACCACAAAGCTTGGGAAGAAAAATGAATGCTTTGGAGCATAAATTTTTCCATTAAATTATGCCAATAAACTTAGGACCTTGAAAGTTACTTCCATCAAATATAAAAAAGGAAGGAAATGCTCTTTGTCTACCTTCAAATTAGGACTGGAAATTTAAAAACTAGTATAGCAAGATTGTTAAATCTTACTGAGATAAATTGATCAATTTACTACTTTTGTGTTACTCTAATATCTATCAATATAAACTGAATATGATTTTTGTAATTTATGATGTAACTTTCCAATTTTTCAATTAAAAAAAGCATACTTATATCTCCAATTATATCTTTCCTAAGTTCCCCATATTAATGCCTGTTTTTCCACTGGTTGACTAAGAACTACTGAAGATAAATAAAGGTTGTTACATTAAATCAGAATAAGAACAACTCCCAAGATTTAAAAGCCACAGAAAGTTGCTGAGCTTCAGTGTTTCTATCTTGTACTGATTAAAGATTGTGATAATAGAAGAGTATATATAATTAGGGTTGGATTGAAATGCAGGGTACCATGTTATCACAGTCATATCAGTATATTAGTGTGCCCTAATAATTAAGGGGGCACAGGGAATGGGATAAAGTGATTTTATTACCGTGACTGTATTCCCTCCATTTCTTTCTTCTCTGCCCAATGTTCTTCTTCTTGTCTTCCACCTACTGAATAAAAACAAAACATCTATAGTATTTACCAGTGTATGGATGGATAATCAGGATTTGGGGGTTCCACAACAGATTGGACAGTAATTAACAAAGTAATCATCTAGTCATTTAATTTCACTCTAAATGACAGTAGTTGATTTCTTAATAGTCTTTGATTTTACGCTTTTAACATATTATTATCCAATTTTATTTCAAGGAGAGAAAAAATAGAAGAGAGTTAATATAAAGCCAAATGGAATAAAGAAAGAAGCTTAAAATTTAATTTGAGGGGCGCCTGGGTGGCTCAGTGTGTTAAGCCTCTGCTCAGGTCATCTTCTCAGCGTCCTGGGATCGAGCCCCACATAAGGCTCTCTGCTCAGTGGGGTGCATGCTTCCCCCTCTCTCTCTCTGCCTGCCTCTCTGCCTACTTGTGATCTCTCTCTCTCTGTCAAATAAATAAATAAAATTTTTTAAAAAACTTAATTTGAGACATAATCCCAGTATTCAAAAATTTTTAAGTTGAAGTTTTGTTGTATACAGATTCATCTATGTAAGATTTTCTTCTAAGATTTTCTTATCTATAATAGAAATATTGGTTCCACAATGACCTCTGTCTGTCTTGGATTTAAAACTCTAGAGATCAATAATCATGAAAATTCAGAAAATCACACCATGGGAACAGGTTTGCTCAAGAACCAAGTATCCTTGGGGTGCCTGGGTAGCTCAGTTGGTTAAGTGACTGCCTTCAGCTCAGGTTATGATCCTGGAGTCCCAGGATCAAGTCCCAGGATCGAGTTCCAGGATCGAGTCCTGAATCAGGCTCCCTGCTTGGTAGGGAGTCTTGTTCTCCATCTGACCCTCCCCCTTCTCATACTCTTTCTCTCTCTTTCATTCTCTCTCATTCACTCAAATAAATAAATAAAATCTTGAAGTAAAAAAAAAAAAAAAAAGAACCAAGTATCCAGTAACTTGTCACTGATATAGCAGAGGGAGTATCCTATCAGTAGTTACTGAATGAGTCAATTTCTAAATAGTTATTTTCCACCCAAATATCACATTCATACCCCATTCCATCATCACCCTCCCCATCCCTGTGCAATTTATGCAAATGCACAACCCTTCCTCTCACCCCGTTCACACTTCTCTGTTAGGTACACAGGTGCTATCCTACTCATCTTGTCTCAATGCCCTATCCCTCTAACTTTCACTCTTTAACTTAACAAACCAGTACTTTCTATCTTTCCCTTGCTCCAATCCCCTGCCTCCCCCATGCCTATCATCCTCAATAAATACATACACAGAAGTTATACAGAGCTGGATGTACCATGAGCAAATACATACATTAGCTAACTTTTTACTATGGATATACCAGCGTGAACATTCATGTAGTTTGAGAAAAGGAAGCCATGGGAATTAATCAGCAGAAATATTCTAATTTTGGAAAACATGTCAGAAAAGACATCACACATGGGATGGGATTTCTGAAACTGCCAATTAAGATTTAGTTTCCTTAGCCATGCCTATTTAAAATATTCCTTTCATAATATCCTATCTGCAGTACCTAAAATACCAGTGGTCTCACTTTCTAACCCTTCATTATCATCACATCCAAAGCAACTTCAAAGAAAGTTCTGCTCTGAATTGCATTATCTTCCCAGAAAAGTGTGGCAAAGAGCCAGGTTCTGAGGTTGCTAGACAGAATTACCTATGGTCTGGCATTGCCTGTTGGGTGTCATTGGTTGCTTTATCACATTCAAAATTGGAAAAGATAGCCATGCTGGTAGCTGCAAAATAACACCAACTATCTTGCAGGGATATTTGACCAATCTACTTTTTAAAGTAACAATGAGAATAAAATAAATAGGGTAATATGCTTTCCTATTGCCTAGAGCAACGTGGGGCATTATTAACAGTATTAAATCTTTTTCAAAAAGGGAAGAAAAACCTAAAAAACCTAAAGCAGTCTTAACAACAACAACTAACAAAATATTTTTGTTTCAGCACTTACTAAATTCTTTTCCACTAAGCACAGCAAGAAGCATTATGACATACACAAAATAAAATATAATAATTTAGGCAGAGAGAATATAGCCCAGGCCCCCTGCAAATATAAGGAGAGGGCCTTGTGAGCACTTTGCTTCAAATGTTCTAAATCATTTAACTTTTTTTTTTTAAAGATTTTATTTATTTATTTGACAGACAGAGAACAGAAGTAGGCAGAGAAGCAGGCAGAGAGAGAGAGAAGCAGGCTCTGCACTGAGCAGAGAGCCCGATGTGGGGCTCGATCCCAGGACCCTGGGATCATGACCTGAGCCGAAGGCAGAGGCTTTAACCACTGAGCCACCCAGGTGCCCAATCATTTAACTTTTAATTAGTGACAATCATCACATACAAACATACACACACAAACATACACACACACAAATATTTACCTTCTACAATGAGGCTTCTAAAATAGTGTTTTTTATTCCAATTCAGTTAATTGAATGAGGAAAGAGATTCTTCTAGTAGACAGATGCTCAGAAGTGGAATTTATGTTTTCTGCTAGATATGATATTCCTTCAAATAGAACATCCTTGATTAAAGAGCCCAGACAATACCATTCATTCTGAAGTCAGGAAATTTGGCTTCAGAACATAATGAGAATGGGTTCACTCTGTAGCTTTTCTCATTCTCGTTACACTCTTTGTCATGAGGATAGATTCAAATTGTGGCATTTTCAACTTCTATTATCATCTTTGTCACAAGCATGAAGTATTGGAATTTTAATGCCTAATAAGTTCTGACCACAGAATCCTATACCATTGTGTAAGATTTTATTCTTCTGGACAGGGAAAGTACTCATGTCTGTTGGCAAATCCCACTGGTCACAGAACTGTAAACCGAGGAGGAGTGGGATACTAGCTGATCACATCAGCAGATAAATTCTTAAAAATCAAAATGCATATTAATTTGCATCTTGGAGTCTAATACTATTAAAATTCTGCCCACATATTCTGCAAACAATAAATACTGCACCCCAAGACACACTCATAATCAAAACATTTTAAATTCTGGAAGAATGTCACCCCATGTTCCTTAAAGTGGGAGGAGGTGACAACTGTCTTATTCCTTAGAGGTGCACAGAGCCAACAACATGTTGATAATAGAGGCAACAAAAATGATGCCAAACGATCACACTTTTTTTTTTTTTCTTTAGGAACCAGACTTGTTATGTACAATTATTTTCTTTCCAGAGATATGATTTCTTTTTTTACCAGCTTCACAAATTTGGGGCCTGATGCTGGCTCCACTAATAACTAGTTCTGAGCCTCTATCTCACCAGCCATAAAGTAGAGATAACAGTACCTGCCTTGCATATCAAACAGAAGTTGGGCAAGAATCACATGAGACAATGTATCTGCAAACACTTCAACAAATACAAAGTGTTTTCCCAAACACGACATGATCATAATTAAATCACCTTTTTTTTTTTTTTTTTCAAATTTACAAGTATAGTTTATTGGTTTGGTATGACCAAGTCTGTGTTTTTGTTTTCTGGGTTTTTGTTTTTTTTTTTTTATTTAATTTTATTTTTTCAGTGTTCCAAGATTCATTGTTTACGCACCACACCCAGTGCTCCATGCAATACATGCCCTCCTTAATACCCACCACCAGGCTCATCCAACCCCTGGCCCCCTCCCCTCCCAAAACCCTCAGTTTGTTTCTGAGTCCACAGTCTCTCATGGTTCATCTCCTCCTTCGATTTCCCCCAATTCACTTTTCCTTTCCTTCTAATGTCCTCCATGTTATTCCTTATGCTCTACAAGTAAGTGAAACCATATGATAATTGACTTTCTCTGCTTGACTAATTTCGCTCAGCATAATCTCCTCCAGTCCCATCCATATTGATACAAAAGTTGGGTATTCATCCTTTCTGATGGAGGCACAATATTCCATTATATATATGGACCATATCTTCTTTACCCTTGAATCATCTTTAAATGAGGCATATATTGACTACTATGTGAAGCCCGATTTTGGGGATGCTATTATAAAATTCATAACTGAGGCCTCCAATTTCCAGGCAAAGGGGTGGCATCAACTAGCAGTGAACAAGTCACACTGAGGGGCAGTGCAGGTATACAACAGGTTTTCCTCATTCCTTCGGGCATTTTCAGCTCTATTTGCAATCCTTCAGAGCACAGGGCAGAAGCCCTTCTTATATTCTGAGTTTTCCTTCAAATCACCTCTTCTCCTCTGACATGGTTGAAAAATGTGCAAGCTAAGAAAGATAATGCAAATACTGCACCATTGTCACTTACCATCCCAGCCAGCACTGGCGCTGGGAAAATGAAAAAGCCTCTGACATACTGAAGCTTAGCAGCAACGTTCTAACTGGGACAAGAACAATATTTTTAATCCTCCCTGGAAAGATCAAATTAAATCTTTGGTGAGCTCTGACTGATACAGCTCTATGTCACTGACTAGATGAAAAGCCTAGAGAGAAGTCTGCAGCTCTTGACATTGTAACCCATGTCTTTCTATAGAAATTCAGGGAGCAGTGATAAGCCGTTCCTGCATGAAGATTAGCCTCAAGACAGTGAGATGGTGTCAGAGGGGAGGGGTGGGAAACACACAATTTGCCTGACATTTAGATTCAGCTAAAAGTCATCAAATTTTACAGCAGAACTTCAAACATGACTTGGTCAGAGGTTTGACTCTCCTCTTTTCAGCAATGCGATGCCATCTGTATATTTCAGTCTATACAGCTATATGTTTTAGTAATTATTTATTAAAAGCAGATTCTATTAGTCAATATTGTTATGAAATTATGGCTGCATCCATTAAAAGTTCTTTTTAAAGGCAGTTAAAACTTGAGGGCAGTAGTTTTAAAACTTTAGTATGCCTAAGAAACATCTGGAAAGCATAAAAAATGCAGATTCTAGGTGCCTGCCTGCAGAGTCTCATTGAATGGATCTGGAATGAAACCCCAGAAATTGCATTCTTAACAAGCACCCCAGGTGAAACTTATCCTACAGTCTTTCAATCTTAATGTGATTTTTATAATCCCAATCGCATTTAAATCCTTTGAAGAAAAGAAACAAACAAAAAGAAAAATAGAAAGAGGAGGACAGTCTAAAATGCATCTTGACAGTTTTGTAGATAGTCTTACTGTGGCTTTTGGAGATTTTTAAATCAAAATTTTATGCCCTATTAGTCCATAATATGAATGCTCTTTTTGAACTAAACAAATCAAACAAAGAAAAGCTATGTTCCCAGAAAATTATTCAGCTCCCCCAAAGCAAATATTTTTCATATGGGATATTTCAAGGAGCCTAGTTTTGTATGTTTGTTCAATAGTCTTAACCACAGTATTTAATTTAAGCTTAAGGCTCTAAGTTTTTGCAGTAACTTTGACAGTAAACAAAAGTATTAAAGCAATGCAACCAATTCAAGATGTTCAAATATCCACAGCACATTCAATCAGCAATGAACTATTACTTCAACACAACTCCATATATAAAGCTTGATACTTGTTATCACAATACCAACATTATTTTTTTATCTTAAAAGACTGACGGCTAACTTTTCATAATGATAGAATTAAGGATAGCAAATCTAATTTGACCAATGGCATATAATATATATTAAAAGCTCTTTTCAAATCAGCATATTATTCTTCAGAAGAAATGCCGAATTCTCCAATTCTGGAAAATTTGAAAACCTATGTGTTATTGTTTTGGTTTTGTTCTATGAATTTGAAATTAGGTTTTACTTCCTATAGTTGGCTTCACAAATGTATAATATATATGATCACACAAAGCCCAGACCTTGGTTTAATACTCTACTGTCACTGCCTTGAAAGTCTTAATAGTTTTTGAACATGGTGCCTCACTTTTTCATTTTCACTGGGTCTTGCAAATTATGTACCTACTCCTACTCCTTAATAACACTTAGGTGTACAAGATGGGATCGGGAGGGAGACAAACCATAAGTGACTCTTAATCTCACAAAACAAACTGAGGGCTGCTGGGGGCAGGGTGTTCAGGAGAGAGGGGTGGGGTTATGGACACTGGGGAGAGTATGTGCTATGGTGAGTGCTGTGAAGTGTGTAAACCTGGCGATTCACAGACCTGTACCCCTGGGGATAAAAATACATTATATGTTTATAAAAAAAAAATAATAACACTTAGGTGTGACTTTCTTTCAACAAACATTTCAAGCATTAATACAGTGCTTCGGTGTGCCCATAATCCACTAATGTACTTGTTCACTGTACATATGCTTATTGTCAATCAGTGGACTACAGAAGGGAAAAAAGATACAGTCCATGTCCTCATGGAATTCCAAATCCAGTGGAAGAACTAATTATCTCTGAGTTAGATAGCATGCATTAAATAGTGAATAGTCTTCATCAATATACTCTCATGATTTCATATGAATTTATTTAGATACTAACAGAAACACTGCACCTATTATTCTAGATAAAAGGGGATTGGGGCTATATCTAAAAATCAGGTAACATCAGGTACTCTACACTGTGAAAAACAACAGAATTTTCACTATTTAGCTGATTTATCTACTCCTATTGATTTTGTTTCTCTAGAGAACCCTGACTAATACAGGAGAGTATTCTCTGTTGTGGAGTCAGGCAGACCCAGCCACAGTGGTTCACAATGCTCAAAACACCCTGTGGAAGTATTCCTCAATAACATCTGAAGAGGACTCTTGAAGACATAAATCATTTTCCTTTCCTCCACCTGAATACGGATACTGTTTTCTCCATTAACTGGATTCAAGAAATAACCAGATTGTGTCTGGCTTTAGTTTCATATACACATGTGTTAATAATCTCCACATAACTATGGGGTAAAGGGCACAGATAGAACCAGTCTGGGATCATTAAAGGCCACAGAGTAGAGGTCAACAGCAGTTATTCTTAAAGCTTCACTTGAAAAAGTAAAGAAAAAAAAAAAACACAAATACTGAGCTACATGGTGGTCATGTATGTGCTTTAAGAAGCAAATACCTATTAGTAAATCTCACAGGGGTTTTCTGCCTAGAAGTTAAGGATTGAAGGACAGTATATACATATTTACAGAGGCTGGGCTAACACCCCTGTGATGCATTTTCCAGACATTCTTCCTTGCCCCAGTCATCCCAATGGATTTTGTTTCTTCAACAAGAACAATTTCCCCTAAAGGCACCTGCATATTGACCTCCCAAATACTGTAATTGTTCTTGCCATAGTCCATCTCTGTCTCTAAAACCCTTTCAGAAAAGTTACTGTATAGACCAAAGATTTTGAGATATTTGAGTTTTTACCATTTTTGGTGCTAACACTTTGGGGTGTTCCTTTTTTAATAAGAATAAAAAAATTTTGTAAATTGTATTATATAGCTCTATCTTTATAAATACCATATTTGATAGAAACTACTTTGGACATTGCTTCATGATCCCTAATTATAATTTAGATCATTAACCAAAGATTTCTGTATCCAAATAAGATGAAGTAGATTTGTCCTTCCACTTGAGACAATCAAAATGTAGGAAACAAAACCATGAAACAGTAATATTCAGGGCACTGAATCAGCTAACAAAGTACAATAAGATGAGAAACAGATGATGTGAGCCCTACAACTGCCCCAGTTTACTGATGTGAGAGGGTTTGCATTGATGATGCAGGGAGGCTGAACTCAGGTGGAGCTCAACAGTGCTGAGGACATGGAGCTGAGAGTCTAAGGAGATCAAGGTGTCTGAAGTGCTAAAGGAGGGAAAATCTCAGAGAAAATGTTTCTATATTAGTCAGGGTTCTCTAGAGAAACACAATCAATAGGAGATAGAGAGATAGATAGACAGATAGATAATAAGTAGATAGACAACAGATATTTGTTATAAGGAATCTGCTTACATATCGCAGGCTGACAAGTCCCAAGATCTACAACTGCAAGCTAGAGACCCAAGAGAGCTGATGATGTAGTTCCAGTCCAACTCCAAAGCCCTGAGAACCAGGACAGCCAATAGTTTCAGTTAAAATGCTATAGGCTCAAGACCCAGGAAGAACCAATATTCCAGTTCAAAGACAGGAAGAATTCTTTCTTACTTGGGGGAGTGTCAGCCTTTTTGTTCTATTCGAATCTTCAGCTGATGGGATGAGGCCAAGACACAACCTAGGGAAATCTGCCTTACTCAGTCTACCAGTTCAAATGTTAATCTCATCCAGAACACCCTCCTCCCCAGATGCACTCAGAACAAGGTATCATTAGTTATTTGGGCATACCATGGTGCATAAAATTAACCATCATATTCCCCTAGAGTATTTAGAATACTGATTAATGCATAATGTAATGAAGTGATCTGAGTTAATAAAAAAAGAACTACCCAAAAGAACTAGGACACAAAAATAAACTCAAAATGGAATAAAGATCTAAATGTGAGACCTGAAACCATAAAAATCCTAGGAGAGAGCACTGGAAGTAATTTCTGACGTCAGCTACAGCAACATTTTTCTAGATATATCTCTTGAGGCAAGGGAAATAAAAGCAAAAATAGCCTATTAGGGCTAGATCAAAATAGAAAGCTTCTGGGTACCTGGGTGGCTCAGTCAGTTAAGCATCTGCCTTTAGCCAGGAAGATCCCATGGTCCTGGGACAGAGTCCTACATCAAGCTCCCTGCTCAGTGGAGAGTCTGCTTTTCCCTCTGCTCCTCCCTCCCTGGCTCATGCTCAGT
The DNA here is from genome assembly GCF_010015895.1 of Lontra canadensis. Classification (NCBI taxonomy): domain Eukaryota; kingdom Metazoa; phylum Chordata; class Mammalia; order Carnivora; family Mustelidae; genus Lontra; species Lontra canadensis. The sequence goes on along the minus strand of NW_022631153.1, from coordinate 1,806,291 downwards.
CTCTATTAAAAAAAATAATAATAATTAAATAGAATCTTTAAAAAGCTTCTGCACAGCAAAGGAAATAATCAACAAGACTAAAAGACAACTTACTGAATGGAAGAAGATATCTATCTGCAAATGACATATCTGATAAAGGGCCAGTATCCAAAATATATAAAGAACTTAATGCAACTCAATACCAAAATATAAAAAAAAAAAAATTAAAAAATGGGTAGAAGACATCAACAGACATTTCTCCAAAAACATAGAGATGGCCAAAAGACACATGAAAAGATACTCAGTATCACCCATCATCAAGGAGATACAAATCAAAACCACAATGATATCACCTCCCCCCTGTGAGAATAGCTAAAATAAAAAACACTAGAAACAACAAGCATTGGCAAGGATGTGGAGAGAAAAGAACCCTGGTGCACTGCTAATGGTATTGGAAACTCATAGAGCCACTGTGAGTTTATAACTATATAAACTGTGAGTTTATAAATAACATAGAGTTTCCTTAAAAAATTAAACTTATAAACTGTGAGTTTATAAATAACATAGAGTTTCCTTAAAAAATTAAAAAGAGAATTACTATGTGATTCACTAATTTCACCATATTAGATATTTCCCCTCAAAGAATATAAAAACACTAAGTCAAATAGATATATGCACCCTTATGTTTACTGCCGTATTATTGATAATACCCAAAGCATGGAAGCAACCCACGTGTCCATCAATAGATGAATAGATAAAGAAGATGTGGGATGTGTGTATTTGTGTATGTGTGTATGTGTAATGGAATATTATTCAGTCCATAAGAAAGAATGAAATCTTGCCATTTGCAATGACATGATGGCTGTGTGTGTGTGTGTGTGTGTGTGTGTGATGGAATATTATTTAGGCCATAAGAAAGAATGAAGTCTTGCCATTTGCAATGATATGGACGGATCTAGAGAGTATAATAAGGGGGAAATAAGTCAGAGAAAGACAAATGCCATATGTTTTCATTCATATGTCAAATTAAAGAGACAAAACAAATGAACAAAGAAGAAAGATCAAACACACACACACACACATACACACACACGCAAAACACAACTTTTAACTATAGAGAATAAACAGATGATTACCAGACTGGAGGTGGTGGGGGGGAATGGATGAAAAAGGTGAAGGGGATTAAGAGTACACTTACTGGGGGCACCTGGGTGACTCAGTACATTAAATGTCTGTCTTCTGTTCAGGTCATGATCCCGGAGTCCTGGGATCAGCCCAGAGACCAGCTCCCTGCTCAGCTCCCTCTGTCCCCCTACCTCTGCTTGTGCGCTCTCTCTCTCTCTCTTTCTTTCTTTCTCACTCTCAAATAAATAAATAAAATTAAAAAAAAAAATAAAAGAGTATACTTACCAGAATGAGCTCTGAGTAAGGTATAGAATTGTTGAGTCACTATAATGTACACCTAAAACTATTACAACACTGTGTATTAACTATACTGAAATTAAAGAAATAATAAAAATAAAATAATTAGAAGGAATAATATCCAGCATTCACACATATATAAGAAAATTGACATTTCCTATCAAAATAGAAAACCATAATCATGGATTATTAGAGAACTCAGAAGGGCTTTGCTTCAGTATTGGGAAACAATCAGCTCAAGACTCAATACTGCTCTGTTCTCACCCAACAGATCTTGAAAGCAAGACCCAAAAGGATTAAATCATTTCCTAATAATGTAACTGTGTCCTAGACCAAAGCTCAGGAATACTATAAAAACACAAAAATATTCAGCACCCTAAAAGATTAAATTTACAATATCTGGCATTCAGTAAAAAATCACCAGGCATGCAAAGCAGCAGAAAAGTCATTTCATAATGAAGAGAAAAATCAGTCAATTGAAACTGACCCAGAACTTCCACAGATGTTAGGATTACCAGAAAAGTACATTAAACCAGTTATTATCATAGTATTCCATATGTTTAAAGTTAAGTAGAGGCATGAGGGATATTAAAAAGGCCCAAACTGAACTTCTAGGGGGGAAAACTGCAATTTTCTAAAGTAAAAAAAATACTCTAGATGGACATAACAACAGATTAGATGTTGCAGAAGAAAATACTAATAAACTTGAAAGCAGGGCGATAAAAGCTATTCACAACATACAGAGGACCAACAATAAGAATGACAGCAGATCTCTCATTCAAAGCTGCGAGAAGACAGTGAACCAAAGTCTTTAAAGTATTGAAAGAAAAGAAAAAAAAATCAACCTAAAATTCTCCATACAGTTAAAATGCCTTTCAGAACTAAAGGTAAAATACAGAGGTTTTCAGACATATAAAACCAGAAGTCATTTATTAGAAGCATACCATACTATAAGAAATGTTTTAGATGATTGCTCAATGCACATTATTAAGACAGAGTGTTCCTCAAGGTCTATTGAACCAGTAATTTTATTTTACTCCTAAATAGTCCTAATCAGCTAATTTTGTTTTTGTTTTGTCCTGTTTTGTTTTACATGCCCAATTCTACAATTTTGCCTTTTTCCAGCTTTCAACCCTTAGTTCTCACAATGATCACTTGTCCTTTTCTATAACAGTCTCTCTTTTGTATCCTAATTTGCTGCTTATAATTGGGGAACTTAGAAACTGAATAAGAAAATGTATAATTGTGAGTAAATGAAGCTAAAACAACTTTATAAGCCCTAAACCATTAATTTTGTGCAATACACTTATTCACTTGAGCATTTATCCCCAGATACATTCCAGAAAAAAAGTAATGTAACAATTATTCTAAGGAAAACTACTACATATTGAATGTCCAGTGTGTGCTAGTCATCATTCTAAATCCTTCACATACATTATTTCTAATCTTTTCCATAGCCTTTTGAATCCCCAGAGTCTGCTTCCAAAGTAGATAAGTTTAGGAGTAAAAAGGCAGAATGATAAAGTACTTTAGAGAACCAGCTTTGAATCCAGATATCCCAAATAAAAAATCTCCACTCTGCTGCTTCCCAGCACGACATGTATAGACAGATCACTTACCTCACATTCTTTATTTAGGAAACTCCAAGGATCACACTTTTACCAGTGGATTATTTGCCCCTACAATTACAGGAAGCACAGTATATAATAGGGCATTCAAATATATATAAGAATGTGTGTGTGTATATATATACACACACACATGTATATGAAGCTATGTATTCAGAATCAATATTTTAAACATATATTTAGAATACATGTAAATATTTATTTTAGTGTATATATACATATATATGTATATATAATGTATATATGTATATATTATATATATACATATATATAAAACTAATTTAACCTCCACAAGATAAACATAGGTACACAAAAAGCGATCACTATACATCTCCTAACTCTTGCTACCTTAATCTTACTTTACCAAATAACCATGTCAAGGAAATGGAAATTTCACAAATAAATGGCAACTTTCAGATACCTCAGCAATAACTAGATTGATCATCCACCTCTAATAATCTCCCAGGGATAGCAAGGGCCACACAGTTTCCTTAAGGGAACCCAAAGTGTGCCAAGAAAGTCAGAAAGGAAAATCAGGCCTAGTAGCATGATAGATGGGTTAGATCCAGCCCGTCATTCCAAAGTATGCTGCCAGAATAATCCGCAGGGACAGTGACTTAGCTGGGAACCATAACTCAAGGAACTCAAGCCGCAGTCACACAGCTGAAATAACCCCTTATTTAGGTCTGATGCTCAAGACGGTGAAGGGCGTACTGCTCACTTTTAAAGGCACATTAATTCTCCCCATGTTCATTCAGCGCTTTGCTGGCAGCAATCTGTAAGAATGTCATTTCATTTATGCTTTTCAGATATGTCTGGAATTTACAGATGGCTTTTTTTTCCAAATGATCAATGAATTCCAACTTTAGAGTCTTTGAGTCAGAAGAGGAAACCTTCAGTATATAGGTAGACCTAACCCTTTCTTTGATTTCATTTGGGCCTGAAAATTAATATTGCTCTTATCACTGACACTGCTGCTCATGAGTAATTTCTATTCTGTGGGGTTATTATGACATCCCATTCAGTGCAGCACCTCTGGAAGTTAAAGAATGAAAAGCAATGAATTATCTGTGAATATAGGCCAAAGAGTTAATCATCTCAAAGCACAGAGGCAAGACAGGGAATGGACTGAAGGCCAGGGCCAAGGCAACAGCACAGGTCATTTGTTAACCCCTCATGTACTGACCACTCAGTCATCTCCCTGCACCTGCGTCTCTCTATTCACCTGCCCCAGTTCCTCTTCTTCCCTTTTTTCCCCGTTCTCTTTTCCTCCACTTCTTTCTCCTTTTACCTTTATCTTCCCTTCCATTCTTTTACTATCCTTTATTTAATATAAAATTCAAGTCTGGTCATTGTATTTGTTGAATTATATTTTAGTCCTATTCTTTCAAAAACTGGGACAAATGAAAACTTTTACATGCCACAAGAATTAAGCAGTTTTCCATTAAGGATTTCACTTTGTTTTGTTTTGCTCTGAGGCAACAAGTCTTGTATTAGGACCAAAAATATGAAGCTGTTTTTTATTCAAGGCCCCCAGAGAATCAAGACTTGACTTCATCTTCATTGTCATCATCAAAGTGCCTTCAGACCTGTTCTACCACCCATTCTGTCCTTTATCTCTCTTATCTTTGGCTATATTTCCCATCTTTTTATTATTAAAAGATACGCCTTATTTTTAAAATATTTCTTCTGGAAATGTATGTTCAATTTTGAATTATCTGTGTTTTGGTAATAGCCTGAAAAAATGCTTTGCTTTTTTTATTTTTTTTTTCTGAGAAACTGATAATAAATGTGAAAGAACACCAAATAGGCCAAGTAATTAAATACCACTTGATCATATAAACTAGTCTTTGATTATATATATTTTTTAAAAGTCTTTGAAAACTGGAATTGTATATTAGGTAACTATAAAGAGCTGTTTTGAGGGAAGTATAGAAATATTCACCTTCTTTACAAAGAGATGGCCAGTGGAACAAAATTCATTGGGAATCATTATATGTGATAATAATTTCAAAAATCTCAAAGCATAGCTTAGTAGAACCAGGGAGTGAAGTACTTAGAAATTCTTAAGAAAAGTGGTAGAAACTGAAAGAAAAAGAAAAAATACAAAAAGCACGGACAGACCATAACAGCTAGCTACTGCTACAATAACCTTAAATTAGTCAACAAGTATATATTGAAGGTCAACTCTATACCAAACCCTGTGCCTGATTTAAAAAGGCACACAGAATTGTACTTGTTCTAGTAGAGTGAGAAATAGAAATGCAATTTCAAGATAAGAACAGGATGCACTGGAATGTTTAAGAATGGTCTTCTAATTCAGATATGTAGGAATGGCTTCTCAAAGTAGGTGGCATCTATCCAAATCTTAAGGGGAATTGAGAGGTGAGAAGGGGAGGTGAAAAGATTGCAGGAAGAGGAAGAGGAAAAGATGGTTCATATATAGGGAGACAAGAGAGCACAGACATCTGAAGACATTCAACATATAGTATCTGCCATCAGAGATTTGGATTCTATAATTTTCTAGATGTATGAAAATAGATAAGTTTTTTTTTCTCCCCATTTCCGTTTTCTTCATCTGTATAAGGGTCTTATAGTGAAGGTAAAATGAGAGTTCTAGACAGTGGCTAGCATGGACTCTAGCACAAAGCATGTCCCACAGGATCTGATATAATTATATTTCATCTAATCTAGCACAGCAATTACTATAGGATATATCATTATTTTATGCAATATAGAAGAAAGCGAAAAAATTAAGCTATAGTTAGTGTAAGATGCAACCTAATTTCAGAAAAACTAAAATGTGAGAAAAAAATCTGTGTAGCTTAGAGTATGCAAAATACACTAAGTAATTTATCCCCACAGTTTTCAGCATATAAAAACTGAAAAAAAAAAAAATCCAAGATACAACCATTATCAATCATCAAAATGGATGTGAAGATTTAAACAAAGCATACCAGGATTGCACCCCTGATGTAATCAGTGCTTCATGATAGCAATGCACTTGCTTATTTCTTCTCAAGAAATCAAGTAATTACTGAACATTTATTTTTATAATACATTAAACAACATGTTAGCCGCTCTGTTTATTCCTGCAACAATCCCAGTAGATGCTCTGCTATCTTTCAGGCAGGCAGTGGTCTCTTGGTCAGTATTTTAAATCCCACAGGTCAAACAGAAGGAACTATGGCCCAAGAAACAACAATAAAAATGTCCACTCACAATTAATCTCTATTTACACAATTACATATCTTTCCAGCAACTATTTATAGAAGTTCTGGACTATTGCTTACCATTTTTTAGGTGTATTTAAATAGCAGACCACTTTCCTCTCAAGTTACCATTTCCAGGCAGTCTCAACCTTGTCTGGCTGGGGACTCAAAGGGTTTTTGAAAGAGGGCACTGCCAAAGTTATTACACTAGAAATGCTATTTTTCAAAATCAGTGAGTAACACAAAGAGCAACAGGATTCTTTAAGGATTTCCTTAACTTTAATGAAAACAACTGTTGGTAAATTCTCTTAGTTGTAAATAAAAAAGTATCAAGGGAAAACACTGTCACTTTTCAGAAATCAAGTTTGAAATGTTATTAATTCCTAGGTGAGCAAATTTTAAGAAAGGGAACAGGCAAACTTGGTGAATGACCCAGATGCTAGAACTCCGTACCCAATACAGCAGCCTATGCAGACTATGGAGCCCTTGGAATGTTGCCAGTCCAAATGCACTTATGCTCTAGGTGTGAAACACAAACTGGATTTCAAAGATTTGGTACAAAAATAATATTTTTATTCTGATTTCAGCATAAGATTTTTATAATACTGTAATGTTTAAATAAAAAATATTTTCAATGCACTATTAAATAAAATATACCATTAAAATAATTGCACACATTTTTTAAATGTGGCTATTAGAAAATTTTTAATTACTTAGAAGCTTACATATTCCTATTAGCACTTTTCTAGAGTGGACCCCATGCAGAAGGCTCAGACAAGCAGCCTGGTGGGCCTCCAGAAGAATGGTCAGGAGATAGAGCCATTTATTGAGCTCACATGGCATCACTTCTTAATCATTCTATGTGAAGCAATACATTGAACAGATCCACGACACTTTTTTGTGGAAGGAAAAACTGACTAAGAATTTAACGTGCATATAACAATGCATTAAAAAAGACCTTCATAAAGTTGTCCACATTACCCTCAGGAGACCTCTCACTGCACTGCTAACAGAAACATCTCCAATAAGAACTTTTGTTCTTCCAAATATGTAGCCATCCAACAAGCCTCGAAGTCTTGGTTTCTCTTCTACTCTTTTACATTTTAAGTGAGAAGTTTAGAAGTGTCAGTGGTATTGGGACAGGTATTAAGGCAACTCATTCAGTTTCCCAAGCCTGAAGGACCCATCTCTCCAAAAGCTCTTAGTCACTGGATCCCATGAACTGGTCAAGAGCTACATCATTTTTGGTGGGAGGGGTACATCTTAAGTGATTTCATAATGTTCAAAGTGCTAAGTCTGAGATGGAAGGAAAGAAAATACCCAATTGGTAGGACTGAGAATTCAAAGCCACCATCAACTTTTTTTCCAATGTACACTTTCCCCAGGGCCTCTATTTCCATGTGGACAGGGATGAGCTAGACTGTGCAGTAGACTTGAGCCCTACTGCTCATCAGAATCATCTGAAGACCTTTTGGAACAAGACCCAAGGCTCTGTGCTAAGGGTGACCAACCTATAAAGTTTTTCTGCCTCTGGGGCCTACCTATGGATAGTTTTTAAAAACTTCCCAAGAGAATCTAACATGCCCCCAGGGTTGAGGATCACTGAACTAGGACAACAGTCCTCACAGGCTTGCATCAGAATTGCCCAGAAGGTTTGTTAAACATAGGTCACTGGGCCAACACAGTAGTCAGAGGTCTGGGATGAGGCCCTGGAATCTGCATGCTCACATTCCCAGGAGATGCTGATATTTCTGGCCCAAGGACCACATTCCGGGGACAACTTGGCTAGAGGAAGACATAGCCCTTTTCTGCTCTTTTAAGGCATCCCTCTGTAAAAGGAATGGCTGATCTCACTACTGAGTGTGGGAGAAGAAACAGAGTGTGCTCAGCAGAGCAACTTCCTCTCTTTTTTCTTCAGATGTGTGGGCTGGAGATGCTACGCGCCAGAGAAAGACCTGCAAAGGACGGAGGAAGGCCTACAGTCGTTTTTGGTTTGGTTTGGGAAGCAAAGTTTGGTTTAGAAGAAATAATAAACCACAGAACTAAGATCATTCCCTAACATAAGAGTTGGTTGTGGTTTTTTTGTTTTGTTTTGTTTTTTACATATATAACTTGTTTTTAAATTTTGGTATCTATTCATCTATCTTCTGGGTCTTTTCTTTCAATATACTGTTAAACTCCAGAAGGGAAAAAAAGTGACTGTTATATATTAGCTTCCTAAAATACTAACATAATTCTCCTCCTTTTGAAATGGTTTATCTTCTTAGTTTTTTGAAAGTATTAAACAAATCTCACTGACTAGTAAACAGGGCTATAAAAACTGAGGAGAAAACATGGCCCATGTTCTATGGGAGCAAGTCTTTGAAAGACCAAGAAGACAGAGAGATGTGACAGATCCACAACAGTTACAAAAATGTGTGGGTGAGCATAGCTCTGCTCCATTCCACATATTGTACTTTATTTAGCTACAAAATTTCTATGGTTACTAAGTATGAGAGAGCATTAGCAGGTAAGAAGCACCAAATCAAAAAAATGGTTATTAGGTAGCAGTAGCAATAGTGAGAGTAGTATGTGTTTTATTCAAACACCTATTATTCAAATCCCTGCTATTTGCCAGATAATGTCCTAACTACCTTCTGCACAGTATCATCCCACTAAACAACTCTCTGTATAGGTAGATATTATTAGGTAAGGAAACTTGCCTACGGTATGGGCTGGGTTAATATCTGCAACACAAGAGATAAAGCTGACTTGATGCTGTTTCCATTATACTGTATGCACATAGTTGTATCCAACATCTATATATGGGCTGGATGAAAAGAGATAGAATATATAATACCAGATCCTTAACTTCAAAAAGCACGTACCCTAGCTGAGAAGATAAAGGTATTTAAAGAATAGAGATCTAAAGATTCATATAATATAATCTTTGACTCCATCTAGAAACTGTTTCAAAAACAGTAATGTGATTAGGAAGAATCCAACTGCATAAAACCCAACTGATACACAGTATGACTGATCCCTCACAAACTATTCTACTTTCAGAAAAAAACTGTATCTAAACAGGGTGTCTGAGAGATTGAGATCCACTATGTAAAGTGCATTCTACCTCTTCTTTAGTCTCTCAAGGACTCACTCAGACCAGAAAAAAATTACTTCTTTTTCATACATACAGCCTCATTAATTTATTTAATCTCTCCTGGTCTCTCTCTGGGTTTCATATGCTAATCAAATTTTAAGGTACAATCTAGTAAATTCCAGATCCACACTGTACAAAAGAAGAGCATTCTTCATGCTAATTGGTCATTACAATTCTGTTTACTTTCCTCTAAATAAATAATAGCATGGTGTCTTAATGGATAGCAATGAAAGAGATATTAGAGAATTTATCTTTATACCCTAAGGCGGGTGGGGTGGGGGGAACAACTGAGTATGGCATCCATACGGCACCAAAAATCAGACAAAATTAAAGCATCTCAGAGAAGCAGAATTGTGTGAAACTACTAAAATCAAATAAAACACAAAACAGAACTAGGGGAGAATCGTAAAGTAGAATTATCAAAAAGGCCAACCTGCATTGCAATTCAGTAAACAGAAACAGTGGAGTATAAGCGGAAAAAAAGAAGAAAAAAGACTGGGTTAAGGAGATCCAAGATTGAATCTTATTTGCCCAACAATGAACTGTGTGATCTTGGCTAATTCATTTTGCATCTCAGGGCCCTGTTTCTGGGTAAAATTGGGAAACTGAACTAGATCAAGGGTTCTTAAAATTCATTTAGGGGGATCACGAGCATAAATGGGAAAAGGCATCTTTATTTTTTTCTAACCTAAATAAAATTTATAGCATTCCCTCCAATTATAGGTATAAGTGGTAAACCACAGTACTATTAGCAATACTTGCAATTTTCTTCCAAAGGAAATTACAGATATCTTTGCATTACAGTATAGCTGCTACTGATATCTCAAAATATCATTTATAGTCAGGAGCTCTTCAAATTTATAGTAATCATAAAAATCTTGTTATTGCCCTCTTATTTGATGCATTGGTAAAGAAGCAAATATATTATTATATCACAACGTTCTTAAAAATGTTTTAATAAATATATGTGGACATAATTCCTTTATAAACATATGTACATTAGCTTGTGCTTTTTAAAATGTTTTTCTGAGATAGGATTTTACTAGATTATCAATAGGGTCTCATGGCCTTGACAGTCTCAAGAGCCACTCCCAACAACAATGTAGACTAAATATGCATCTCAGAACCAGAGGTCTCACTGGCTGGCATATGCACCAAGAACAAGCAGTAGCACATGAGTGAGGCAAGTGCCTTATGGGGAATGCAGCAGGAACCACAAATAATAATGGCATTGGAATCCATTAAGTGCATCTTCGGGTCTTACAGCATGAGGAGGAAATGCTAAAGCTAGATCATCATTGAGAAATACTTAGCAAATATACCAGCCAAACTGATGCAGACCACAAAACCGCCCACGCCCACAAAAAGGTGAAAATGTGTGCTACCCCAACGCTTGTTGACAATCACTTCCTGCTGTTAGATGTTAGGAAGAGACAAGTAGAAAGACACAGGAGATGCTATGGTCATAGAGATCACACTCAGATGGAAGCATATGCATGTGCTTTGATGAGAATGGGAAGAACTGCATTCTCCAATATGTTCAGTTCATGGCTATTGCTTGGGTACATAAGGTAAAATTACAGCAATGTGCTTACTGGTATAGACCTACTGGAGTGAAGCATGTGAACTACCCTGCAAACCACCCTAGCTGCTTCTGGCAGTGAAAAATAAAAGACTGCCCTGTAAAGAGAAGTGGAAGTAAGCTGAGATGGCATCTAGCAGTGAAAATTTAAAAGGAGAAGGGGATGAGTAGGCGGTATCTCTTAAACTTTAATGTGCGTAAGAAATATCAAGGGTTTTTGTGGAGTGCAGATTCCGGGAACTCCCACCAGAGATTCTGAATCAAGCGATCTTCCAAACTTGTATTTAACAGGCAGGCATTCCAGGTTTATTATGATGCAGGTGATCTGCAGACCATACTTGGAGAAAAACCAGCTGACACTCCTAGTTAGGGAATTCTGAGTCAAAGAAATAAAGAGTCAAACAAAAAGGTCATTTTTGTAAGCACTTATCTACTCTAGCCCAGGCATAAGGGCAGGGCCCTGGACGCGGGTAAACACCAGAAATGGGTTAAGAGTAGATCGAGAGGCCAATGAGAAGGCCTTTGCCTTCAAAACTGGGTGGAAGATCAAGAGGTCTGGGGAATCACAGTGAGATGAGAAGTGATACGATATTGACAGAGACAAAGAACCTACAACATAAAACAATAATTTTTTTAAGTTTAAAAAACCTGATTCCCCTCATATAGTTACATAAAAGACACATCCTATTAAAAATAACATCTCCTTGGGAAATAGTCAGCTGAGGGCTTCTTGTATGGAAAAGTTCAAATATACAGAGGCAGTCCTGAAGGAACACAAGACTGTAAAAATCCCACACTCCTTGTTGGCACATTATCTATGCAACAGCACCTGCAAACAGAGACCCAGAGATGCTCAGACTCAGGAGTTATCTGGCATCTCCCTCTATCTGGGTAAACACACAAGGGATACTGTTTCAACCATTTCATACCTCCTGTTGGAAGTTTACATTGGCCAATGGCTTGGGTGCCCAGATAAAGAGCACAGTACATGGAGAGCTGGATTGATCTCAATCAAACTGCCAAAAGCCCGTATCAGTACAGTAATGAGTTCAGGTCAAGCAAGTGTCACTCTGAGTCGACTATTAATCTTCTCTTTGTGAATCACCAGTGAGAAAGCAGACCTTCTTAGCCACCATCCAAGTGCTTGAACCGCCACTCCTGCTCAGCACATAGAGAGAAGTCCTTGAACCACGGATGAAAGAACTGCAGAAGAGGGGTCCTTGGAAAAAAATACACTAACAAAGGCACTGTCTGGCTTCTCCAGAACCGGATGTGCACTTGAAACTTAGAGAAGGGAGAAAATAATGGTGCTTCATGCAAATTAGATCTTAGAACTCACACCTGTGAATCTGAAAGTGGTCATTAGACAATGCCATTAAGAAGGTGACAGGAATTAATATTCATGGGCCTACTAAGTGCCACGCTCCTAGACAGGTGTTTTATGTGCAACATTGAATCTGGTAGCACTAACCAACGATTTGGCAAATAGGACACCAAAGACTACCAGAATCACACTGTCAGAGCTAGGAGGGTGCTCGGAAATCATCCCACCTGTGTCCCTCATTTTACACATGAGAAAACGGAGGCCAAGAGAGGAGAAGACATGGAATGGGGATGAGACATTCTTTTCTGCTTCCCTTAACCTCTTTTCAATGTCCTATGTCGTCTCCCTATAAACAATCAACAATCAGATATGTGTATTGATAAACACTAAAAAATTAAGGTCTTTTTTGGAAGTCAAAATGTATGTATGGAAATAAACCTCAGTCTGCACACTAATGTAGGGAAAAGAATTTTTTTATCTCAAACATTTTTTGAGCTTCTGATTCCACTGGGAGAGGGAAATATTAGTATCAATCAATTTTCTTTCCCCTCTTTGCTAGAAACTATATCTAAGGGAACCATGGTATAGGGGAACACAGTATAGGGGAACCACAGTGCGGTCTTAGATATCATCAACTGTATGATCCAGCATCAGATGAGATGTTTGTCATCATGTTGGGGAACTCCATCCCCATTTATATATGTTTGTCACCACTGGTCACATATCTTTGTCCATGTTTTTCTTTCTGATGGGTAGATCTATAGACTATTTCCATGCCACAGATAGAGACATGAGATCTGATCTTACATTAGGGTGCCATCCATTATCATGAGAAACTTCATGACTATTATGACCCTGTCTGTCCAAATTCATTCTGCAGCAATCTTCTCTCATCCCCACCTTTAAGGTTCTCTCCATGTGTAGATCCTCTCTACTCTTAGACCCCACAAAGCTTTCTTAGGGTTTGCAGACAACCCGGAGCTATCCCTGGGAGACAGAAAGCAAGCCTTGTCTTTCTAGAGCTACCATTCAAACAGTAGCCCATTCCATCTGACCCAGAGGAAATTTTCTAGTCCTGGGGTTGAGAGAGAAGAAATCCTTGCTTCCTGGAGTTCTCTCTGGTTCCCTGGCATCATAAATATTTATAAATAAAATCAAAGGAGACAGACTTCCTTACATTTTTCACCCTGTCACATCCCACAACTGAGGCAGGGAGCAAGATCCACAGGCTCAGATTCAGCAAAGGTGAGAAAGAATGGGAGGAAAGGACTACATGGGCTCATTTCTGTTGCAGTAGATTGCCAGAGATTAAAGTCAATGGAAAATGAGGAAGGAGTAAAAGAGACCCAGAGGAGGGGCATTTACAATTTATCAAGCTATGAAAAATAGTATTTATTTTCAGCAACCACACTGAAGAACATGATGCAGAGCAAGATTTTGAAGAAATAAATAGTTTATCTTAAGATGATGCCAGTGCTTTATTTCTCCTTATTTTCTGAATATTATGACCTTTTACTCAAATCTGGTATGCTTTCCCCGCAGACCTCGCCATTCTTAATGACCCAACTTTCAGGAAGCCAAAGGTAAGTGTCGAGCCTCTTGGTATGGATGCATCCATTCATCCAGGCATCAGAGATCCTTTTAGAACAAGAGAGAGTGTCACTTAATTTAACTCCGACTCAATTAAGTCTACAAGGAAGTTACATTTTCAACAATAAGAAAATATTACAAACAAACTTCTGAATCCTGGAGTTTGTTCAAATATTATTATAATTAATTTAAATGAATTTAAATTCTCCACTTGTTGTCATAAACACATTGCTAGACCTGCTAGCCTGGGATATTTAATATATCTCTGTTGATAAGCTTAATTATGAAGGGGAGAACTGGGGTTTTCTGATGATGTTTTCTAGAATTTTGCAAATTATTTTAAAATATGATACTCGGGCGCCTGGGTGGCTTAGTGGGTTAAAGCCTCTGCCTTTGGCTCAGGGCATCGGGGCTCTCCGCTCAGCAGGAAGCCTGCTTCTCTGTCTCTCTCTGCCTGCCTCTCTGCCTACTTGTGATCTCCATCTGTCAAATAAATAAATAAAATCTTTAAAAAATAATAATAAAATAAAATAAAATATGATACTCATTTTTGCCTGGAGGTCAAGCAGGTTTTGCAGAGGCAAATGGAAAGCATATTTAAAAGACTCAATCTGTGCCTATGTATAACAGCCTCTCAGAGTGTCAGTTGGAAGATTGTGCCATGCTGTTAATTCGAAAGTAACAACAAATTTTCAACTAACTCCACATTTATCTTGACAAATCCTTTGCGCATAATTTTCAAGGTGAAACTTGTGTGCTCCATGACTTCATTCCCAGGCAAGGGTTTTTGTGGTGCTAATCATGAACAAAAGATCGTAATTATATAGTCCTCAGAGAGCCAGGAATCCTGCCCAAAGTTGGGTAGAGTTTAAAGCAAAGTTTACTTCACGCAGTTCCTACTTCTCCTGACTATTGGATTTTTATTTATTACAGCAGATTTATCATGTGCTAGATAATTTCACATTCATGGCTTTTCTAGCGCTCAATTTATCAAGGCGAGTGGTGCCACATTCTTCTGTATTTTATCGCAAGTACCATCAGGGTAAGAGAGACAGGTTCTCTTTCTCCTGCAGTGACTTTACCGCTAAATCATAATTCATAACGATGCGTCTTTCCTGGGTTCAATTTTTAATGCTGTTTCCCTTTTTGGAACATTTACATAACAGGAAAAAAGAAAGCATTATATATGAGTCACATCCATATCACTCATGTGTTCTCTACTGAGAGGATGAAACCAGATAGCTAAAAAAATACTCAGTGATTTTAGCTACTCATATTGGACATTTTTTTTTTTTGAAGTTACACACTTTTTCATTATCAAAGACAAGAAAAATGAGGAGAAACGTGATGAGGGCTGAAGTCATGACTTTTGCTTTCTTTCCAAGTTTAAAAAGTGAGGTGGTTGGTGATATAGCACATTGATTATATGGTACCCAATCAGATAGAATCAGGACCATATGGATTAGTGAAGGGTCATTATCCATCAGTAAATGAAATTATTTTCTTTTGATGCTATTCTTCATGCTGTGAACATAGTAACTAATGAAATCCATTTTACTTTACAAAAGAGCAAACAGATCCTCTCACTTTCTCTTGAGAATTATGCTTGTTCTTTCTTAACAGCGTTCTCCCCCCACTCCCTTATTTCCTTGTAGATGGCTTACTTGCACTACAAAGCACGTGATACAGTTAACTCCTTACAGGGAAAACTGATTCTGAAGATCTCCAGTTTCATTTCCATGAAAGTTAAAATAGATTTTTCAAATAGAGCATTTTCAACAAGAATGAATATCAGAGAATAGTATCTTTCCAAAAAAGTACAAAACTTCTCCTTTAAATGACTTCCCTAGTGAGTATCAGAAGGCAGTAGAATCACACCCACTTTGTTGACTTACAACTCTGGTGCCTCATCTGTAAAGTAAGGGCTATTCTTCCTCTCAAATTGTAACAACTTTCTGATCTTTATTAAACTTTGTTGCAAAGAGCAACAAAACTGCATTATCTGGATTTGATGGCTCTTATTTTAATTAATATTAAATGTGACTATCAAAACTCCATTCCAAAATCTTTGTCAAATTCATTGGGTCTCCTTTTGTTTTTACAGATCTGTAATTTCTGAACAAGACATTTTCCCAAAATTTCAGAGGTTTAAGTGATAGTTTTCTATCCTCAAGAGTTATGAATGGGTCAGCCCAAGAATATTTGCATAAATGCAGTGACTTTGTTATTAGCTTGGCAAAGCTTTCAGCATTGTATTAAAAAGTTAATAGCTGTTTGTAAGCATTCTAGAGATCAGTTAATACCCGCTCGCTCTAACTTAATTCTCATTTTACACAAATAGTGCCCTAAATTGTTCATTGGAAGTAATCTGAGGCTTCAATATTACCATCTTATATAAGAAAAATTTATAATAAAAAAGACTAGATGACTTTAGGGTCATCTAATAGGTTACGGGTCAAAAAAAATAAATAAAAGCCCAATACATTAAATTAATCTACAAAATATTTTTTCAATAAAAAAAGAAAAACCAGATCTAGAACAATGTGATGTTTTTAAGCAACTTAACGAACAAATTAAATCAACAAAATGCAGAAGTCAGTTGTAGCAAAATGGCCCCAAAACATTCTTTGGGTAGGAAAATGTTTGATATACACAGTGTATACCCAATAAATGTCAGCTTTCATAAGTACAATTATTATTACAGAGCCTGAGGCTCTGTTTTTCTGCTGGAGAAATTTTTAGCACTGAAAAACAGTCAATAGTCACAGTTCTTTTTTGTCCATTCTGTCTTGAGATAGACCTTCCCCATCCTCACAAACATAAATGAGGTTGTAGCATTCTGGATTTTGTGGTTGTGGTTGTTATTTTGTTTTGTTTATAATTTTTAATCATTTTTTGACAAATACACTAGCTACTTAATCTCAAAATAAACAATAAATCTTGGAACACTGAAAAAATAAAGTTAAAAAAAAACCACACCTTTTTTTTAGAGCCATTTTTGCCTGCCTTTGAAAGACCTTTCCCATTTAAAACCAAAAACAATTACAAGTGTTAGGTTAAGTACCATAGTATTCTAAAGTGAGATCCCATTCCTGTTGTCTCATCTAAGTTTCAACCCAAACTAGGGGTCTGGGGACAAAAGGCTTGATAAGATTATACATTCACTGTCACTCACCTAAGAAAAAAATCAGGTGTGTGCATGCATGTATTTAGACAGGTATGTGTATATAACTATGAATATATGCATAACTATCCACATAGGATATAAATGCAAATTTTAAAAATGGTATGTGCTATGGTGAGTGCTGTAAAGTGTGTAAACCTGGCAATTCACAGACCTGTACCTCTGGGGCTGATAATACCTTATATGTTAATAAAAAATAAAAAATTATAATAAAAAATCCCTTTAAAAAATGATATGTCTAATAGATAGAAATAGGGTTATTGTTATCATTGAAAATTTCTGTTTTCTAAACTTACTATGAGGAATATGTATTACTTCTATAAGCAGCATAAACAATAAGCTTTAAAATAAAGTATGTCTGGTGATGGTTGCAGAGCAATGAATACAGTTAATACCACTGAATTATACAGTTAAAAATGGTTAAGACAGTAAACTTTATGTTACATGTGTTTTATCACAAAAGGATAATAGTAATAGTAATAATAGTAATAATAATAATAATAAAAAGTATGTCTAAGCTATAAAACAGAGTAAGTAATAATCACCATTCTAGGGCAAGTATTATTTCCACAAGACCATTTACCTCTCATATACCCATTACACCTGGATCCCAAATGGGGTCCTATAGAAAGCACTGCTGCTAAAGGTCAGTGTACCCTGCAGTACCCACTGAACATGGATGAAAGTGAGATTTTTTTCAGAGTGAGTCTAGCTACAAGGTCATTCTGGAGTAGTGCGGGCTGGTGAAAGTGTAGTTTCTAATTGCAAAAGCAAAATGTGTTCATTTGACAAATTTGGTGGGTGTGTGGAGGCAGATCCAGTAAAGGCAGATTACTCAGAATTATTCACTATTCATATTTGAATTCACACTATATATATTATTTTTAGTCTTACTGTGTACACTTGCAATGTCATTAAATATTTTTCTGAGCAGTAATTTTATGGCTGCCTACCTATGTATCAAATTACTTAACAAATCCCTTGTGCTTAATCCTTCAGGTTTTTCTCCAAGAGAGATAGTAATGCCATGAGCATGCTTATACCCATAGCATTTTCCCTCAGTGGATAAAGTCACGCTTCTTTTTTTTTTTTTTTTTAATTAGTAAATTTTATTTTTTGGAGCAGTTTTAGGTTCACAGAAAATCTGAGTGGAAAATACATATACTCCCTGTCCCCACACATGCACAGCGCTCCCCACTGCCCACATCTCACACTGCAGATGTGGATTTGTTACAATCCCTGAGCCTATACTGATCCATCATAATCACACAAAATCCATAGTTTATTTTAATGATCACCCTTTGAATATCTTTTTTAATACCTAATACAACCTCCTTAGGCTAAATCTCTTAAAGTGGGACTGCTGATTTAAAAGATATGAACATGGAACAAAAATTCACAAGTGTATACTTATTTGAGAATGATATTTTCATAAGAATTCAGTTTCTCACTGAGTTTTAGCCTGAGACATTCTTTTGATGTCACAGAGTAATTTGGGATCAGAAAAACCTGGGTTCAGATTCCAGCTCTGGACTTCCTGGCATGATGTCCTTTGTGGAACTTGGCTTCTAAGCTTCAGTTCCTTCCCACAAAAAAACAGGGATAGTAATCACCACCTCACGTGATCATTTGACAACTCAATGAAATCATGTGCATAACTTGCTCAGCACAGTTCCTAGGGTCAGTGGCACTTTTGCCAAGAATGTGCTTGAGGCCAGGCTGTAAATCTATGTGAGTCAAAGTTCTGAAAGTCCAGGTCCTTTCCTGACGTTTTAGTAAGATACATTACATACAGAGCATCTATCTCCTCCAACCAGAACACCTACTTTGATCTCAGAGATCATCAATTAGGATACAGGTTCTCTAGTTAAGTGCCCATGTGACCAACCTACCTGCATAATTCACAGCATGGTCAATGGTCATGGTCAATGAAATGATGTGATCCCAGTTCATCCTTCTCATCATGGCCAGAATTTACTGTAGATAAATACACTTCCTCCCTCCACTGACTTTGAGCTTAGCCACATGACTTGCTTTGGCCAATGGCCCATGAGCAGGCTTACATTATACCACATCCAGCCAGAGGCTACAAATGAGCTCTGAGGTTTTGACTCACCTTCCTGGGCTCCTTCCCTGCCCCAAGAGAAAAGCATGCCCTCGTGCCATTGTTCTTCCACCTGGGCCCTGGAAATGAAAGACACGTGGAACAGATGTAAACTCCACTGCACCCAATCCACACGCCAACCTGGGAAAAATTAATATTTGTTGTTTTAAGCCATAACATTTGGGTGCCCTAACTTGCTAATACCCATGGTTGTTAATTTCTGCCAACACAGACATACTTGACTTGAGAATAAAGATCAAGGGAAAGGAAAGTGCCTCCTGAGGAGGCATAATTGTTCTGAGACATTTACTAAAAGCAGTACCACCACAATGCCCCAATCCTCCTTTCCCCATGATAAAGGCAAGGTACTACGGAGTGTTAGCAAAGACAATATGCTTGAGAAGCTAGAGCCAAGGTCCCATGGTGGACAGGCTGGTAATGGAAATCCGCCTTGTCTCACTTTGGTTATTCCTCTCCAGGAGTGATTTACTAGGTGATAAAAGACTTCAAGCTGCAAAAGGTACTTAGGCTGTTAAAAACCAGCTTTTTATGATCCCTTGTTCTTTATAGTACAAGTTGTTTCATTAATCAAATGCTTATTCTATTAGAAGTCCCAGCCCTTTAAGATGGTGGGACATTTCATTTTTATTGCCCTGAAGTGACATTAAAATCCACATGCTGCCCAGCAGGTCACTGGTGAATTCTTAGTGTTCAGACTCTGCATCCTCTGTCCTTTTTGATCCTATTTTGTGTACTATTTCAGACTTCAAATTTTTTTTTAAACTTTTTACTTCGTGTTGATACTGGAATATATGCCAAAAAAAGTTAGCCAAAATCCTTTTTTTCCTCCATCACCATATATTTAAAGTTTGGAGCCAGTCACTGATATCATAATCAGGCACATGGGCTTGCACAGTACCTCATCTTTTCTGGCCTAAGCTTCGGCTGGCTCAGTCTTATCTGCAACTGGTTAAATGAGATAACCCCATCCCGTCAGCTGAGAGGAAAGCCTGTCTGAGTCATTCCCTTGTCAAAGATGGGTTTTATACTACAATCTCTTGCTGTGCATTTTTTCGACCAATGTAATGAATTTTTCATTTTCTAGTTTTAAGTTTTAGGCTGTTCTGAGTAAACTATATAATTATTTCTAACCATTTATCATTTGTAATCATTATATAAAAGCCACCTCAAATCATTCTTTAGAAAGAGATAGAATATGCATGAGATAGGTAGAAAAATGAATCAATAGAGACACAAACTAATATAAAAAATCTTCACTAAATTATAAATACTTATATGTAAAAGTTATAAAATATAAATATAAAATATAAAAATAAAATATATAAGTATATTTGTAAATATAAAAATATTTAAAATATAAAAATATTTTATATTATATATTATAAAAATATAAATATATAAAAATATATAAATATAAATATAAAAAATAAAATATAAAAATATAAAAAATGCAGAGCCTTTAGAAATGCAACCCCTGACTTATTATCTAGACTATAAAAGCAAAGATTAGAACCACTCCTAAAGAAACAACAATAAGACTCCAATCTGTTAGAAGAATAATTAATAAACAAGCTCTTCCTGAGAGGAAGGAGGGGCTGCTAATCTACATGAGAAAACAGAAACTGGCAATAAAAAAATAACACAGAGAAACATATAATCCCTCCCAGCCCCATCTCCTCTGGGAAGGAGAACCTACTTCTGACAAGATCAGGGCAAACCCACTTCTGACAAGATGTTGGCAGGGCCATGTTCCATTGGAAAGTACTTGGCATTTTTAGTATATCTTCACTGGTTTTTTCCTTTGTATCTTCAAATAGGCATAGATCTCCAATGTTGGAGAAAAAAATATGTATTTAGTAATATTCCATTGTATATATGGACCACATCTTCTTTATCAATTCGTCTGTTGAAGTGCATCTCAGCTCTTTCCAGTTTGGCTATGGACACAGCATTCATTGCGGCTATGAACATTGGGGTGCCTGTGGCACTTCTCACTACATCTCTATCTTTGGGGTGCAATTGCTAGGTCATGAGGTAGCTCTGTTTTTAATTCTTTGAGGAACTTCTACACTGTTTTCCAAAGTGGCTGCACCAATGTGCATTCCCACCAACAGTGTAACAGGGTTCCCCTTTCTCCACATCCTAACACTTGATTCTTGCCTACTCAATTTTTGCCATTCTAACTAGTATAAGGTGGTATCTCAGTGGTATATAAATCAGTGGTGTATATCAGTATAAGGTGGTATCTGAATTCAATTTGATTTGAATTTCCCTGATGGTTAATGATGATGAACATTTTTTCATGTGTCTGTTAGCCATTTGTAGGTCTTCTTTGGAGAAGTGTCTGTTCATGTCTTCTGCCCATTTTTTGGCTTGATTATTTGTTTTTCTGGTGTTGAGTTTGTAGAATTTCTTTATAGATCTTGGATATCAGCCCTCTGTAGTGCCATTTGAAAATATATTCTCCCATTCTGTGGGTTGCCTCTTTGTTTTGTTGACAATTTCCTTTGCTGTGCAAAAGCTTTTTATCTTGATGAAGTCCCAAAAAGTTCATTTTTGCTTTTGTTTCCCTTGCCTTTGGAGACGTGTGTTGAAAGAAGTTGCTGTGGGAAATGTCAAAGAGGTTACTGCATATGTTCTCTTCTAGGATTTTGATGGATTCCTGTCTCACATTGAGGTCTTTCATCCATTTTGAGTTTATTTTTGTGTGTGGTGTAAGAGAATGGTCAAGTTCCATTCTTCTGTATATAGCTGTCCAATTTTCCCAGCACCATTTATTGAAGAGACTGTTTTTTTCCATTGGATATTTTCCCCTGCTTTGCCGAAGATTAGGTGACCATAGATTTGGGCTTTCTATTCTGTTCCATTGATCTATGTGTCTGTTTTTGTGCCAGTACCATGCTGTATTGGTGATCACAGCTTTGTAATATAGCTTGAAATCAGGCAACATGTTGCCCCCAGCTCTGTACTTTTTGTTGTTGTTGTTGTTGTTGTTGTTTTCAACATTTCCTTGGTGATTCAGGGTCTTTTCTGGTTCCATACAAATTTTAGGATTGTTTGTTCCGGCACTTTGAAAAATGCCATTTGCATTTTGATTAGGATGGAGTTGAAAGTATAGATTGCTCTGGGCAGCACAATTTAACAATGTTTATTCTTCTGATCCATGAGCATGAGATGTTTTTCCATCTTTTTGTGTCTTCTTCAATTTCTTTTATGAGTGTTCTGTAGTTCATAGAGCATAGATCCTCTTTGTTTAGGTTTATTCCAAGGTATCTTATGGTTTTTGGTTCTACCATAAATGGAATCAATGATCTAATTTCTCTTTCTACAGTTATGTTGTTAGTGTATTAGAAAACAGCTGATCTCTGTGCATTGATTTCATATCCTGCCATATTACTAAATTGCTTTATGAGTTCTAGTATTTGAGGGTGGAGTCTTTTAGGTTTTCCACATAAAGTATCATGTCATCTGTGAAGAGAGAGTGTTTGACTTTTTTTGCCAATTTGAATACTTTTTATTCTTTTGTTGTCTGATTGCTGTTGCTACAATTTCTAGTACTATGTTGAGTAACAGTGGTGAGAGTGGGCATCCTTGTATTCCTGATCTCAATAGAAAGGCTCTCAGCTTTCCCCACTGAGAATGATGTTCACTGTGGGTTTTTCATAGATGGATTTTATGAAGTTAAGGAATGTTCTATCACTATACTCTGAAGAGTTTTAACCAGGAAAGGATGCTGTATTTTGTCAAAAGTTTTTTCTGAATCAATTGAGAGGACCATGTTATTCTTGTCTCTTCTCTTATTTACATATTGAATGACAGTGATTTGCAAAAGTTGAACCATCCTTGCACCTCAAGGAAAAATCCCACTCTGTTTTGTTAGATAATCCTTCTAATGTACTGTTGGATTCTACTAGCTAGGATCTTGTTGAGAATTTTGGCATCCATATTCATCAGAGATATTGGTCTTAAATTCTCCTTTTTGATAGGGTCTTTGCCTAGTTTGGGGATCAAGGTAATCCTGGCCTTATAGAAAGAATCTGGAAGTTTTCCTCCTGTTTCTAGTTTTTGAAACAGCTTCAGGAGATTAGGTATTATTTCTTCTTTGAATGTTTGGTAAAATTCCCCAGGGAATCCATCAGGCCTTGGACTCTTGTTTTGGGGGTGGTTTTTGATCACTGCTTCAATCTCATTATTGGTTATTGGTCTATTCAGGTTATCAATTTCTTCCTGTTTCAATCTTGGTAATTTATAGGTTTCCAGGAATGTATCCATTTCTTCCATCTATTGTCATATAGCTGTTGATAATAATTTCTGATGATTGTATTTATTCCTTGGTGTTAGTCATGATCTTTCCCCCTTTTAGTCATAATTTTATTAATTTGGGTCTTTTTTCTTTTGGATAAGTCTGTCTAGTGGTTTATCAATATTATTCTTTCAAAGAACCAGCTGCCAGTTTCACTAATGTGTTCTATTTCTGGTTTCTAATTCATTGATCTTTGCTCTAATCTTAATTATTTCTCATCTCGTGCATGGGTTAGGTTCAATTTGTTGTTGATTCTCCAGACCTTTAAGGTGTAAAGATAGTTTGTATATTCAGGATTTTTCTATTTTTTTGAAGGAGGCTTGGATGGCTATGTATTTCTCCCTTAAGACCACCTTTGCCGTATTGCATAGGTTTTGGATCGATATGTATTCGCTCTCATCAGTTTCCATGAACTGTTTAAGTTCTTTGATTTCCTGATTTACCCAAACATTTTTGAGCAGAATGGTCTTCAGCTTCCAAGTGTTTGAATTTCTTCCAAAATTTTCTTGTGATTGAGTTCCAGTTTCAAAGCATTGTGGTCTGAGAATATGCAGGGAATAATTTCAGTCTTTTAGTATCAGTTGAGACCTGATTTGTGACCCAGTATGTGGTCTATTCTGGAGAAAGTTCCATGCATGCTTGAGAATGAGTATTCTATTGTTTTAGGGTGGAATGTTCTGTATATATCTATGATGCCCATCTGGTCCAGTGTGTCATTCAAAGTTCTTGTTTTGTTTTGATTTTCTGCTAGATGATCTGTCTATTGCTGAAACTGAAGCGTTGAGGTATCCTACTATTAATGTATTATTATCAATATGTCTCTTTATTTTGTTTAACAGTTGGCTTATGTCCTTGGATGCTCCCATGCTGGGAGCATTTAGGCCATTTACCTTGAGAGTGATTATTGAAAGATATGTTTTTATTGTCATCACGTTGTCTGTAAAGTCCATTTTTCTGCAGATTATCTCTGTAAATTTCTGTTCCGTATCCCTCTTGGGGTCTTTCCCCTTTTATAGAACCCCCCCCCTTAATATTTCTTGCACGGCTGGCCTAGTGGTCACATATTATTTCAGTCTCTGCCAGTCTTGAAAGCTCTTTATCTTTCCACCATTGTCACCAATGACAGCCTTGCCAGATAAAGAATTTTTGGCTACATGTTCTTCTCACTTAGTACCCTGAATATGTCTTGCCAGCTCTTTCTGGCCTGCCAGGTCTCTGTGGACAGGTCTGACATTATTCTGATGTTCCTCCCATTGTATTAAGGTATCTCTTCCCCTAACTGCCCTTAAAATGGTTTCCTTCGTTCTAAGACTTGTGAGAAAGACCATTCCAAATTCAGTTGAAAAGGAGTTCCTCACTCCTCCACCATCTTGGTGGAAAGTAGCTGGAGGGCAGTTAGGTAGGGGGATGGGCTAAATGGGAGACAGGTATTAAAGAGGGCACTTGTTGGGGTGATGTTATATGTAAGTGATGAATCACTAAATTCTATTCCTGAAATAAACACTTCATTCTATACTCTTTCACTTGAATTTAAATTAAAAAAAAATAAAAATAAAAATAAGAAACAAGTAAAAATGATTTGACTCTGACTGTCCCTTCCTTCTTGAAACTTTGTTCTAATAACTATTTCTCATCCCACCAGCAAGGCCATCCCTGCCCCATCTCCTACACTAGCTCTCCCTTTTCCCTTCACCATCTAACCATGGCACTAAGCCACAATCATTACCATCTCTTTCTATGCACTCTCCCTCTGAGCACTCATTGAGTTTCATGTGACATGTGGGGATGATCCTGAGGAATCTGTCTCTAACACAGACCACATGCCTATGCTTCATTGTCTGTACTGAATTTCTTCTGGGATGGTTATATGCATCTGTCTCACCTCTAATCCCAATTCCCCAAACATTTACTGTGTGCATCTTAGGAGCAGACCAATCAAAGCATCTTCCGTCCTAGTCCAATTACCCATATACCAATCCAGCCCTCCACTGACTCACATGTGGATTGTTATAGTTTATGCCCCTTACGTGGCCTGAACCCAGTGTCTGCCTCCTCTATTTTACCAGGAAGACCAGTGATTTTAAACCAACTGTGGGCTTAGAATTAACCTATTGTGCTTTCATTTTTTATTTTAAAGCATATGTCTAGTCCTCACACATAAATATTCTTATTTAGTGGGTCTTAGGTAATGCTCCAAAACTTATATTAAAACACACACACACACACACACACACACACACACTCTATTAGTTTCCTAAGTTGGTTGTAATGAAGTATTATGAACTGCATAGCTTAGAACACTAGAACACTAGAAATGTATTATTTCACAGATCTAGAGGTTGGAAGTGTGCAATCAAGTTGTCTACAAGGCCATATTCTTTCCAAAGACACTGCGGAAAGTTCTATTCCACATCTCTCTCCTAGTTTCTGGTAGCTGCTTGTGCTCCTTTGCTTGTGGATGCCATCTTTTCCCTGTGTCTACACATCATCTTCCCTTTGTGCGTGTCTTGTCTGTGTGTCCAAACTTTCTTTTCTTATAAGTCAGTCAGTCATACTGGATTAAGGCCCACCCTAGTAACCTCATCTTAACTTGATTACCTCTGTAAGAGCCTATTTTCAAATAAGGTCACCTTCTGAAGATGGAAGTTAGGACTTTGACATCTATTTTTGAGGTGACACAATTCAATACATAATACAGGTAATCCCCATCACATCATAAATTTGTCAACCATCGATATAGACTAAAAGTCAGCAAATTATGTCCCACAGGCCAAATCTCTTGCATGTTTTCAGAAATACAATTTTATAGGAACATAGCCACACCTATTCAACTATATTTTGTCTGTTGCTACTTTCACTCTATGACAGCAGAGTTAAATATTTGCAACTGAGATTATATGGCTTGTAGAGCCTAAAATAGTTACAAAAAAAGTTTGCAGGCCCCTGCTTTACACCACTGATGTCCAAAGTGATGGGCAAGGTGGTGATCTTATGTGGTACCATATATGGAACCAAATAACATCTAATCCTATAGTGAGAAAGATACTCTCTTTAATCTTCTCCCCATTGTTATGGTTACATAAAGGAGATTTGTTTTGTTAAGGATCTTTACTAGCTTTTCAATACTTGTTTATCTCTCTTTAGAATGAAGAAAGAACAGACTTCAAGCTTATAAACTTCGGCAGAAAACAGTATCCACCTAAAATTCGCTGTATTTTCACTGGATTTATTTTTTATATGCTTTTCGATTAATGGCAAGTGGTATTTATTTTTCATATAAAAGTACTAACGCAATTTCCTCTTAAACTACACCATCAAAATAGAAAAATCAGTTAAAGAAAAATATGCTTATATAGTCAAAATGGTACTCAGATATTAAAAAAAAAAAAATCCTAAAGGTGTTCACTAATGGCTATGGTCTTAGAAATGTTGCTACTGTCCCATGCTATATCACCTACATCATGTCTCTCCTCTGCTGCATCTCCTTCATTGGGTTCCCTCTTCACCCTGCCATCCACGACTGTACACCATCTGTTCCTACCCAATGTCTACAGTTTTAGCCACACACCACCAGTGCTAGACAGAAGCCACTCATGGGCCAGAGTGATCTAAAAAGTAGAAGGAAAACTACAAAGAAAAAAAGCAGTGTCGGAGAGGAGAGACATTTTTAATCCGTATTATTCTACCCATTCTTTCTGTTAAACAGAAAGTCTGAAAGTCTTTATAATAAAGGCAAGTTTTCTTCCATGTTGTTTTTGTTGTCTGGGTGTTTTGTTTTTTGTTTTATACTTCTTTTATATCCCTGGTATCTAATAACAGATTCTCATGTGACAAATAATTGACACACAGTGTGTCTTTAATGAAGTTCACAAATAATGAGGAATTAGTCAGCTGAGCTTGATTGAACTTCAGGAGAGTAAAACAGCTGACCAACTAACCTGTGGAATAAATACTATGTGGAAACTGTGGGACAGTTGACCTAAGAGAGCTGAGAAGAGTCTGCCCTAAATACACATTTGTGGAATTTGCATGGGAAACCACTCTTGGGTTAATATGAGCTGCATCTATTCCAGCAAAGAATGACAAGTACTGACCACGCAGAACACTCACGGTGCCATCAAGCAGCCCCTGGGCTGGGAATCAAATCTGGGTTCTGGGTCCAGTTCTGCCACTATGTAACCACACTTCTGTGGGCAAGTCTCTGCACTTTCCTGGGTCTATGCTCACATTCTGAAGTTCTGGGTTGTCCACTCTATGCCTTTTCTGCTGAACATCAGGAATCCCACAGATGCTAAATCAGATGTCTGCTGATGGCAAATGGTTTATAAATTCTATTAGACAATGCACCCCTTCCATGTTACAGAACATAACTTACTGTTACCAAGCTTTGCAGACCTGCCCACATATTTGATATATAAAAGATGGATTCTTTGTTTTCTGAGTTAGTGTTTCTACTGATCATGTGGGTCACTGAGCAATTTCTAAGAGTAGGTGACTGTGATTAATTGCCAAATGGTTCTAATCTATTACCTAACACCATTCTACTACTAATGGAATGGGGGAAAGGAGTAAATTCATCACTAACCTAAACCTAGCA
Source organism: Lontra canadensis (assembly GCF_010015895.1). Classification (NCBI taxonomy): domain Eukaryota; kingdom Metazoa; phylum Chordata; class Mammalia; order Carnivora; family Mustelidae; genus Lontra; species Lontra canadensis. The sequence continues at coordinate 1,778,206 of NW_022631153.1, read as the reverse complement.
TAAATAATAATTAATTATCTTCATGGAAAGCTAAGTTTGCTGCATATATTAGGAGTATAAGCAGGAAAATAAAATATGACCCTAACAACAAACAGATGGTATTCTGTGATTATGTACACTTTTGAAGTTTTAGAGAAACCACACAACACTCATGCTTTCAATTATTTTTCCAGCTAACAGAGGCAGACACCAAATGTATTTTTTTTTTTTTATAACTGATTAGTCTTCCATTCCAGTTCATGTGCCTGGGCTGGAAATTCACCTCAGTGAAAGAAAGAGAAATAAATTTCAGCAACCTCTTGACTTGGCACCTCCAGAAATATTTGACTAAATTTAACTAATCATTTGGTTAGGTCCCTTCTCCTACCTTGTTTTCTTCAGAGTAAAATAGGGAAAGGGAATTCAAAAAGACTGGATCCAATTAAGATAACTTTGCCTTTTCTTTTTCTATTGGAAAAAATTACTGCACTGGTAAATATTAAGTACACATGGACTTTACTTTTGTTTCTTCCTCTTTATCTTCTTGGCTGCATCTTTTCTATCCAAACTAAAGCAACACTCACAAGTAGAGATGGGGCACGTTTATTATCTTTGCCCAAAGCATTCTAAATTGTGTACATTATCTGCTGAGGTTTTTCTGCAAGTGAAGAAAAGGAAAAGAATAACACCATAACTTTAAATATGTGAAATATTCAAAGAAGTTAGTAAGAAAAATGTCAATTAAATTCATCTGCTTGTTTTTTAAAAGATATTAATGAAGTGCCACCTGTGTGCTAGTACTTTTCTAGGGTTTGGGAATATCATATGCATAAGATGCTTATTGTCAACTACCTTACACTCTACTAAGAGAAAAGAACAATAAATGGTAAGCACATACATAATCAAGATGATTTCAAGTGGTGGGAAGTGTTGTGGAGAGACTGAAAAGCACAGTGTGACAGTATCTGCAAACTTAGCTTAGCGGGTAAGGAAGGCCTCTCTTGGGAGATGATCCTTGAGATAAGAAATGCAGCAGGGAAATGCAAATCAAAACCACAATGAGATATCACCTCACACCTGTCAGAATGGCTACAATCAACAACACAAGAAACAACAGGTGTTGGGGAGGATGTGGAAAAAAGGGAACCCTTGTGAGCTGTTGGTGGGAATGCAAACTGATGCAGCCAGCCACTGTGGAAAACAGAGTGGAGGTTCCCCCTAGAGAGCTACCATATGATCCAGTAATTCCACTAATGGGTATTTACCCAAAAAATACAACACTAACTCAAAGGGATACAGGTTCCCTCATATCTGTAACAACATTTACAATAGCCAAGATATGGAAGCAGCCCCACTGTCCATTGACAGAAGAAGGGATAAAGAAGAGGTTATATATATATTGAAATACTATTCACCCATAAAAAAGAATGAAACCTTACCATTTGCAATGACATGGACAGAGTTAGAGCATATTATGCTAAGTGAGATGCCAGCCAGAGAAAGAAAACTAACTGTATTATTTCACTCATACGTGAAATTTAGGGGAGAAACAAATGAACAAAGGAAAAAAAAAGAGACAAACAAAAGAACAGATCTTAACTCTAGGGAACAAAGAACAAACTGACGGTTACCAGAGGGGAGGTGGGGGAATGGGTTAAATATGTGATGGGGATTAAGGAGTGCACTTGTGATGAGCACAGGATATTGTATAGAAGTGCTGAATCATTAAATTGTACCCCTGTAACTTATATAACCTGTAGGTTAGCTATACTGGAACTAAAACAATTTTTTTTTTTTTTTGAAAAGAAACAGAAGAAAATTAGAGAGAGAGAAAATAGACTGAGAGAAACCGTCAGCCTTGCAAAGAGCTGGGTAGGCTAGGGGTGAGAAGAGAGATTTCCAGGCCAAGGCAGAGCAAATTCAAAGACTCTACAGTGCGAATATCTTTGTATATTTCCAATTAGCACATTCAAAGATGATACTGTTTGGGTGTTCTCCTACATCAGTTGTTTACATACATAGCACATTTGAGGCCCCTAAGAATTCCTGATATCCCTATTTTACAGGATAGGAGACTGATTTCTGGGAAGATAGAGCTTTCCAGGAAATAAATGACAGAGTTGGGACTAGGACCCTTTCCTACTCCAAACTTATGCCACCTTATCTCAAAACGATGCTTCTGATACCCAGTACACAGAGCTATCGGACTAAGATGAAGACAATGGACCAAGTGTGCCCATGTTTTATATAACAGATATTTTGCCCCAGAATCCTATAGATGCTATTGAACCATGTGGCCTGTCTGTTTTTCTCTCCTTCCACAAGCTCAAACAATTCTCTGGCACTGCAGCTCTGGGCACATAGCTGGCTGTGTTTAGTGGCTCTCCGCACATTGGTTTCATCTTGTGTGATCGTAAAAAGCAGACCCTTCTGACTCGGGAAGGGTTAAAATGCCAAGGTCTTTCTTCATAGGCACACTTTGGTCTTAATTTATTATGCTTTTGGTTATTATTCAATGTGGCTTAAGCCATTCAGCTGAGGAAAGAATAATACATAAAATATTTTTACTCAAAATCATATGCTAAAGCCCCACACAAACTCCTACAAAGAAAAATAAGTAACATAACAAAATAAAGCCCCTTGTAAGAGGAGGTGCTGTTTCCCACCTGTCATGGATCCCATCTTGTCTGGCTTTTGCAGACTTGTCTACACAGACTTCCAGCAGCTGTCTCCTGCTGATTTCTGACCACAAAAATGTCCTCCAGGTCGATTGATGATATATTCATGCAACATGTGTACCCCATACATTCATGGTGCCAAAATAGCAAAAATAGATGCACAGTCAAGTGAGACATGGCCCCTGCCCTCAAAAGCTTATAGGGGGAGATGGGGTTATTAAAAGGGTCTTTTATGGTGAATAAGTATTTTGATGGGAAGAAGCAAAAGGATCCATGAAAACACAGAAGAGGCAGGAGGGAGCACTCTTCCTTATCATCTCTCTTCTGTATCAAAATGTAACTGACACCTGTCCCTTGGCCATTTTTGCAATCTCTTCTTGGTGAGCCAAACTGCCCAAATGAGTGGTCACTTTGGTCCTCAGGGACTCTACCTTATTAACCATATTCGTTTCAACGGCTCTTCATCTTGCATAGATTTCCCATTCACACCATTTTTGTTCCTAACTAACCAAATAATTAAGATCAATGGTTTTCTCCTTCAAGGCTTTGTGAAGAAAATTTCTTGTTTGTTTGTTTTTTTTAACTTTTCATCTCTGAATAATCTCCTGCAGGCTACTTCCTCTTAGAAGCCATTCCTATCTATCATTTTACCTGACTTTATGGTCTATGAATCCCCCCAGTTATGCCTTGTCCCACTTGATGATACAATGACCACACTTTATAGTGATTATTTATTTATAAGTCGGCCTCCTCTAGCAGACTACAAACTCTCTGAAGACAGGAACTAGACTGTTTCCATTCCCAGGACCAACATAACAGCTAGCAAAGAGTAAGCATTTAATAAGAGTTGTTTATTTTTAAAAATATTTTAATAAGGGTTTTCTAAAGTGAAAATATATTTTAACAATTCCAATAGACCCAGATAAGATATTATTTGCTTCCAGATGCATAAAATCAAAAACTATCAGAGGAAGGAGAGGTCTCTTACACTGTTGGTAGGAATGCAAGTTGGTGCAGCCACTTTGGAAAACAGTGTGGAGATTCCTCAAAAAATTAAAAATACAGCTACCCTATGACCCTGCAATTGCACTACTGGTTCTTTACCCCAAAGATACAGATGTAGTGAAAAGAAGGGCCATCTGTACCACAGTGTTTATAGCAGCAATTACCACAATTGCCAAACTGTGAAAAAGAGCCAAGACACCCGCCAACAGATGAATGGATAAAGAAGATATGGTCCATATATATACAATGGAATATTACGCAGCCATCAGAAGGATGAATTCACAATTTTTGTACCAACATGGACAGGACTGGAGGATATTATGCTGAGTGAAATAAGTAAAGCAGAGAAAGTCAATTACTATATGGTTTCACTTACTTATGAAGCATAAGGAATAACATGGAGGACATTAGGAGAAGGAAAGGAAAAGTGAATTGGAATAAATCAGAAGGGGAGATGAACCATGAAAGACTGTGGACTCTGAGAAACTGAGGGTTTTGGAGGGGATGGAGGTTGGGAGATGGGTGAGCCTGGTGATGGGTATTAAGGAGGGCACATACTGCATGGAGCACTGGGTGTGGTGCATAAACGATGAATCTTGGAAAGCTGAAAAATAAAATAAAATAAAATATCCTTTCTACCCCCAAAAATAAAAAAAATTAAAAAACCATCATCTCTGTGGTTTTGACCCTGTATTTCAATGGCCCTGAGGCCCAGACTTATGTTATATTTAGAGCCTAATAGTAATCATATGTTTCTAGAAAGACATTTTTACACTTAGTATGATTAGCATACATTCACATCTACATGAAGCTTGGAACAGCAGGGCAGAACTAACATCCCAACAGCTTATCCCCAGGCCAGTTTGTTATTCCTCGCATTGATATTATGTATTAGGGTGCATGACTTGACCAATAGTATTTTCATGTAATCTGTATAATTAGATTCTTCTGGAGGTGACTAAAAATACCATCTGGAAACCTCAATCAAGCAATACAGATATATGCCAAGTCTCTTGCTTAACTCATCACTCAGTTATTGAGGTCTGTGATACACAGTTGTCTCTGGGTACCTGGCTGCGAGTTTCTGCAAGGCAGGAGCTTGTCCTTCATATCTGTATCCTCTTTCAGCCTGCACGGTTTGTGGCACCTAGAAGGTTTTCAGTAGACGAAACATGAAAAGGTCGTATTTTGTATTACGACCCCAAAGCTCTCAGTTTAGTTAAAGTAGTTTTAAACAGTGAAGTCCCAAAAATCCAAAAGAATTACTTTCTTTTAAGAAAGTTAAAAGGTTACTTCTTTTCTAAAAGAAATGCAGAAAAGCATGCTTATACTCTCGCAGAGGTTCTCACCTTGGGTGTGTGCTTTCATGGGGTGGAAACCAACTATGGTAAAGAAATCACCCAGAGCATGTTTCTCAAAGGACATACAATCAGACCCTGTCTTAGTCTTACTGTGGGAGACCTCAGGTAGGGTGACGATGGAGCCTCCGGAATGGTTAACTTACGGATAATATGTAAGGGTTTCCCTTGTAACTTCATCCTCTCTACTCCCTTTGTTATCTTCCCTTCATCCCCTCTATTCCTCTAGTTATCCACTGACTATATTAAAATTCATAATCCTTACAACATTTGGATTTTAAAATATGAGGAAGACCAGGATGCCTCCAGAATTAAGAGCTATGCACCAAATAAAGAAAATTCTATTTGGTCTTTGTATTCAGACACCCTTTGCATTAAGCCAAAAAAAAAAAAAAAATCACCAAGGGAACAATGGGAAGCTGGACTATGCTCTCCCCTTTGATTTTCAATTGATGATTTAATAGAGTGCTTCCTGCACAGATGTAGAGCACAGTCTCCTGGTTCATTAGCCATAATGGAATGAGCAGCTATTAATTAGACAGAGAGATTAGTTTAAACAAAAGGGGATTAAATTTAGATTCACTTATTATCTTTTCCTTTGTTGATACTATTGAACCCTGTTGTGAGTGGGATAAGGACAGGAGAACTGGTGATTGTGCAGAATGTGAATCAATTAACAAACACATTATAAGCCTGCTCTGTGCAACTTTTGCTGTGCTTAAGAAATGAAGATAAGAAATGGTAGAACAGAATACATAGACACATAGAGATGAAGGTAGAAAAAGATGACAGAGATTGAGAAAAAGAGAGATCCAGACTCTACTTTTTTCTTCCTTCATTACAGAACTTTATTTCTTTTTTTCCTCTTAACTGAGGTTTACCTCTCTCCCCAAACACAGAATCATTGTAGAATCTTTTTTCTTTTCTGCCCTAAAAATCACTGAGTTTCCTGGGGACAGTTTTCTACATATTACATTTTACCCAATTGAAACTGCTTTCAGGGGCACCTAGCTGGTCCAGTTGGTAGAACATGTGACTCTTGATCTTGGAGCTGTAAGTTTCGAGGCCCTGATTGGGTATGGAGATTACTTAAAAATAAAATGTTAAAAAAGTTGCTTGCATATAGCATAGCAAAATGGTCCCCAATCCTATTAGACCAAGACCCCTTTTTTTAAAAAAAAAAGCAACATTTACTGCTCTAAAATGAAATCTTTAGATAATATAATCTACCTAAACATCTAATTTATTAAAAATCTTTGAACTATTAAATATTTTAAATTAGTAGAAACCCTCCAAAAACCAAACACTGATAGCACAGTGTGAATATACATGTTTTCCAAATTAAAAATAATAATATGATACCCTAATATAATATAGAAGATAAAAGCAAGTAAAGGATAAAGAGCATTTTAGAGATAAATAGTATGTATTTTAATTTTCCTGATTATTTTTCTTTTTCAGATAAGATGGGTAACTTTTAGATTATCTCATCTTGAAGTGGTGAGTAGATTATCTTGTTCAAAAGAAATGCTTTCATGTAATCATAACTAGAGAATCAGATCATCACAGTTTCTGCACCAATGATTCTTAACCTTTGCTGGGACACAAACTCCTTTAATCATCTGATGGACATTTTCCCAAGAAAAAAATGCACAAATGCACAAAAGCTCCTATTCATAAGCATTTCTAATGTCCCATGACTCCAGAAATCACCTATGACCCATATTAAGATCTCTCTGTTATCCCAATGACAAAAAGGTCAGCATTACTTTCAAATGCAAATGTACTAGCCTCACTATCCACCTCTAGATGCCAGTTGTCTAATCATTAAACTCTGTTTTTACCTAGGTATGTAAATTAACATGTAAAAGTTTAATTTATGCTTTAATAATAATAAATATTAATAATTTTTAAGAAATTAGAGTCCATACATTTTTAAAAATTATAAAAATATGATCATTTCATAAGCATACCAAGTACAGTAACTTCTTGTCATTGCAGTTCTATTTACTCACAACCGGAGTAGAAGCAGATTTCTTTTTCTACATTTTTTTCTCAAGTATGAAAATTTCAGGCAAATATATGTTAGTCAACCCAAGATGTCACTATGTCCTATCAATGAACAGTTCTACAGAGGGAAGAGAGCTGTCAATCATTCATCTTCACCTTCATTCTCCCTATTACCATTCACCCAGTTGGCTATGTATCTTTAACTTTTATTTCACTTCATTTTTGTATTTTAGTATATATTTATTTTTAACTAGCACTTACATAAGGCTTATCAAATGCAAGGTACTGTTCCAAGCACTCTAGCAATATTAACTCACCTAACTTCTTCTTACGACTTTATCAGATAATTGTAATGATTATTTTCATTTTACAGGTGAAGCAACTGAGGTACAGAGAGGATAAATAAACTACACTAAGTAAGAGAGGTAGTTCTACTAAAGCTGTGATTGGAGCCCAACAGGTCTGGCTCCAGAGTCACTCATTAAAATCCATGAGCTTGCTTGCTTGCTTGCTTGCTTTCTTTCTTTCTTTTTTTTTTTTTTTTTGTCTGTCATGTGTGTATTTTCATGCAGTGCCTATGTGGGCCCCACAATACTGACCAAGAAGAGAATTCTGGTTGCTAATTGTTAAACACAGGAACTAACATGCTGCTCTACTGAGAGATCAATTTTCATCTTGGACCTAATCATGATACCATCTTCCTGCCAAACGGGATTCAAAATGCCAATTCAATCATCACAGGAAAAAAAAAAAAATGTTCCTGGGGACTAAGAAGTTGTGGATAACAGGGAGAACATAAGCCAAAAGCCCTTAAGTGAAAGCATAGAGAACTGCAGCATCAAAAGCTCAGACAGAAAGACATTTAGAAACAGATTTGAAAAAAGTTCCTAGGGAAGTAAGCTGATTAAAAGACTCAAGACTTTCAATTGCTGCTTTGAATATGTACATAAGGAATAACCTTTCCGTGAGGCTTGACTGATTTGCTATAGTGTTTGTTTTTTTGTTTGTTTGTTTTATTAACTGGTGAATTTTAATAAAGATGACCATATCTTTTTCATATATAGTCCCTTCTCACACCTAGAACTTTGATTTATAGTCTTCTATCAAAATCAGTTCATCCATAAATTAACACCTTTACTAAAATCATGAATCTCCAATTTATGAATTTGCTTATTATCTTTCCTCAGTTTTTATGGTTTATATTTGATATTGACATATAAATCATGATTTTAGTTATTTTTCTATTTTACATTATACAGTAATCCTAATATTTTCAAGTTTGATTTGCTACAGTGTTGTAAAGACACAAAAAATACCAGTAACGTGTTACCATTTTCTTTTCTTGAGAAGAACTGAGAAAGCACATTCAGGGGAGTGGGTTCCTCTTGCAGTGCTTTGCAAATAGACTTCAGTGGGTCACTAATGCTAAGACACCTGTACATGAGTGAAACTTCAGTAATGGATTCAAGCTAGCATAGAAGAGTAGAGATATATAGGCTGCAGAAACAAGAGCTTATAGAACAATTATTTTCCCACAGTCCCCTAATTTCCCTTCCTCCTCTCTCAACATGCATATCAACAAAGTCTTACCGATTTCATAAAATCACCTCAAGATTAAAAAGGAATGGAAATTGAATTTTCTGGATTTTTAAAATAATAATAATTTTAAATAATAACTTCCAATCTCCTACACAAACCTCCACTTTCCCCCATTAAAAAAGAATAATAGTAAAATCCAGAAGGAGAGCAAATATAAACATCCATAACCTTATACCTTTAACATAACTAAGAAACCAATCAATGTGATCTTCAAATTTCATATAATTCCTCCTGCTGAGGAGCTCCTACTGCCCACTCAATGCCACAAGTCTTCATGGAAAGAAAAAAAAAAAAAAAAAAAAGAGCAAAGAGATGCCCTTAGACTAAGCATAGACAATGCCAGCCTCAGAAGAAGAAAATCCAGTATCAAAAGATATCTTGTTGTTTCAAGTGTGAATATATTATATTCGTGATCAATTAAACTGGACAGCATCATGTAAAAGAATGAAACTGGACCAATTTCTTATACCATACACAAAAGATAGATACTTCACAGCACTACTGACAGGGAAGGAGCTTGAGAATCGGCAGGATTAAAAGTATCAGCCTAACATTGCATCTAGGACAGTCAGATAGAGAAGAGATGGTACGCCTTGGAAATAAAGAAGTGAAGAAAATAAAGGAAATTTTACTATCTGAAGAAACAAAAGAGAAGCTCCTCTCCAAACTCCTCCACAACTGTCCATTTAGAAAACTGCTCAGAAAAAAAGCAGAAATGACCAACAAAAACATATTGAACTATAAATTTTATAAGGCAAAATAAATAGAAATAGAAGAAAAAGACCACATCCACATAAAACTACTGTAAAAAATTTGAAAGGTAAATCAACCCCTTTCGGCTGATAACTGCCACCCCTCCTTAAACACACACATACACACACACACAGAGACCCCTGAGTAAATTAATACAACCCTCTAAAGTGAATTAAATATCCTCAAGCAAGCATTTGGCAATAAGAAAAAAACACTTTAAAAAGCAAAATCAAGAAGAGAAAAGGGGAAGAAAAATAGTCACTTTCTAAATTAATTCACCACAGGGTAGCTTGTAAAATTGGAACTTGGCAAATACAGATTTCTCCTTTGCCAATGAGATCCCTCTCGCCCCAGAGGGAGAATGGAAGGCAGCAAGTGACAAAAAAGGAACCTGTTCCTTCCTATTTGCTTCTAACCTGGCCAGAGTTGTTCATGAATGACCCTTTACCTAGGCAGCAGCTGTTAGTACCAATAACACTGGTTCCCATTTCTGGCTTCTTTTCATACTTCCAGAGCCAGCCTCCATGTGTGCTGTCAAAGATACCCACAGCAGACCTCATCAGGAGTCTGTATCTCATTTCAAAGGATGTCTTTGCTCAGCCCTAGAGGTGGCATCTGCAATTACTCTGGATTACTTTAGTATTCCTTCTTCATCCTAATTATTTCTCTATATTAAATTCTCTCTATTGAAAGAGTTAGTGTGGCTTGTTTCCCTAGCTGGACCCAGAGTAACACACCATATACAGACTTTTAGCTCTCATGTAACCATAAATAAATTTTGTAGGGTGCTAAAAATGAACTCTATTGGCATATTTACAGTTTCCCTAAAATTCCTATTTCAGTTTCAGGCCTCTAAAACCAAAACAACTAAAAAAACAAATAAATAATTTTAAAAGCTTTATTCCTTGTTTTTATGTCCATAACTTTTAAAATGTCCAGAAATTGATATCAATATTTGGCATAGTACCATTCAGCAGTTCATGCTTGAAAACTCAAGAGATGAATTTTTGGAAGAAACTCTGACCAGATACACTAGTAAGTCAATATGGGAGCAGCCAGAGCCCACCAACCCAGAGTCCCAAATGACATATGAACTTTGGAGCAGACTCTTAGGAGTAGGTTCCAATAAGGGGAAAAACAGGATTTATCTACTGATCGCGGCTTCCAGACTAATAAAACATGAAATGTGGAATGTGCATTCATTCAATCAACAAATATTCCTTGTGAGTCAGACACTGGTTTCAAAACAAGATAGGTAATTGTCTATCTTCAAGGCACTTACATTCTAAGGGAAAATATTCATAAATTAAATATGGATGATATATAGTAAGTTAGAATAGGATAAGTGATAAGGAGAAAAATAAAGCAGTCCAATGAGTAGAAAATGGGAAATTGGTACCAATTTAGATAGGGTAGTCAAGAATTTTTTTTAAATCTTTATTTTCTAAAAATAATAGTTTTAAAATAACCCATTGAGCAGCCTTTCCTGCTTTGTTGAAGATTAACTGACCATATGGCTGTTTATTCATTTCTGGGTTTTCTGTTCTATTCCACTGATCTATTTATGTGCCAGTACAATACTGTTTGGATCACTACAGCTCTTTAATATAACTTGAAGTCCAAAATTGTGATGCCTCCAGCTTTTCTTTTTCAAGGTTGCTTTGGCTATTTGGAGTCTTTTGTGGTTCCATACAAATTTTAGGATTGTTTATTCCAGCTCTGTAAAAAATGCTGGTGTTATTTTGATAGGGATTGCATTAAATGTGTACATGGATTTGGATAGTATAGACATTTTAATAATAATAATTTAATAATACTGTTCTTCCAATCTAAGAGCATGGAATGTCTCTCCATTTCTTTGTATCATCTTCAATTTCTTTCATCAGTGTTTTATAGTTTTCAGAGTACAGGTCTTTCTGCTCTTTGATTAGGCTTATTCCTAGGTATCTTGTTGTTTCAAGTGTGAATATATTTGTGATCAATTAAACTGGACAGCATCATGTAAAAGAATGAAACTGGACCAATTTCTTACACCATACACAAAAATAAATTCAAAATGGATGAAAAATCTAAATGTGAAACCTGAAACCATAAAAATCCTACAGGGGAACATAGGCAGTAACCTCTTTGACATGAGCCATAGCAACTTCTTTCTAGATATGTCTCCTGAGGCGAGAGAAACAAAAGCAAACATAAACTATTGGGACTTCATCAAAATAAAAAGCATCTGCTAAGGAAAGGAAACAATCTACAGAACTAAAAGGCAACCTACAGAATGGAAGAAGACATTCGCAAATGACATATCTAATAAAGGGTTAGTATCCAAAATATATAAAGAACTTTGGTTTCTGAACTATATTTCCTAGCATAAGAAAGGCCTTTAAATGAATATCTTCCCAGTGCCTGGCATATATATAGTCATTATGAGTCAACTATTGTTATCACCACAAAATCTTAACATTCCATTACTCACTTGTCTTAACTAGCTTGGTGCCCTTTCTCTTCCTGCCCACTGCCAAGGCCCTAGCCACAATTGGAGAAAGATACCTGGCACCTATTCTAGCATATCTGGAAACCTGCAGTTCCTACTTTCTTCTTCTCTCACAAGCCTTTTCTCCTTGTCTTGCTCTCTTTAGTTACAGTCTCACTGCCTCAAGTTGGTTTTCATATCAGCACCCAGCCTCATGAGATACAGTTTTCTTCTTCTTTGGTTCCTGCCCCCTTCCCCATTTTAACCACATGTTTTTGGCTATCCCTCATTTCCATCTTCAAGATGTGGGCTACTAAACTAAACCCCTGCAATTGATCTCAGTCCCCAGATTGTCCATCCAGCTTAGGGCTGAGCCAGCATGCCAAGGATGGCTGTTCAGATTCCTCTTCTCTGTGAGGTCAGGTTATAAACACACTCCCTCAGAGCCTACTGCAGAGAAACACACACACACACACACACACACACACACACACACAGCCCAGCAATCTTATGGACAAGCAAGCTATGACTGTAGTCAAGAAAACTAACTCTATCAGACAATATTCACGTGATTATAAGTAGTAGAATCTAAATCATAATAATAATTACAATCAAAAAAAGAGTTTCAAATTTTTTTATATTTTTGTTTATCCCTTCAGAAGTGCTGAACAATCATGATTACTGGTAGTCATGGTGAACCCTCAAGTTCATTAGATGGGGCAAATGTGATCCAAATGGGAATGTTTAGTGAATTGAGAAAAGCACAGAAGAAAAGAAGTAGATGCCCCTTTCCCTATATGAAGGACAGACTGGAAGAGGGGAATCTGAAACCCAGTGATTGCCCCATTTCCAGAACACTTGGAAAGGGGTTTGGTAAAAAGAAATATGCCTAAAAAGAAGAAAGCAGAAACAATAGAACTCAGCGACAAACTGCACCTAAGTGACAAATAGGAGAAATAAGAAAAATTTGCATTTGATGTCATTACCAGTAATCATGTAAAAGTTGGGACAGTGTGGGAACAAAGTTCTGTTTGGGGGGACAATTAAGTGAAGATATCTTTTAGAAAGGAAGAATTTGAAAAATAAATAAATAAATAAATAAATAAAACTAAGTAAAATAAGAAGCAAACAGACTTTAAAAAAACAGATCTAAGAATCTATTGTTATAGGTGATACAAGATTGTACAAACATATTTCATAGTTTAAATAAACATCTAAAAACACTATTACTCAAATGAACACCAATTTCAGGGCATGTTAACACTCTTCCTCCTCTTTACAATTAGTTATTAGAAAGTTCCAGCCTGACCTTCATTTTGAGCAAAGTACAATTACATTGAATTAACAGAAAAGGAAACCACTGAAATAGAACTAATGAAAAATGGTATCGATCCTTTTACTATGTTTTCAAAATGTCTGAAATGATATTAAGAGAAAGTTAAAAGTGGCAATTGGTCATTAATCAACCTAACACACATTCTGATGTCTTTGGGGGAATCTTAACTCTGAACAAACTGGACAAGGGCAAAATGTTTTGCATTCAATATTTAACACAGCAAATTTGATCATACTTATCCTCCACCTATGCATTCCCAAAAATTGGATTTGACATTTGTCTTAGTCTGTTCAGACTGCTGTAACAATATTACTGTCTAGGCAAATTGGACAGCTACACATAGAAGAATGAAATGCGACCCTTCTCTTACACCATACACAAAGATAAACTCAAAATGGATAAAAGAGACGGGGAGAAGGCAAGATGGCTGAGAAGTGGCAGCCTGAAATGACATCAGATCCCTGGAGTTCAGCAAGATAGGTATCAAACCATTCTGAACACCTACAAACTAAACAGGAGATAGAAGAGAAGAAGAGCAGCAATTCTAGGAACAGATAATCGACCACTTTCTGAAAGGTAGGACATGAGGAGAACTGAGTCTGAAGCAATGGGAAGATAGAAGGTGGTGGGGAGGGGCCAGCTCCAGGCAAGCAGTGGAACAGTGGGGCACAAAATCAGAAATTTTGTAAGTCTGCTCCACTGAGGGACATCACTCCAGAGGCTAAGCGGGGGTCCACGAGGACCCCACGAGGGGACAGTGTGGTCTCAGGTCCCATGGAGTCACAGAAGGATTGGGGGTATCTGAGTATGGCAGAGCTCCAGGTATCAGAGCAGGGAAGCTGACTACAATGAGCCAAAGGGTGAGCTTTCAGATCAGGGTTACCTTAACCCAGGCCAGTGCTCTTCAAGCAGGAACCCCAGAAGTGGCCGATCTGGGGAGGCTCATCTGCCTGCTTTGTGAGGAGCAGTACAGGGGGAATCTGCTGGTTTTAGAGACCAAAGAGTGCTGTGTGCCAGAGACAGAAATGCTCGGTCACAGGCTGGGTGAGCTTGGAGTGCGGCCGGAGACAAGGGAGACAGGACGGATTGACTGCTTTTCTCTGAGGGTGCACTGAAGAGTGGAGCCCTGAGTGCTCAGCAACTCTGGGTTGGAGAGTGGGAGGCCGCCATCTTCATTCCCATCTTCCAGAGTTCTACGGAAAGCGTTCAGGGAACAAAAGGTCCAAGAGCGAAACATAAGCTGATTACTTCATGTGGTCCCTGGCAAGAACAGTGCAATCCCATCTTGGGCAAAAACATTTGAGAATCACAGCAACAGGCTCCTGCCCCAGAAGATCACCAAGAACATCCAGCCAAAACCACACTCACAGCAGAACTCGAGAGCTAAGGGAAAGCAACGCATACAATTCATGGCTTTTTCCCCATAATTGATTAGTCTTAGAAAGTAAATTTTTTCTTTCATTTTACTTTTTTTCTTATTCTATTTTTTTTAACTTTTCCTCTTTCCTCTTTTAACGTTTTTTAACTAGTGTACCTTAACAATACCTTTATAAAAAAATATTTTGGGGGGCACCTGGGTGGCTCAGTGGCTTAAAGCCACTGCCTTGGGCTCAGGGCATGATCTCAGGGTCCTGGGATCAAGGCCCACATCAGGTTCCCTGCTCAGCGAGGAGCCTGCTTCACCCTCTCTCCCTCTGCCTGCCTCTCTGCCTACTTGTGATCTCTGTCTGACAAATAAATAAATAAAATCTTTTAAAAAAAATCTTTTTAAACCTTCATCGTTACAGTCATGTTTTATCCTTTCATTGTATTTAACCTTATCTTTGTATACATATAGGTTTCTTTTATTCTCTAAAAAATTTTGGGATACAATTTCTTCTCATAGATCAAACTATACCCTAACATAGCACATAGCTTTCTTCTAGTATCCAGCCTGAGCACTTTCCCTCCTCTTTTTTTTTATTTTCTCCAACCAACTTATCAATTCCTTTTTTAGAATTTTTTTTAAATTTTCATTATTACAGTCATATTCCATCCCTTCATTGTGTTTATCCTTATTTTTGTGTATATATAAGTTTTTATTTCTTTACAATTTTGGGAGGTAGTTTCTTCTAAGAGACCAAAATACACCCAAAATCAAGTGTGTGGCTCTGTACTATTTACCAGTCATTCATATATATATATATATATATATATATATATATATATATATATATATAAATTTTTTTATTTTTTGTTTTCTTATTTTTATTTCTTTCCACCCCCTTCTTCTCCCCTTTGTTTTGGACCTCTTCTGATTTGCTTACCATACTTTTTTCTGAGGTCTTTAACATCGTTTTAGTATTTTATTCTCTCATTCATATATTCTTATCTGGATAAAAAGACAAGGCAGAAAAAACTCACCACAAAAAAGAACAAGAGGCAGTACCAAAGGCTAGGGACCTAATCAATACAGACATTGTCAGAACTAGATGTCAGAACGACAATTCTCAAGGTGCTAGCTGGGCTCGAAAAAGGCTTGGAAGATATTAGAGAAACCCTATCTGGAGAAATAAAATACCTTTCTGGAGATATAATGGAACTAAAATCTAACCAAGTTGAAATAAAAAAGGCTATTAATGAGGTGCAATAAAAAATGGAGGCTCTTACACTAATATAGGAGGCAGAAGAGAGAATTAGTGATATAGAAGACCAAATGACAGAGAACAAAGAAGCTGAGCAAAAGAGAGACAAATAACTACTGGACTACAAAGGGAGACTTTAAGAGATAAGTGATATCATAAGACAAAACAATATTAGAATAATTGGAATTCCAGAAGAAGAATAAAGAGAGGGGCAGAAGGTATAGTGGAGCATATTATAGCACACAATTTCCCTAATATGGCAAAGGAAACAAGCATCAAAATCCAGAGGCACAGAGAAGCCCCTTCTATATCAACAAAAATAGCTCTACACCCTGTCATCTAATAGTAAAACTTACAAATCTTAGTGACAAAGACAAAATCCTGAAAGCAGCTTAGGACAAGAAGTCTATAACATACAATGCTAGAAATATTAGATTGGCAGCAGACTTATCCACAGAGACCTGGCAGACCAGAAAGAACTGGCATCATATATTCAGTCCACTAAATGAGAAAAATATGCAGCCAAGAATACTATATCCTAGCTAGGCTATCATTGAAAATAGAAGGAGAGATAAAAAGCTTCCAGGACAAAAATTAAAAGAATTTGCAAACACCAAACCAGTTCTCCAGGCAATATTGGAAAGGGACCTCTAAGCAAAGAGAGAGCCTAAAAGTAGTAGATCAGAAAGGAACAAAGACAATATAGAGTAACAGTCACATTACAGGCAATATAGACTAACAGTCACCTTATGGCACTAAATTCCTATCTTTGAATAGTTACCCTGAATGTAAATGGGCTAAATGCCCCAAACAAAAGACACAGGGTATCAGAATGGATAGAAAGAAACAAAACCCATCAATATGCTGCCTACAGGAAACTCATTTTAGACCCAAAGACACCTCCAGATTTATAGTGAGGGGCTGGAAAACAATTTACCATGCTAACAGACATCAAAAGAAAGCTGGGATAGCAATCCTTATATGAGATAAATTAGATTTTAAGCCAAAGACTATAATAAGAGATGAGGAAGGAAACTAAACATATTTAAAGGGTCTGTCCAATAAGAAGATATAATAGTTTTAAATATCTATGCCCCTAACATGGGAGCAGCCAACTATATAAACCAATTAAAAACAAAACCAAAGAACACATCAACAATAATACAATAATAGTAGGGGGCCTTAACACCACCTTCACTGAAGGGGATAGATCATCCAAGCAAAAGAACAACAAGGAAATAAAGGCCTTAAATGACACACTGGACCAGATGGATATCACAGATATATTCAGAACATTCCATTTCAAAGCAACAGAATACAAATTCTTCTCTAGTGCATGTGGAACATTCCCCAGGAAAGATCACATCCTGGGTCACAAATCAGGTCTCAACTGGGACCAAAAGACTGGGATCATTCCCTGCATATCCTCAGACCACAATACTCTGAAGCTAGAACTCAATCACAAGGGGAAAGTTGGAAAGAAATCAAATAGATGGAGTCTAAAAAGCATCCTACTAAAGAATGAATGGGTCCACCAGGAAATTAAAGAAGAATTGAAAAAAATCATGGAAACAAATGAAAATGAGAACACAACTGTTCAAAATCTGTGGGACACAGCAAAGGCGGTCCTCAGAGGAAAATATATAGCGATACAAGCCTTTCGCAAGGAACAAGAAAGCTCTCAAGTACACAATCTAACCCTACACCTAAAGCAGCTGGAGAAAGAATAACAAAGAAAGCCTAAACCCAGCAGGAGAAAAGAAATCGGAAAGAGAGAGCAGAAATCAATGAAATCGAAATAAAAGAAAAGTAGAACAAATCAATGAAACTAGGAGCTGGTTCTTTGAAGGAATTAATAAGATGGATAAACCCCTGGCCAGACTTATCAAAAAGAAAAAAGAAAGGACACAAATTAATAAAATCATGAATGAAAGAGGAGAGATAACAACCAACACCAAAGAAATACAAACAATTATAAGAACACATCATGAAAAACTATATAGCAGCAAATTTGACAATCTGGAAGAAATGGATGCATTCCTAGAGATGTATAAACTACCAAAACTGAACCAGGAAGACCTAAAAAACCTGAACAGACCCACAACCAGTAAGGAGATTGAAGCAACCATCAAAAATCTCCCAACAAACAAGAGCCCAGGGCCACACGGCTTCCCAGGGGAATTCTACCAAACATTTAATGAAGAATTAATACCTATTCTCCTGAAACTGGTGCATAAAATAGAAATGGAAGGAAAACTTCCAAACTCATGTTATGAGGCTAGCATTACCTTGATCCCAAAACCAGAAAAAGATACCACCAAAAAGGAGAATCACAGACCAATATTCTTGAAGAACACTTATGCGAACATTCTCAGTAAAATACTAGCCAATAGGATCCAACAGTACATTAAAAGGATTATTCACCACAACCAAGTGGGATTTATTCCTGGGCTGCAAGGTTGGTGCAACATCCGCAAATCAATCAATGTGATACATTAATTAAAGAAAGAACAGGGACCACAGGATACTCTCAATAGATGCTGAAAAAGCATTTGACAAAGTACAGCATCCTTTCGTGATCAAAACTCTTCCAAGTGTAGGGATGGAGGATATGTACCTCAATATCATCAAAGCCATCTATGAAAAACCCACAGCAAATATCATTCTCAATGGGAAAAACTGATAGCTTTCCCCCTAAGGTCAGGAACATGGCAGGGATGTCCACTATCACCACTGCTACTCAACATAATACTAGAAGTCCTAGCCTCAGCAATCAGACAACACAAAGAAATAAAAGGTACCTGAATCAGTGAAGAAGTCAAACTCTCATTCTTTGCAGATGATATGATACTTTTTGTGGAAAACCCAAAGACTCCACTCCAAAACTGTGAAAACTCATACAGAAATTCAGTAAAGTGTCAGGACATAAAATAATGCACAGAAATCAGTTGTATTTCTATACACCAACAGCAAGACAGAAGAAAGAGAAATTAAGGAGTCAATCCCATTGACAATTGCACGCAAAACCATAAGATACCTAGGAATAAACCTAACCGAAGAGGCAAAGAATCTGTACTCAGAACACTATAAAGTACTCATGAAAGAAATTGAGGAAGACTCAAAGAAATGGAAAAAAGTTCCATGCACATGGATTAGAAGAACAAATATTGTGAAAATGTCTATGCTATCTAAAGCAATCTACATGTTTAATGCAATCCCTATCAAAATACCATCCTTTTTTTTTTTTTCAAAGAAATCGAACAAATAATCCCAAATTTTATATGGAACCAGAAAAGACCCTAAATAGCCAGAGGAATGTTGAAAAAGAAAACCAAAGCTGGCAGCATCACAATTCCAGACTTCAAGCTCTATTACAAAGCTGTAATCATCAAGATAGTATGGTTCTGGCACAAAAACAAACACAGGGATCAACGGAACAGAATAGAGAACCCAGAAATGGACCCTCAAGTCTACGGTCAATTAATCTTCAACAAAGCAGGTAAGAATGTCCAATGGAAAAAAGACAGTCTCTTCAACAAATGGTGTTGGGAAAATTGGAGAGCCACATGCAGAAAAATGAAACTGGGCCATTTCCTTACACCATACACAAAAGTAGACTCAAAATGGATGAAAGACCTCAATGTGAGACAGGAATCCATCCAAATCCTTGAGGAGAACACAGGCAGCAACCTCTTCAACATCAGCCATGTAATTTCTTCCTAGAAACATCACCAAAGGCAAGGGATATAAGGGCAAATATGAACTATTAGGACTTCATCAGGATCAAAAGCTTTTGCACAGCAAAGGAAACAGTTAACAAAACCAAAAGACAACTGACAGAATGGGAGATGATTTTGCAAATGACATATCAGGTAAAGGGCTAGTATCTAAAATCTATAAAGAACTTATCAAACTCAACACCCACAAAACAAATAATCCAATCAAGAAATGGGCAGAGGACATCAACAGACATTTCTGCAAAGAAGACATCCAGATGGCCAACAGACACATGAAAAAGTGCTCCACATCACTTGGCATCAGGGAAATACAAATCAAAACCACAATGACTTACCACCTCACACCAGTCAGAATGGCTAAAATTAACAAGTCAGGAAACAACAGGTGTTGGCGAGGATGCAGAGAAAGGGGAACCAACACTGTTGGTGGGAACGCAAGCTGGTGCAGCCACTCTGGAAAACACCATGGAAGTTCCTCAAAAAGCTGAAAATAGAGCTACCCTATGACCGAGCAATCACACTACTGGGCATTTACCCTAAAGATACAAATGTAGTGATCCAAAGGGGCACATGCACCCAAATGTTTATAGCAGCAATGTCCACAATAGCCAAACTATGGAGAGAACCCAGATGTCCATCAACAGATGAATGGATAAAGATGATGTGAGACACACACACACACACACACACACACACACACACACACACACTGGAATACTATGCAGTCATCAAAAGAAATGAAATCTTGCCATTTACAATGATGTGGCTGGAACTAGAGGGTATTATGCTGAGCAAAATAAGTCAATCAGAGAAAGACAATTATCATATAATCTCCCTGATATGAGGAATTTGAGAGGCAGAGTGGGGGGCCTCGGGGTCGGGAAGGAAAAATTGAACAAGATGGGACTGGGAGGGAGAAAAACTATAAGAGACTCTTAATCTTACAAAACAAACTAAGGGTTGCTGGGGAGAGCGGAGGGTGGAGAGGGTGGTTAGGTTATGGATTTGGATAGGGTATGTGATATGGTGAGTGCTGTGAAGTGTGTAAGCCTGATGACTCAAAAACCTGTACCCCTGGGGCAAATAATACATTATATTTTAATAAAAATAATTTTTTAAAAAAATGGATAAAAGACCTCAACATGAAGCAGGAATCTATCAAAATCCTAGAGGAGGTCATAGACAGTAACCTCTTCGACATCGGCCACAGCAACATCTTTCAAGACATTGCTGAAATGTCTTTGCCTTTGCCTCAAAGGCAAAGGAAACAAAAGTGAAAATGAACTTGGGGACTTCATCAAAAGTGAAAATGAACTTCATTCTTTGCAGATGATATGATACTTTTTGTGGAAAACCCAAAGACTCCACTCCAAAACTGTGAAAACTCATACACTATTGTGTATTTGCACTACTGGTATTTACCCCAAAGATACAGATGTAGTGAAAAGAAGGGCCATCTGTATCCCAATGTTTATAGCAGCAATGGCCACAATCACTAAACTGTGGAAAGAGCCAAGATGCCCTTCCAACAGATGAATGGATAAAGAAGATATGGTCCACATATACAATGGAATATTATGCCTCCAACAGAAGAAGATGAATACCCAACTTTTGTGTCAACAGGGACGGGACTGGAGAAGATTATGCTGAGTGAAATAAGTCAAGCAGAGAGAGTCAATAATCATGGTTTCACTTGCAGAGCATAAGGAATAACATGGAGAACACTGGGAATAGGAGAGGAGAATTCAGTTGGGGCAATCAGAAGGGGAGAGAAACCATGAGAGACTAAGGACTCTGAGAAACAAACTGAGGGTTTGGGAGGGAAGGGAGGTGGATGTTGGGTTAGTCCGGTGGTGGGTATTAAGGAGGGCACATATTACATGGAGCACTGGGTGTGGTCCATAAACAATGAATCTTGGAACACTGAAAAAAAATAAAATTTAATTTACAAAAAACAATATTACAGTCTAGGTACCTTATAAACAACAGAAATTTCTTTTTTAAACTTCTGGAGGCCAGGAAGTCCAAGACCAACGTGCTGGCAGATTCAGTGTCTAGTGAGGGACCCCCTTCCTAGTTCATAGATGGTTGTCTCCTTCTTGTGTCCTCACATGGCAGAAGGTACAAGGAACTATTCTGGGGTTTCTTTTATAAGGGCACTAATCCCTTTCATCTACCAAAGAACTCACTTGCAAATACCCCCACATTGGGCATTAGGTTTCAGCATATGAAATGGGGAGCATAGATATTTAGTCTATATCAACACTGTTACACAGAAGGGAAGCATGAAAGGAATTCTGCCTCATGTGACAGAGAAAATGATCAGAACAATGTCATCTTTGCTCAATACAGGTGGGCAAATTTAAATCATTTTTTAATATTCAACAGAACAAATGCCTTCCTTCTTTATCTGCAATCATGAACTGTAAGTATAGTCTTAGTACACTGCAAATAAAGCAACAGACATAAAAATCTATTTAATGTGGTTCCTAGCACTGAAGTTAGAAGTTATACTAGGACAAGTCTCAGGGGCTAGGAGATTAAGCTCTACAGTGAGGTGCTGAAAATCATTGTATTTGCCAGAGTACATAGTTAAGTATGTTACATCTACTCCTGGCTTCCATACTTTCAGATATCATGTAAAGATCCCAGTCCCACATCTTTCCCCTGAGAGAAGCACAAATGGTCCAGCACGGACACAAGAAACCAAAAAGCCAGTGAGGCAGAAAAATACCAAGGTTCTTCCATGGAGCACTGGTATGGTCTCACTTCACTTCAGTTGGCTACTCTGCTTTCTCTACTTTTTATCACCTTCCTCAAAAGAGCCATGAAGTTTAACATTATTCTCATAGAAACTTCCATGTGATATAAGACAGAAATTTGAAATTAATTTTATATATTAAAAATAAGCCAAATTTAGGAATTAATCAATCTAGTCTTGTACTTTTCAAGTCATCCTGTGAGAAAAAACTAGATTTGGGATATTGTTGGTTGTTTTGTTTTGTTTTCCTAGTCCTTTGTAGAGTAACACTTTTATAAGCTACAATAAAAATGAATTCCTAAAACAGATCACATCTTCTATGCCACTGAAACATAAAATTCCTCTACCTGTTTCTAAATGTTTGCTTCCTGGATTTATCCCTACCTGGGAACAGTCCCCAAAACACTCTTTGAATAGCACTGGTCCAACCCAAAGCTGTGTGGCTAGGAGATGCAGGGGTAGAGAATTGTGACATGACACAGCCATGACATGCCTCATGCTTTGGCCAGGGGATACCTGTTTACACTGGATTCCAAAAGGATGGCCCTGTGGCACAAATATAGAGCTAGTCAAGTGTTCATGGTATAATCCACACAGCAGCTTCATCTACGGAGATCTGTGTTCCAGCTGAGACTATGAAGTTCATATCCCTGCATAGTTCATGTGAGTTTTCTTTTTCTCACCTTACCATTTTCATACCATTCCTTGAAGTCATGAAAATAATTCAACAAAACATCAGCCCATTTATATCTGGATTAACATTTAAGGTCCCTAACCAAGATCTATGAAGTATTTTTTCTTCCAACTTTTCTCTAATCTTAGTGCTTAATTCTCATCCAGAAAATAATGTAACAGTTTCCTATACTTGTGGATTAAATCAGCCAATTGCTTTACACACCAAGAGATGAAAGAATTGATCAATGCATAGTTTCTACTAGATCAAGAACCAGCTATGAAAAATCTATAGTTTAAAACGTTTCAACTACCATTCAAAATACTGTGTTGTAGAATAAAGAGAGTGCAGGGTCCCCACCTGTAACACATCAACCAGAAGAGAGGCATAATTCCACATTCAAAATTGTGAAAGCATTGGATTTACTTAGACCATTATTTGATGGACCCTTATCAAAGTCACAATAAATGTCAGGCCTTTTCTTTTACCTCAGATGCTAGTGAGACCATCAAAACACCTGCACAGCTTTCATATGGAGCCAACTCTCCCTTCCCAGAGGCCAGTGGTTCTCAGTTGGAGGCCATTCTGTCCACACAGGACAGGTAGCAAATATCTGAAGATATATTAGTTGTCACAACAGGGGGAAATACTACTGGTACTAAGTGGGTAAAGGCCAGGGATCTGCTAAATAAACTGCAATCCACAAGCGGCCCCATAATAACAGAATTTGTCAACCCCAAATGTCAACAATATTGAGATTGAGAAACACTGTTCTAAACTGTCCTCAGCCATGTCCTCAAGAAAAAGCATATTTCTCACTGCAGCAAGGTGTACCAGTGGTGCACCACAGCTGGCCTGCATGAGCTCATGACAGAGTGTGCATGCATCTTCCAATCTCCATGTTTAGGGACATCATGGTAACCTGAAATGGGTCATGATGGGAGTATTTACACAATAGAATCTGGTCAACACTACAAATTATGGGCTTTTCTAGAGAGCTTATTGTTAAACATTAATAAATACATCATTAGGGGCATCCCTTTTCAATAGAAGTAAGAAAGCCTAGTGGACTCTAATTTCTGTTCTATTTGTGGGCTCTTAACTCTTGGGCTAAGGAAACAGTTCTTCAGCAAGGTATCAATGATGACACAGGATTACCAACATTGTGTTCTCACCCAGCCAGAGCCAAAGTGAAAGGTAACCTCTATACAGAATATCACTGGCTGCCTAAAGCCCCCACATCACATAAACACATATAGGACACATGAGTGCACAGATGCACACTGACTCCTTACTAATGCAGTAGAGTAGCGAGAAGACCTTATACAGAAGGGAAGTCTTCAACCTTCCCCCAGTAAGAATATGCACCTTGATTAGTATAAGCTATGGCAAATATCCATCCCTTCACCCAAGTTTGGTTCAAGAAGGAGTATGGAATGCAGTCAGTTCAAGCCAATGATGTGTGAGAGTTAGCCTCCCGACAGTCCTCTACAAAAGTTCTCTTTATTCTTGAAAAGGGATGGGCCCCCCTCCTCTTATTCATTGGAGGCTGTGGCATAAAGATGTGATACTTGAAGCAGCCACAGGCATCTTACAGTAGTAAGGAGATAAGCTTAAGGTCTCTGCAGCTGTAAGAGTCAAAAAAATGGGAAAAGCCATGCTTTGGATAAGCCACTGCATTAGTCAACCCAGGCCCTGCCTGTCTACCTACTTGTGGTTACTTGATATGTAGCTAACACATTATCTTTATTGCATTAGTGCTCTTCTCTTCAGGCTGTTACTTGAAGTCCAAAATTTCCTACCTGCTAAAATTTCTCAAATACAGTTACATTTTCTTGATATAAAAAAAAGCATGAACTCTATTACATATATGTACCACTTTGCTATATTTTTTTCAGGCATTTAAACAGTACTCAAATTTTTGAATTTCTTCTGAATATAAATAAGGGATAAAATGCAAAATCTACAATGCAAGATTAGTAAAACTTCCGTTATGCCAATCCTCAATGTGAACTGGAGCTTCCAGGGGCAAACCTTCTGTGTGGAGGATAAATCTTAGGAAGTGGCTTTTCATTCCTAACACTTCTGATTTTCCTTGATTCAGTAACTCTAAAGAGATGACAGAAATGTAAGCTATACCTATCTGTTTAATTCATATTGGTGGCCATGAAGGAATAAGCTCACTGCAGCTGCTCTCTTCCCTCTGATTACAACCAAAAGCTCTGAACAAAATCAGAAAGCAACCACCTAACCTCTCTCAAAGTAAACAAGAGAAGACAGATTGGAAGCAGAATCAAATCCTGGAGAAGTGGCCTATATGGGTATACATTCATTTGCAAGGGCTGCGGTAAAAAAAAATACCAAACTGGGAGGCTTTAACAACAGAAATTAATTTTGTCACAGTTCTGGAGACTGGAAGTCTAAAACCAAGGTGTCAGCAGAATGTTTCCTTCTGAGGTCTCTGTCCTTGGTCTCCAGATGGCCCCCTTCTCCCTTGTCCTCATCACATGCTCTTTCCTCTGTGTATATGTCTGGACTCTTCTTATGAAGACACCAGTCATGTGGGATTAGGGCTCACTTGAATGACTCTGTTTTACTTAATTTACCTCTTTAAAGGTCCTATCTCAAAATATGGTCACATTCTGTGATATCAGGAACTGGGGCTTCAATGCATTAATTTTGAGGGACACAATTCAGCCCATAATAAGAGATGAGTTTCCCATTTTGTTTTTGTTGTTCTTCTTTTTGTCACTCCCCAGTAGAGCTGCAGCTGTGTTGGCATAAGTAGCTAAAATTCCAGGAGAAATCCTATCTTCCTGACTAGAGAAACTGGAAAAGAGAAAAAAAAAGAAGGAAGGAAGGAAGGAAGGAAGGAAGAAGGAAGGAAAGAAGGAAAGAAGGAAAGGAAAGGAGAGGGTTAAAGAAGGAAAGAAAAAAGAAAGAAATTCCTTTTGCTCCCAAGCAAATTCCTTCCTGGAAGGAAGGAATACCAGGCTTGCTGTCTCTCTCTTGTTGTCTTCCTCTCTCTCTTTCTTTTTGCCACATAACCCTGAAGGTGGGCACCAGTTATGTAACGACAACTGTGGTGGGTGGGGGGGATACCTTATTTCTGGCCAAAGGAATAGGAAAATGAGCCCTGGTAAGCTTCAGAGTGAGGGAAGAGTTTCTGAAGGAAGAGCACTGGAGATAAGGATCCCCTAATTCTGTGTATAACATGCCACGGGTCCTGGCTCACTGCTGAGCTATGAAATCAGAGCAGCATACAAAGGCTTGAACCCCCCGAAGTCGGACAGAATTTGCCCTCTGAACCAAACAACATCAACTGCCTGCTAGGAGAAAAAAAAAATAATAATAATAAAAAAAATAAAAACAAAACAAAACAGAAAAACACATTTTTGAGAGAATTTTAACAAGATTGTATTGAATGAAATCAGAAAGCAATGTTAATATATTATAGTCAAGAATACAGTTCTAGATGTTTCAAGCAAACAGTGATTTTTCAAATTCATGAGTTTACCATATTTACACACTATTCTAAAAGCCAGTATGTTTATGAATGCTACCGTTCTACCTATCACTAGTGTTCCCTGAGACTGCTATTTGTCCTTAACTGTCCCTTTTCTCCTTGTAAGATAACTGAAAGCCTCCACATAGGCACCTGGAACAAAGACTTACCCAGTCTTCACTTTACAGTTAGCTGTGGACAAGTAATAAAGTTCAGGCCAATAGGACATGTACAGAAGAGAGATGAGCAACTTCCAGGCTAGACTGTCCAAGAGCTGGAATGTGGAAATGGTGGTGAGCCGTCAGGGACCATGAGACAAGGACAGCACTTAGGGACAGCAGAACAGCAAGAGCAAAGGAACCTGAGCCCCTGACAGCACTATGGAGCAGAGCTACCACACCAACTCCGATTTATATGAGAGAGACAAAGAATCTTTTTCTTTAATCCAGTATTACTTTAAATCCTCTCCAAAGAAGTCAAACTTACATTCTTACATTCACTAAGAGAATGCATAACAATTGATTTTTTTAAAGGCTTTAAAAGGATTTTTGAATGCATATTAGCCCTCTCTTAAAGAAATATTATCGATATCTGAAATTCTCACTATTGGTCAATGTATTGCTATTTGAAATTTCAAACGTAGGATTTAAAATAACTATTGTTTTCTTGACATTAGGTACCAAGATGAAAAGCCAAATTAATGCAAATCTCTGGGAAAACTAGCTCATTTAATATTTACATATATTTGATATAAAAATTAAAGAACTTAAATCCACAAGATTTCCCAAAACCTATTGCTCTTTGATATCAGGATGGACCTGTCTTCCAAGTTGAATGACACAATCATAATACCAGGATAAGATGGAACATTAGAGAACAATGCTGTATAAGCAAGACTCATCCATCAAGAAAGGTGGCCTTGATTCTAAAAAGGACTATAGTGAGTCCCACCAACAAATAGAGAGCATAGAATCTCTAGCCTAAGAGAGTAAAAAGTAGGGTCAGCTAGCTTAAGCTTCAGTCACTTCATAATGCATTAAGATCTCCCCTGCTTCAAAAAGTCACCTTAGATGAAGCAGCTTCATGGATCTCTGAAATTAAGCATTTTTAATGGAACACCTCATGCTCATTTGTGTACCCAGCCTGCAAAACTCTTGAGCCAATCGTGTCATAGAGGATCCTAAGCTCTATCGATACAAAGGAGCCAAGAGACACCAAAGAGGCTCTATGTACTTCTCTCTTCCTATTTCTTCCTCCAGTTAACTATCAGAGGGGAAAAAAGTGAAACAGAAACATATGAAAAAGCTACAGATTTTGCCTAAGTCTATGCCTAAGTCTATCCCTAAGTCTTGGGAACAAAGTCGTTAGTTCATAGAGGAAAGCTATCTTCCTTAGAATTTCAAATTTTAAATCCCAGATGGCTAATATTCAATCAGTGATGGGTATTTGGAGGTTCAAAATAGAAAATGAATCAAAATAATTTAGGGCCAGTCAATATGATCCATCTAGGAAAGGTACTCTATTTTATTAGATGCATCTCCATGAGCAAAATAAAATTGTTAAGCCAACTCTAGTTAGAACTTCTCTTCAATCTCAGTCTTAGGATAAAATGTGACCTTTAGAAATAGCTCCCATTCTTTCTTTCTGTTGTAACAGATTCAGGAGAGAGGGACTAAGGAGAAACTAGTCTTTTTCTGATATTCAGAGGAGCGGGATGAATGGTGTCTCCCAAAATATATGTTCACATCCTAATCCCCAAAAACTATGAATGTTACTTGGGGGAGAAAAAGGTCTCTGTAGACATAATTAAGAATCTTGAGCCTGGTGGTGGGTATTAAGGAGGGCACGTATTGCGTGGATCACTGCGTGTGGTGCATAAACAATAAATTTTGGAACACACATAAAAAAATAATAGAATTAAATTAAATTAAAAAAAAAGAATCCTGAGATGATCATTCTGGTTTACCCAGGTGACTCTAAATCAATGACAGTAGCTTATAAGAGACATAGAAGAGAGGGAGGCAAAGTGATCATAAAGGTAGAGATTAGACTGATAACAGCTACAAACCAAAGAAGCAGAACACCTAGAGCCACCAGAAGCTAGAAGAGGTGAGGAGGAATACTCTGGAGACCTCAGAGCCAGTGCAGCCTTGCCAACACCTTGCTTTCAGATTTCTGGCCTCTGGAACAATGAGGGGATAAATTAGCCTTGTTTCAAGCCACCGAGTTAATAGTAACTTATTGTGATACCACAGGAAACTAATGCAATAGGGTAATCTCCATTAATAATCTGAGTATGAAGGCATGGTGCCAATGTGATATGCAAGATACAATGGCATTCTTCTCTCTCTTCCAAGAACAGGAATACTAAAAACAATGTAGCTTCGCCAGGGTTTAAGACAATCATTGATTCAGATCTTGCATAAGTAATAACCACCCTAGAAGAAATGCCTAGACTTCTGAGAGTCTTCTGTTCTGGTTTCAGAAGTAGGAGAATAATTCATTCTCTTTTTTGTCCCTTTTGTCCATCCACCACTGAAAACTAAGCATCTCTTCCTTTAAGTGCCTATTAAAATAGTATTTCGTTGATTGAACCACAGCAGGAAAAATTGAAATAAGCTGTCTATGAGATTGTAAAGTTCTCCCAAAGTCATTTTTCAGCAATATGAATTCACTTCAACTCTAAAAATTTATCACAAGATCAGAGTGAAGAAGTACAGAAAACTTTATCTGCAAAGTGTTTTCACAGCATTATTTATAGTAGCAAAAATATGTAAAATAACCTAGATAACCAACACTGAGGTTTGATTAAATAAATTTTAGTAGAACCACACAAAAATATTCCATGCAGCCACTAAAAAAGAATGCTCCTGGTGAGACATATGTTGACAAGTAATATACTGTTGAGTGGAATATGATTATAAAATATTATGAATGGCTTTTTCTCTATCTTGTATGAAACACACAGATAGAAATGTCTATATGATGATATAACAAAATATCAAGAGTCATTCTCTGGGTTTAAAATTACACATGATTTTTATTTATTTATGTTATAACATTTAAATAATAAATATATATTACTTATGTAATTTAAAAGGTATTTAAAGTTAAACCCACTAGAAAATTATAGACATTGAAACCAATACAACTTTACCAAAATTCCATTATAGAATTAGAAAATATAATAGATCATAGAATTTTACCAAAAACTCTTCTATTCACAAATGCCAAAAAATCAGTTGATTTTTCTGTAACTTTTCTTCTGGGCAACTCGAAATACCTGGTTTTATCATCTCCTTGTTAGAATAGTGGGGACCTTACATATTTGCATTTCATTAAGTTCCCTATTTGAGAAATCTGATGCCAAATTCACTAAACATACTGGATAAAATAATCAGAAAATAGTTAATAGACAAAAGCACCCTCAGGGGGCGCCTGGGTGGCTCAGTTGGTTAAGCAACTGCCTTCGGCTCAGGTCATGATCCTGGAGTCCTGGGATCGAGTCCCACATCGGACTCCCTGCTTGGCGGGGAGTCTGCTTCTCCTGCTGATCTCTCTCTCCTCTCATGCTCTCTCTCTCTCTCTCTCTCTCTCAAATAAATAAATAAAATCATTAAAAAATTTTTTTTTAAAAATTTTAAAAAAAAGGCACCCTCAGTATTTTTTCAGGAAAACCTTGAAAAAAGTTATATTGCGTGACTCAGATTAAATATGTGATTTGTAACGAGACCCATTTCAGATCACACCATTAAATGAAAGCAAGTCACTCAATTTTTCTAATTGCCAGGCACATCACAGGATTATATAATTATTTAAAGGGTTAATGTAATTGAAGCTCAGTCTACAAGTTTATGAAAATTTAGCAGATATAAACGCACACTTCCTTAACAACTTACAGTATCTTAACTAGGGCAACAGTAAAGAAAATGCTCCTGAATGATTTCATTTTGCTTTTTGTGTTATTACAAATAAAACTCCTTAGGAGAAAATTTTAAAAATTGACAAATTACTGACAATTTGGCAAACTTTTCATTGCATAACTTCATACAAAACAAATTAATGAGGGAAGAGTCATAATAAATTAATATATTGAATTAGATCTAAACTCAATGAGATTACATTAAAATCTCATTTCATTCTATTAAAAATTCAATAAAATGATGCCAATTAAATGAAGCAATCGGCAAGAACACAGAGTTTTACTTGATGTTTCATCTATTCTCCCTCATTATTAGGTTTCATTTTCAACAGCTTGTTGACAGTAATTCTCTCCTGACAGTTCCAGAGCTAGAATCATGACTCAGCTTTGAAATCAACTTGGAGAAAAAAAAATAATCTTCAAATTGCCATTTAGCACAACTGCTTCTCCAGGTAATTGAATTCTCGCAGAAAATACATCATTGGAGATGTATTAAAAGTAGCAGCACAGAGAATGAATTTAGGAGGTAGAAGCACTAAAAATATAGAATAAAGAACAGCACAGAGTGTAAGAAAATAATTTAGAAAGTTGCTACTTGCTGTAATTTCTATTGCGTTTCAACTTGGAGATTAGTCCCCAAAAGACTAATCCATTCCCATTTTTATTTATGCACCGCAGGCTTCAGTTTAAAGGGGTGTGGTGTGCTTGCTGGGCCTGCTGATTTTAAGTGTTGTATCCTAGGGCTTAGTCTATTGAAACACCCTGATAATGGATCCAACCACACTTTCAAACAGTCCACCTACCAGGTCTCAGCTGGACTGGCTCATTACAAAAATTCATAATCATTCTGCATATGGATTCAAAGTGCACCAACAACTGAGGTGTCAGCAAAAAGCAGTATTATTTTGCTAATCTCCAAGCAACTCAGAGGCAGAGTCACACCAGATATCCTGTAGTTATGGGGTCTTCATTCCAGTTGGTTTATATGTCGGAAACACACACTCAGTAAGGGATTAAGCTTCATTCACTATGCACTGGATTTGGAATATGCTTTCCCCAACCTTTCATAACTCCAGGACCTTGGGAAGTCCAGTGCACTTATTTTAATGGCTAATCAATCAAATGCGCAGAGCAACTAAGGAAAATCAACTACCCCAGAATATTCTTAAAGAGGGATTTTCCCAGAGAAACTGTAAAAGGATAATGGAATATTTTATAAAGTCTAGCACACCAGTAGACTAATCTTTAGTGACTTGCTTATATGTAAAAGGTAGCAAAACAACAAATATATTTTAAATGAATAAATAGCTAGTAAGTAACTGATTATCAAAAAAACACAGCAGAAGAAAAACTCCAAAATTAATTTGTTATAAAAGGAATAGAATAGAGCTTCTATTCAGTCTTTAGGGACCACTCATCATCTTCTATTGAGACTGAGCATGTGGAGAAATACTCCTGATTATATGGGACTTGGGAAGATTTGACTGTTGAGAGGGGAATGTGAACACACCTTACTTCCTTCTTTTACACCCATACTCACAAGCTTGTTGTGTACAACCAAGACCTGGGAAGACTAGGCTAAAGCAAAAACTTAAACCTCATCTGTTTCATGTATTCTGAGTTTACAGAAAGATGGTACCCAAATTAACAACTACAATGATTTCCTTTTAAAAATCAGAGGCCTTTTGAATTATACAAGTAACTTCCTACCATACCTGACTGCCACCATAAAAGAAATGTCCTCTTTTTCTAAGTCATCATCCCATTTCTTTTTTTTAACTTAAAAGAAAAAAAAAAAGACACATACTTTTTCAAGGTTCTAGATCTCAATACTACCCATACTTTGGACAGGAAATCAAGGGAAAATTGAAGATAATGTTTCTTCAGTGCTTTTCCACATTTTCCAATGTCTTATCCTTTATCCTTCAGATGACATACAGTATTGCCTGGTTTTCTCGAGTTTCTTAATATAAGGCATCAAGTTATCATTGTCAGCATCACTCCTATACTCTGATCCTCCTCTCCCAGGGGTTCCACCAAAAGTTAAATAACCTAGAGGACATGCCTGAGTGGCCCCAGGTGTTAGAAAGTATGGCAAGAAGAGTCCATGGAAGCTATTACCTTACTTCTTGCAAGTTTATTTATGTACCAGCAGGTGACTCTGAGAGACCTGAAGATCATCAATCATAGTATACCATGATCAACATCATGTCAGACTAAAGACTATAGATATTTAGGGGGCAAAACCAGCTTTTGTCAAAGGCCAGATTGCTCCAAAATAGCCATCTAGCCACTAGGTAAGACCAGTCTGAGATAATGGTGACAATGATCTTGCATTCCCTCTACACTAGCACACAGGGACATCACAGAGAGAGAGATGTTGGTACACTCTGCACCCTGCTGTTAGCAACATTTATGTTGGAGGCTTTTTAAATGCAGGAGAGTATATCTCCTGTTTTTATCTGGCATTCTACAGAGATCGTTAGAGGGCCACTGGGTTTTTTGAAAAAGACGTTTACAGATTGCGTGACATGGGAACATAAATATTAACAATGGGGACAAGGTCTCTGCAATCAGAAGCATCTGTGTGTTCCCTGGTAGACTTGACAATTTCTGTCTCTCCTTTTCCCTTCTCTTTCCTAATTTTCTCTCTTTTCCTTTTCTGTTTCTTCTCCTATTTTTCCTTCCTTATCTTGCTCACCTTGCTTAGGCACTGCAGGAACACTCAGGGACATTCCAAAGCCCATCTTCATTTACACTGCACCTAGCAGCTAGAGGGCTGCTGACCCTCTAATGAGAAGAAAGGAAAATCTGGTTCCTGTATTATGACAAGATGACTAATCATTAAAATATTTATCAAATTTAGAAGGAGCACTTTGTCCCTGACCAACAAAGATCAGTATGTGAATATGAATTAAATATGAGACTGGACACAAGACCTTCTTTAATAATGTTGATCAGAGGAGAGAGGCAAGATGGCGGAGGAGCAGCAGACTGAAATGACATCAGATCCCAGGAGCTCAGCTAGATAGGTATCAAACCATTCTGAACACCTATAAACTCAAAGGAGATAGAAGAGAAGAAGAGCAGCAATTCTAGGAACAGAAAATTGACCACTTTCTGAAAGGTAGGACATGCAGAGAAGTGAATCCAAAGTAATGGGAAGATAGACCGCGGTGGAAGGGGCCAGCTCCCGGCAAGTGGCGGAGCAGTGGAGCACAAAATCAGAACATTTAGAAGTTGGCTCCACTGAGGAACATCACTCCAAAGGCTAAGCAGGGGTGGAGCTCTTGTGGGGACAGTGTGATCTCAGGTCCCATGGGGTCACAGAAAGATCAGGAGTGTCTGAGTATGGCAGAGCTGCCAGGTATCAGAGCAGGGAAGCCAACTACAGAGACAAAGCCCAAGAGTGAGTTTTCAGATTGGGGTTACTTTAAACTGTGATCCAAGGCACAGTCGGACCACTGCTCTTCGAGCAGGGACCCCACAAGTGGCAGATCCAGGGAGACTAACCTTCCTGCTCCTGGAGGAGCAGTGTGGAAGGAATCTGCTGGGTTTGGAGACTCCAAACTGGGCCATATGCCAGAGAGAGAAATGCTTGGTCACAGACCAGGTAACCTTGGAGTGCAGTTGGAGACCAGGAAGACAGGAAGGACTGACTGCTTTTCTCTGAGGGCACACTGAGGAGTGGGGCCCTGAGCTCCCAGCTCCTCTGGGTGGAGACTGGGAGGCCACTATGTTCATTCCCATCCTCTAGAGCTTTACGGAAAGCATTCAGGGAACAAGAAGCTCTGAGAGCGAAACCCGAGCAGATAACTTAGCCCGGTCCCTGGCAAGGGTGGTGCATTTCCACCCCAGGGAAAGACATTTGAAAATCACTGCAACAGGCCCCTCCCCCAGAAGATCACCCAGAACATCCAGCCAAGACAAAGCTCACTGATCAAGGAGAAAAGCAGAACTCCAGAGTTAAGTGAAAACAATGCATAGAATTCATGGCTTTTTTCCCATGATCCTTTAGTCTTGCAAAGTTAATATTTCTTTTAATTTCATTTTTTCCTTATTCTATTTTTTTAACTTTTCCTCTTCCCTCTTTTAGCATTTTTTAGCTAGGTTATCTTAACAGTATCTTTCTAAAAAAAAAAAAAAAAAAACTTGTCAAAACCTCTTTGTTATATTCATATTTTATCCCTTCATTGTATTTAAACTTATTTTTTGCATACAAATAAGGTTTTTTTTTTCTAGTTTCTACAGTTTCTTCTAATAGATCAAAATATACCCTAATCTAGCACATGGCTTTGTTCTAGTCTCCGGCCTGAGCACATTCCCTCCTCTTTTTTTTTTTTTTTTCCTCCAACCAACTTATCAATTCCTTTTTTAGAATTTTTTTTAAATTTTCATCTTTACATTCATATTCCATCCCTTCACCATGTTTACCCTTATTTTTGTACATATGTAAGTTTTCCTTTCTTTAAAATTTTGGAAGGTAGTTTCTTCTAAGAGACCAAAATACACCCAAAATCAAGTGGGTGGCTCTGTACTATTCACCACTCTAATATATATTTAAAAATTTTTCTTGTTTATTTCTTTCCTCCCCCTATCTTCTCCCCCCAGTTTTGTATCCCTTCTGATTTGGTTAACACACATTTGTCTGGGGTCTTTGCCACCCTTTTAGTATTTTCTTCTCTCGTTCATATATTCTTATCTGGATAAAAAGACAAGGCAGAAAAACTCACCACAACAACAAAAAAAAAAAAAAAAGAAAGAAAGAAAGAAAGAAAAGAAAAAGAGGTAGTACCAAAGGCTAGGGACTTAATCAATATGGACATCAGTAATATGTCAGAACTAGATTTCAGAACAACAATTCTCAAGGTGCTAGATGGGCTCGAAAAAGGCATGGAAGATATTAGAGAAACCCTATATGAGAAATAAAATCACTTTCTGGAGAAACAAAAGAACTAAAATCTAACCAAGTTGAATTTAAAATATCTATTAATGAGGTGAAATCAAAACAGAGGCTCTTACTGCTAGAATAAATGAGGCAGAAGAGAGAATTAGTGATATAGAAGACCAAATGATGGAGAATAAAGAATCTGAGCAAAAGAGAGACAAATAACTACTGGACTACAAAGGGAGAATTCGAGGGATAAGTGATACCATAAGATGAAACAACATCAGAATAATTGGGATTCCAGAAGAAGAAGAAAGAGGGAGGGGGGCAGAAGGTGTATTTGAGCGAATTACAGTATTTCCCTAATATAGCAAAGGGAACAAGCATCAAAATCCAGAGGCACAGAGAAGCCCCTTCTATATCAACAAAAATAGCTCTACACCCTGTCATCTAATAGTAAAACTTACAAATCTTAGTGACAAAGACAAAATCCTGAAAGCAGCTTAGGACAAGAAGTCTATAACATACAATGCTAGAAATATTAGATTGGCAGCAGACTTATCCACAGAGACCTGGCAGGCCAGAAAGAACTGGCATCATATATTCAGTCCACTAAATGAGAAAAATATGCAGCCAAGAATACTATATCCTAGCTAGGCTATCATTGAAAATAGAAGGAGAGATAAAAAGCTTCCAGGACAAAAATAAAAAGAATTTGCAAACACCAAACCAGTTCTACAGGCAATATTGGAAAGGGTCCTCTATGCAAAGAGAGAGCCTAAAAGTAGTAGACCAGAAAGGAACAGAGACAATATAGAGTAACAGTCATCTTACAGGCAATATAGACTAACAGTCACCTTATGTCACTAAAATCGTATCTTTGAATAGTTACCCTGAATGTAAATGGGCTAAATGCCCCAAACAAAAGACATAGGGTATCAGAATGGATAGAAAAAAACCAAAACCCAACAATATGCTGTCTACAGGAAACTCGTTTTAGACCCAAAGACACCTCCAGATTTATAGTGAGGGGCTGGAAAACAATTTACCATGCTAACAGACATCAAAAGAATGCTGGAATATCAATCCTTACATCAGATAAATTAGATTTTAAGCCAAAGACTATAATAAAAGATGAGGAAGGACACTATATCATACTTAAAGGGTCTGTCCAACAAGAAGATATGACAATTTTAAATATCGATGCCCCTAACATGGGAGCAGCCAACTATATAAACTATATAATAAAATCAAAGAAACACATTGACAATAATACAATAATAGTAGGTGGCCTTAACACTCCCTTCACTGAAAGGGACAGATCATCCAAGCAAAAGATCAACAAGGAAATAAAGGCCTTAAATGACACACTGGACCAGATGGATATCACAAATATATTCAGAACATTCCATCCCAAAGCAACAGAATACACATTCTTCTCTAGTGCACATGAAACATTCTCCAGAAAAGATCACATCCTGGGTCACAAATCAGGTCTCAACTGGGACCAAAAGACTGGGATCATTCCCTGCATATTCTCAGACCACAATACTCTGAAGCTAGAACTCAATCACAAGGGGAAAGTTGGAAGGAAATCAAACAGATGGAGGCTAAAAAGCATCCGACTAAAGAATGAATGGG
The DNA here is from genome assembly GCF_010015895.1 of Lontra canadensis. Taxonomy (NCBI): domain Eukaryota; kingdom Metazoa; phylum Chordata; class Mammalia; order Carnivora; family Mustelidae; genus Lontra; species Lontra canadensis. The sequence continues at coordinate 1,741,267 of NW_022631153.1, read as the reverse complement.
TCCACCAGGAAATTAAAGAAGAATTGAAAAAAATCATGGAAACAAACGAAAATGAGAACACAACTGTTCAAAATCTGTGGGACACAGCAAACGTGGTCCTGAGAGGAAAGTATATAGCTATACAAACCTTTCTCAAGAAACAAGAAAGCTCTCAAGTACACAATCTAACCCTACACCTAAAGCAGCTGGAGAAAGAATAACAAAGAAAGACTAAACCCAGCAGGAGAAGAGAAATCAGAAAGATCAGAGCAGAAATCAATGAAATCGAAATAAAAGAAAAGTAGAGCAAATCAATGAAACTAGGAGTTGGTTCTTTGAAGGAATTAATAAGATGGATAAACTCCTGGCCAGACTTATCAAAAAGAAAAGAGAAAGGACATAATTAATAAAATCATGAATGAAAGAGGAGAGAAATACACCAAAGAAATACAAACAATTATAAGAACATATTATGAGCAACTCTATGCCAACAAATTTGACAATCTGGAAGAAATGGATGCATTCCTAGAGATGTATAAACTACCGAAACTGAACCAGGAAGACCTAGAAAACCTGAACAGACCCATAACCAGTAAGGAGATTGAAGCAGCCATCAAAAATCTCCCAACAAACAAGAGCCCAGGGCCACACGGCTTCCCAGGGGAATTCTACCAAACATTTAATGAAGAATTAATACCTATTCTCCTGAAACTGGTGCAAAAAATAGAAATGGAAGGAAAACTTCCAAACTCATGTTATGAGGCCAGCATTACCTTGATCCCAAAACCAGACAAATATCCCATCGAAAAGGTGAATCACAGACCAAATCCTTGAAGAACAAAGATGTGAACATTCTCAGTAAAATACTAGCCAATAGGATCCAACAGTACATTAAAAGGATTATTCACCACAACCAAGTGGGATTTATTCCTGGGCTGCAAGGTTGGTGCAACATCCGCAAATCAATCAATGTGATACAATACATAATAAAAGAAAGAACAGGGACCATATGATACTCTCAATAGATGCTGAAAAAGCATTTGACAAAGTACAGCATCCTTTCTTGATCAAAACTCTTCCAAGTGTAGGGTTAGAAGGTACATACCTTAATATCATCAAAGCCATCTATGAAAAACCCACAGCAAATATCATTCTCAATGGGAAAAACTGATAGCTTTCCCCCTAAGGTCAGGAACATGGCAGGGATGTCCACTATCTCCACTGCTACTCAACATAATACTAGAAGTCCTAGCCTCAGCAATCAGACAACACAAAGAAATAAAAGGTACCTGAATCAGTGAAGAAGTCAAACTCTCATTCTTTGCAGATGATATGATACTTTTCGTGGAAAACTCAAAAGACTCCACTCCAAAACTGTGAAAACTCATACAGAAATTCAGTAAAGTGTCAGGACATAAAATAATGCACAGAAATCAGTTGTATTTCTATACACCAACAGCAAGACAGAAGAAAGAGAAATTAAGGAGTCAATCCCATTGACAATTGCACGCAAAACCATAAGATACCTAGGAATAAACCTAACCGAAGAGGCAAAGAATCTGTACTCAGAACACTATAAAGTACTCATGAAAGAAATTGAGGAAGACTCAAAGAAATGGAAAAAAGTTCCATGCACATGGATTGGAAGAACAAATATTGTGAAAATGTCTATGCTATCTAAAGCAATCTACATGTTTAATGCAATCCCTATCAAAATACCATCCTTTTTTTTTTTCAAAGAAATCGAACAAATAATCCTAAATTTTATATGGAACCAGAAAAGACCCTAAATAGCCAGAGGAATGTTGAAAAAGAAAACCAAAGCTGGCAGCATCACAATTCCAGACTTCAAGCTCTATTACAAAGCTGTAATCATCAAGATAGTATGGTTCTGGCACAAAAACAAACACAGGGATCAACGGAACAGAATAGAGAACCCAGAAATGGACCCTCAAGTCTACGGTCAATTAATCTTCAACAAAGCAGGTAAGAATGTCCAATGGAAAAAAGACAGTCTCTTCAACAAATGGTGTTGGGAAAATTGGAGAGCCACATGCAGAAAAATGAAACTGGACCATTTCCTTACACCATACACAAAAGTAGACTCAAAATGGATGAAAGACCTCAATGTGAGACAGGAATCCATCCAAATCCTTGAGGAGAACACAGGCAGCAACCTCTTCAACATCAGCCATGTAATTTCTTCCTAGAAACATCACCAAAGGCAAGGGATATAAGGGCAAATATGAACTATTAGGACTTCATCAGGATCAAAAGCTTTTGCACAGCAAAGGAAACAGTTAACAAAACCAAAAGACAACTGACAGAATGGGAGATGATTTTGCAAATGACATATCAGGTAAAGGGCTAGTATCTAAAATCTATAAAGAACTTATCAAACTCAACACCCACAAAACAAATAATCCAATCAAGAAATGGGCAGAGGACATCAACAGACATTTCTGCAAAGAAGACATCCAGATGGCCAACAGACACATGAAAAAGTGCTCCACATCACTTGGCATCAGGGAAATACAAATCAAAACCACAATGACTTACCACCTCACACCAGTCAGAATGGCTAAAATTAACAAGTCAGGAAACAACAGGTGTTGGCGAGGATGCAGAGAAAGGGGAACCAACACTGTTGGTGGGAACGCAAGCTGGTGCAGCCACTCTGGAAAACACCATGGAAGTTCCTCAAAAAGCTGAAAATAGAGCTACCCTATGACCGAGCAATCACACTACTGGGCATTTACCCTAAAGATACAAATGTAGTGATCCAAAGGGGCACATGCACCCAAATGTTTATAGCAGCAATGTCCACAATAGCCAAACTATGGAGAGAACCCAGATGTCCATCAACAGATGAATGGATAAAGATGATGTGAGACACACACACACACACACACACACACACACACTGGAATAGTATGCAGTCATCAAAAGAAATGAAATCTTGCCATTTACAATGATGTGGCTGGAACTAGAGGGTATTATGCTGAGCAAAATAAGTCAATCAGAGAAAGACAATTATCATATAATCTCCCTGATATGAGGAATTTGAGAGGCAGAGTGGGGGGCCTCGGGGTCGGGAAGGAAAAATTGAACAAGATGGGACTGGGAGGGAGAAAAACTATAAGAGACTCTTAATCTTACAAAACAAACTAAGGGTTGCTGGGGAGAGCGGAGGGTGGAGAGGGTGGTTGGATTATGGAGATTGGGTAGGGTATGTGATATGATGAGTGCTGTGAAATGTGTAAGCCTGACAATTCACAAACCTGAGCAAATAATACATTATATGTTAATAAAAATAATTAATAAAAAATAATGTTGAAAAGAGGATAAATAAAATAGAAACAATAAAATAGAATAAAAACAGTTGGTAAAAATGAAACACAGACAAAATCAAGGAATGGATATTTTGGTGGAATTTGAGCTCTACCTTGGAGACAGAAGAATGTCATTAAGGCTACACACCTGTGTTAATAAAGACATCAAGGAATTAATCTTGATTGTGAGGTGGAAAGACATCAGAGTAACTGAAGCATGAGGCAGTAGTCTCCTGAGGAAGGGGAGATAAAACCTTTGTCTGATCATGAACACCTTTTGGTCGTCTGGTGAAGCTGGTGGAACCCTTCATAGAATAATGCTTTAAAAATGTGTGAAAGTAAATACACGGGATTAGGAACCAATCTGACAACATAGTTCTATACATAGAACTGATTAGTGGTCCATGGACCCTGGATAAACCATTCCTATTTGGAGTAGGAAGAAGGAGAAGGCCAAACTTAAAGAGTTAATTAAATTCCAGGTTAAGGAATAAAGAGGTAGTGGGCAAGAATGAGTGAAATAGCCTAGAACTAGGAGACACTGTTATCCACTACAACCTATAAAACGAGGAATCATTCAATGGGAAGACGGTACCTGAAGGCCAGTGCTAGGAGCAAAAAACAAAGGCTTAGAGAACTAAAATAAGCTAAGGATGCAAAAAGTGGGCTTTGCTGGATTGAGATGTCCAGCCTCCTCCTTCTCTGAAGGATGCTCTCTTTTTCGGGTCAGAGGGTTGTTCTCACACCACAGAATACGATCTTCAATGATGAGAGCTAACCATGGACATGTATGCAACTTTTCATCCTTCTCCCTCATGCCGAAGCTCAGTATTTCTGAGAATATGTTTAATGACTATCTCATAAGTTGCTTTTTTCTGTTTATTTTCTGCTTTGGAGTAAATCAAGTTCTTTAAACTCTGAAATTGAGAGAAATTAAAGTTCTGTAGGTCCCTCAATACTTGTCAAGAAAAACGGTACAAATCTCCCCAGTTGGGTCTGGCTGAGCAGGTCATAAACCTCCAGACTTGCCTCTGGAGTGCCTGACTCTTGGCATCACTCCAGCGGGTTGCAGGACTCAGGTAAAGACTTTATTTCTGGGAACATCTGAGAAGCAAATTTGGTTGTTCAGAGGAGTCACCATGGATTCTGTCTTTGGGAAAAGTTACCAAGACTTCCAAAATGGCTCCTGGGAAACAGCAACAAAGCTGCTGAGGGCTGTATTGAGAACAAATAGCCAACACCAAATAGGGACTTGAGAAGGTTGAGAGTCTGTCCCAAAACACTGCAACTCAGGCCTTACTCCCACACCCACTTAGAACCAACCATAAACAAAGCCACCACGGTGGCTCAGTGATTTAAGTGTCCAACTCCTGATTTCAACTCAGGTCATAATCTCAGGGTCATGAGATGAGCCCCACATCAGGTTCCACACTGCATGTGGAGCCTGCTTAAGATACTCTCTCATCCTCATGCACCACACACTCACTTTTAAGAGAAAGAAAGAAACGATGCTCTAAAATCAGAGGTTGGGTCACTCAGGAAAAGCACTGCCCTACTCAAAGTAACTTCAACTGTTATCCCTAGTGCACTGCAATGTGTGAACTGTGACCACTGCAATTACTCAACAATGTCTATTGTAGGAACAAACTGTTAGTTGCAACTAATTACAGATTCATGATGGAAGCCATAGATACTGTTTTACTTTACTTTTGTTTTGTTTTTGTCAGAGGGATGTGTTAAAAGGCATGTACTAATATGCAAAAGGTATTTCAAAAGCACTGAAAACTTCTTTCCTAAGATGTTTCTATGGGAAGTGAAGGCCAATTATGCTACCCTCTCCCACTCAGATGACATTTCAAGTGCCATTCGTGGATTCCTGTAGCTAGTACTGCAAACCATATACAGTACATTCAGTTTGACAACCCAGAATTCAAACAGGAGATTCATTCAGAAATCAGTCAGCCAACATCCAAATGGATAGTCAGAATGGTAAAGAAAGGTCATAAAGTTTAGAGCACAATGATAGCAAAACAGGGCCTAATCTTTCCAACTGTATGTGGGAAAAGGGTTGCAGAATTATCTGTGAAAAACCAAATGCATGTTTACTGTCTATCTGAACAACTGGTATGTGGAGCAACAAATCTCCTAACAGCCCAGGAGTGTGCAAATTAGATGTTCTCTACTCCTGGTGTTAACGATGTAGCTATTACATTCACTTTGCGTTAATGGGGCTACATACTGATGATGGTTCATGGGTCACCCAAGGCATGTATCTTCTTCTAACATTTTGATGATTTCATGTGCCTCACAGAAAAAGTGCATTAATGAAGTTGAGCTTCATTTTGAAAGGTGAAAAGAGAGAGGTTTCAGCGCTAACTGTGACCCATTAATGGTTAACTCAGAAATTATCTCTGCAGAGCCATTTCCTGACTTGCCAAGAAAGAAAGGAAGGAAGGAAGGAAGGAAGGAAGGAAGGAAGGAAAGAAGGAAGGAAGGAAGGATTGATTCAAATTTTGATTTAATATTCAAGAACCTAATGAATGCACTCCGTGAAAATCAAGCCTTATTATGCCTTCCTGACTTTGATAAAGCATTCCTTGTTCTAACAGATGCCTTTGACATTTGACTTGAGGAACTGCTGTCTCTGATAATGAAGGAAGAGAAACACCCAGGGATACACACACACACAGGGAACTTTTAAAAGGAAAAGTCTGTAACTTTCTGTTTCAAGGAAAATCCTGGTCATCTAAGAACCTGATGTATTTGGCAGGTTTGTTGAAATTTTCCTCCTGTACAAAATTCAAAAGGAAGACAGGCAACATTTGTGTTTGGACAACATTCTATCAGAGAGTTATTCAGAACTATAGTAATGTTCATGAGACACGCATGTTAACATAGATCCACAATATAAGTGAATGATAAAATATTATGCAAGGAAGTGTATGTTGCTTAAAAATATAGTCCCTAAACTCTAAGAACTTTTTAATCTAATATAATGTAATGCACATAGATATTTGTTTTTCAAATTGGAGAAGAGATTTATTGACACAGAAAAATAACTAAGTTCTAAGTTTTGCTTGCTTACTCACTGTTTTGTCATTTTGGCTCTCTTCATTTGCCTTTAAATGTGTTTTTCTATGCCTCCAAAACATTTTTTTTTGTTACATACTGTTCTTAGTAGCTTTCAGTTTTTGTGAAAATTGCCCCAGATTTTTATGGTTTAGACATCCTTTAGATAATCTATTTTGAACACTCATCATCTTTTCTCCACAGCACATTCTGCTTGATTTGGTCTACTAAGTGTGGACATACTAATCTTTTTGTTCAGTAAACCAGTTTAGTTCTAACAGGGCCATGGGGAAATATATGGAAACCTTGAGTGCCTGAACACTACCCATTAAAACCATTCTTAGCAACTGGCTTAAAGAAAGTGTTTTTGCAATATTTGTTATAAATATTAATTTTATTTACTTTAATACTCCACAAATCGAAAGAAATGAATCCATTAGACATGGCTTTTTAAGGTAGGAACATTCTGATGGAATTAGAAATTATTAAGAAATCTCAACGCCATTAAGCCTGAAAATAAAACCATTAGATCTTCTAAACAAATGGAACCAATATTGGGAGAGATTACGTGCAAGTGCAGCTTGTCTCCCCCACCCCCACAAGTCCCTAAAATTGGAAACATACCACCAAGAGGAAGTAATAACCCTGCAGATATTCAAAGTCCAATTTTCACTCACATTGATTATTTTTAATTTTGAAATATCATTTTTATATCTCCATCTGAAAGTATTTATAAGACTAGAATTCCAGGGCTGTGTTCACTATAGTATTTTATGAAAGCAATATTTTTCTTAGTCATATGGGGGGGGCAAAATGGAAAACTACTGTGACAGACATAATTTTCTAGTCACTTTGTAAATTAATCCATTTTTTTAAGGTTTATTTATTTGAGATAGAGAGAGAGCTGGGGGAAAAGGCAAAGGGATAAGGAGAGAGAGAACCTTAAGCAGATGGCCCTCTGAGTGCGGAGCCCATCACAGGGCTCAATCTCAGGACCCTGGGATCATGACCTAGGCTGAAATCAAGAGTCGAATGCTTAACTGACCATGCTACCTGGGCTCCCCTAATTTAATCGATATTCTTGTCCTAATTCTCACTAGTTGGACAACATGGATTTTACTGTAGGATTATCAGCTGGTAAATATAAGATAAAACAAATACTCTCCTTCAGACCTAATTCAAATTGAGTTTTAACCTTCTCTCAATTTCCGCTTTTTTTCCTCATCTCTGAACCCAGAAAATGAGATATCATCTTTTTAAAAGGAAAAGCCTAAAGTCATTTCTCAGTCCTTGAAACTCTGAGTTAATTCATTTCTGAAACAGATCAATGCCCATCAACACTGTTGGCCCCAACACACCCAGTCATTCTCGATGATAAAGCAGAAGAGACGACACACATGGTCAGCTGCCCCTTGAGAGAGAGAGAGACATGTTATCTTAAGAGCATTTATTACAAATCTACAGTGTATGTCATGGTTGTTTGGCCAGAAATGCTCTCTATCTGTGCTTCTAATATCACTCAGGAAGATGTCAACAAAATGCAGTGTTTGAACTATATCACAGGCTCACAGAAGAGGTTGTCAGTACTACTGAAAGTTGGTTTACTATTTTCTTCTCAGGCTATTTTCACCTTTATAACGTATAGTGTTTTTGATGACTCAGGGCTGTTTTAAACAAAAATTTGCTACTTTTCTAGTCATCATACCAAATTTTGGCCGTATAGATTCTGAACAGTCCTTTGCTTCAATTCAATTATACTATAGATATTTTAACAAAGATACATAGCCAGCAGATTATTTTTCTAATTTACTCCACAAGCAAATGTTTTCTACCTACATGGTAGATAGACAAGCACGACCCTATGTGCTAGGGATACGACATGCTAGCAGTTAAATGCAATAAAATGTCAAAAACATAGTCAAAGACAAAAAAAAACATGTGTAGTAGGAATTTGGAACCAAGTGGGAAGTATGAGTCCATTTGAGTTAATCCTGCTCTCTCCTAAAAAAAATACTAAAGTTTACAAAATGTTAGCCATTTGTTTATATAAGATTTTTAGGACTCATGTTTAATATTAATTCTTTTCCTAAAACACTGGAGAAATAGTGAATCCCGTTATTCCAGTAAGTATACCAATAACATTTATGGATATTGACACAACACTAAATTTTCCTTATATATTAACATGGCAACCTTCTAAAGATCTAATTTTCAAATCAAATTTTGGGAAAACATTGATAGTATACCAACCCCATACAAGAAGTATTGTAGACTGCTTATCTTTTATCTCTGGATAAATAATTTATGCCTCTGAGTAATTTATGCCTCTGAAGCTACTTGTGCTAAGATCAACTATTATTTTTATGTCCTATCAATTTTAGAACTACTTGAGTTTATCCATGACTCCAACAAACCCTATTTAAATCTATGGTAATATTCATTGGAATCATGAAGCTTTTAAACCTCAGTCTCAAAAGCCAGTCTTGGGATATTTCCACCTTTCACAAAAGACTCTATCTAGTTCTGACCTTTGAAATGTACTATAATTACTAGGAAGGAGTGGCAGCTGGCTCTTGATATAAAACTCAAAAAAATTTACTGGGGATTTAAAAAATATTTTTTTAACTGGTGAATTTTTAAACACATTTCCCATTCCTTTCATCAGTGGCTCATCTACCCACCATGGTAAAACAGAAAAGATGAGTATTCAGATAAGACTAGGCTATAGAAGAGAAGATCCAGATTAAACTTCTTTTATTACTGAAATAATTCACTTCTAAATTACCTTGTCACTTAAATTTGGTTTAGTTTTTCTTAATTTGCAACATGAGTTATCATATTTTAACCTTCAAAATATTGTACAGGGAATCAATGCCAAAGCAAAATTACATTTAAAACACTACCTTCTTTTTTATCGTTAGCTATTAGACTTGTCTCAAATAAATAACTCTTCTAGCATGTCTATATATAACTAAGAAAGTATGCATAGTTCCTAAAGTAATAACACAAGTGAAAGGAATTGCTTTCAGCTAAAGAAGCCACAGTTTATGCATGGTAGAATAATTATTTCAACAAAAAAACAATGCTCACAAAAATATTTGGTTAGCAACTTATGTGACCAATCTTTTAAATGTAAAACAAAGTAATTTTTGAAAGCTGTTATTTAGTGGGAAGGGAAAAAATAAAGCATTTAGCAATGTAGCTAATGCTAAAATCATAGGAGTCACTAGATTTAAAAATATCATGAACAAGAGCTTTTAAAAGAATTCAGTACACTGAACCCCACTCTTGCCTAATGGAGCATGCATGCCTACAATGTGTTCAAGGTAACGATACTTTCATTCAAAGGTTTAAAGAATCTCAAAAGCATTAAAACATTGACCCTCACGGCATCCCAGAGAGTAACACTAATAATCTCTATTTGTAGATACAGAATATAGGATACAGAGGTAAAATGAATAAAAATGCAAGCATTTAGCCCAATGCTTTTGAATGCATCCCTGGCCTCCTTCTTTCTTATCACAAAGAAATCTAGACTCTTTAAATAACACAATCTCTTAGAACAGAGAAATTTCCAAAGAACTAAAACAGATGTGGGTCTTTGTTTTCATGAATGCCTTCTTTTAATGTGGTCATAATTGTCTCCTTCAAGGCCTTCTTTATAAGCCTTGTGGAGAATTTTTAAAAATACATTTTCTCGACCTCTATTGCTATATATTTTGAAAGTTCTGATGTAATTTATATGGGGTACTGCCTGGGTATTCAAATTTTTTAAAAAGCTCCTTGGGCAATTCCATGTGCAACAGTGTTTGAAAACAACTATTCTACACTACACTTTCTGTAGAAAAGTACGAGTGTACTAAAGTCTGAATTTTTCAGATAATTGCCTTAATTCTTCCTTTTAAAAAAGTAAGACAATATTTGGGCCTCACCTAAACAAATGGGCAGGAAATAAGGGTTTCATAGGACATTCATTTCTTTATAGTTGAACTACATATGCAATAGATCATCTCTAAATGACAAAACTCCAACACGCTAAGGGAAGATCATCAATGTTCTTTGATGTGGACACAGTCTTCCTAGAATTAGCAAAAATTATCTTTACACACTGATTCAACTTTCCCACACTGCCCCTGTCAACTCATACCCTGTACAGGACTCCCTTCTGCATCTAAAAGGCCGATGATCCTTCAAGGCCTTGCCCAATGAAAATCTCCTCGCAGTTAAGTCACAGGCTGGCAGAGGAGCTTGTTTCATGGCTGATAACTCCAGTCACTACAATACTCCATCTTCCTCTAAAGGACAGATGGCTTCCAGCCTATTTCATTCATGCTCTCAGTTCTGTTCCATGGGGGTAAAACTGAGTCTACTCAGCCTCCCACTAACAGCTCTTTACAGTTTGACACAATTATCTTCCTTTCCCATTTTTCTTCCCTTTTCCTAGAAAGACTGAAGAAGGATGCCATCAACACAAATGTCCGTCTAGGGTCTAATTATACATTCTGCCAATCACTCAGAGTTCCAGTTAGTGATTTCTACATTAAAAACAACACCAAACATTAGTGATTTAAGACAACAATTTATTATTTTTCTTTTACAATGTGTGATCTGACTGGCCTTATCTGTGGTTCTGGATTAAGTTCTCCCGAGTGGTTGCAAGTCAGATAGCCGCTCACTATATAGTCTATGAAAGTTTGAGTAAGACGTGTATCCAATGTGCCCTCATTATTCACTTCATTGATCCTTGTCCCCTCCCTCTCCACCTGCCTTCTCAATCTCCCAGAAAGTTATCATTTAGCATGGACTTGACACCACTTGATGGTTCCCAAGGTTGTCTGTCTCACTTGTAATGTGGCAGCTGACTTATAAGAAGCAGGAAGCGAAAACCATGAGGACATTCAAGATCTATGCCCAGAACTGACACAATGTCATTTTTGTTAAACTTATTTTATTGCTTAAAGCTGTCACCATATCTGTCCATACTGAAGGAGACAAAAAGACAGATTCCATTTCTTGGTGGGGTCACAATACAGAAGAGTGTGTGGGATGGAAGATATCATTGTGATTATCCATGAAAAATACAGTTTGTACCATTTAGCCAAACTTTCATAAGTGTCCTTCATGTTCTAGGCACCAGGCTAGTTTCTCATGATTAAAAGTCATGATTAAAAGTCTCAAAAAGTTCATTTTAGCAGCGGAGTCACATACTACCTACATCCTTTAAAGTCTTTTTTCACAGGAACTTCTGCCAAGCTACTACATGATATTAATATTAAAAAAAAAACCTATATTTACAACTTGATTTCTATCCCTATGAAGTTTCGTCTAGTTGATCTCAGCCTTTTATTCTAACCTCAAAGTATAATTCTGAATTCTATTATCTATTTCTTTGATTCTCATCATTTAAAAAGCATACCTTCTATATTTTATATAAATCATTCGTTTGTTGATTCAATGCATATTTATAGCGTGCCTTCATAGTCAAAGCACTGGCAAAAAATATATACATTGAATGGAACTTGAGAAATGACTTAACCCTTTATCATATTACCCCACATCTCCCTAGGCTAACATTGATTCATCAACATATCCTGAATACAGCTGTTCAAAGGAGCTGAAAACTATGCAAATGTATGATCTGCTATTCTACAGCTCATTCACAAGGAAAGCGTAGGAGACTTTGTCAGAACCTATGTTTGCCATATTTGATCTATGGAGGCAGTAGCATATCAAAAAGGAGGCAGGGAGGCAAGTAGGAAGAAAGAAAGAAATTTGGTTCAATGACAATGCAAATTCAAACAGTTTCCAGTTGATCACTGCTATTTTAGGTTCTTACAGAATATTTGTTTTATAATATATATGTATTTTATAATCTCTTCAAGATAAACAATATATTTAATTTCATGAGATATCCAAAAACACCAAAACCCGTTTGCAAAGAATCCAGGATTGGGATGCTTTCATTAGTGAAATAATCTAAATAAACAAATATTTATCAGATATGGATTACTGGTTTCAAAAGAACTAAAACTTAATTAACATACTCAACTGAGCATAAATCACTGTCCTTAATGATCCAGAATTTGATTACTTTGTCTTAAGTAATTATCTTAATATTGCTTTGTCGTGTCATAATTAATAACAATGATTACCATATAATAGGTATGCCCTCTACAAGGAATTCTAATTGGTACAAATAAAGAGACAAAAAGGAAAATTTTCTGAGACTCTTCTCCCTTATTTAAACCCAATAAGATGGCTTTAATGCTATAATCTCACACAAAAACTTTTCAGATAAGTCAAATACTTTAACTTTGAAGCATACAATCTTCCAAGATATGGAAATGACACATAAATTTGGTTTCTAATAATCAACTTACTTGATTTTACAGCTTTATGTCTGAATTCCCACAACTAGTTTCATAAAAGTAAACATATAATAAATTATTTCCAATTTCATTATCACCCAAAACAGTGTGGTTTTATTACTCTACTGAATCAGATCATTCTGTGGTAAAGCTGTGCTATATTTATGTCTGGTACTTTAAGATTACATGAGAATGGTCTATGATGAGCATTCTAGAAGCTTCCTATTGCTGGAGGTTTCCTTATTATGTAATGCCCTTTTACCCAGAAAAACAGAATATTGCTAAAGTCTGTTTTGCTGCAAACCTGGATAAATGTATATCTCACTGTCCACTTCACCTTTAAATATTTCCCAAATATTAACTAATTAAAAGATAATTGCATTAAGTAACTTGCTTAAAGACACTCTATTTTTTCAGAATTATGTTAGCCCACCACATATAGTTTAGAAACTTGATGGACCTAATTAATGTTACTATCTATAACACTGTAAGTATTCAAACTATTTTATTGCATTCTGTTTTTAACATATGGAGAAACTAAGTCAAAGGGCTTCATAACCTTATAAAAAGATCAGAGATGCGTCATTAATTCCATCACTAAAATTAAGGCCTTCCCAGATTCTATTCATGAGCCCTACCTAGCAGACCATAAATTCTACTTTTAAAAATCATTAAATGACCCTTTAGCTAAAGTGACAGAACCGTTCCTTTTAGACCTATGGGTCTTTGGTTCAAGTGCCAGAATAGAAGGATTTGTCATAAAACCACAAAAAGAACTTTGATTAAAGAACCCTTAATGAAGATCTGACATTTAATCTGCTCTTTTATTGGATAAAATCTTTAAATATTCTCTCCTTATAAATTCATTTCATATTCATTTGGAATAGTACTTGATCACAGGAACGTGACTGTGTGCTAGTACTAAAAGAAGGTAATTAGCAATATGTTCTGTCAAGGACATCACCACCCTGTAACATCCATCATCCCACTTGGAGGGTTAATAATTTCAGTAATGTTGCCATGACATTGTAATGAGAATGTTTCATATCCTGCAGCTCCTTTGTCAATTGGACCTGCTCTAAGGTCAAATGCTGGCAGTTTGGTAATAAACTTTCATATGTTTGCTGTGCCCCTTCTGAGTGGGTTCCCCCCAACATTAGTAAAGAAAAATGCTAAAGAGGACTTAGATATAGATGGACTCCTACAAGCAGTCTCTCACACACCAAATATCTTTCTGAACAAACAATATTGTGTGAACTTGTACAAAGTAGCAAAGGCAGATAGTATGCATTATCTATTAATATGGATATGCTGAAATAATATGCTAAGAAATGGAACCATACTTTAAATAACAATTTTAAAATAAATAGTTCCATGAAACTGACTTACAGTTGAAGGTCTAATTGCACTTTTTTTGTTTTTTTCTTTTTCCTTATGAAGTTTCCAATTGACTAGAAATGTGTATAAAACCAAAGAAAGTTTCAAATTTGGCATTTTACTTAAGACTGCACTAAACTCTCATCCAAAGCCCCATTTCAACAAAAACCATCAAAAGTAAAAACAGGTCAAAAGAATAGCCATAAGACTTTGGTCTTATGAATTCTAGTCAATAGCAGAAGTATGTGTGTGTGTATGGTGTCTTTTATTCACATATAGTAAAAATCCTGTATCAGAAATAACACTCTCACAGTCAAAAGAAAATTTACTTCAAAATAAAGTAAGTCATGGGGATTAAAAGTATAGCACAGGGAATACAGTCAATAATACAGTAATAACTTTGTATGGTGATAATTATGATATGTATGATAATAACTACACTTATCACAGTGAGCATTTTATAATGTACAATAGTCAAATCACTACGGTATAAACTTGAAGTTAATATTATATTGTCGACTATGCTTTAATTAAAAATAAAATAGAGAAAAAATATATTTTCACATTAATAGTATTTTTCACTGACTGACCAAAGTAAAGCAATAGATTTTAATCAGCATTTGCTGCTTTAAATTAGCTTATATATGGAAAAATTCAGTCTTTTGTAAGCCACTTTGAAGACAGAAAAGACTCTGGACTGGACCTTGAGATCTTTAGGACACAGAAGGAATAGATATTTACCCTCAAAAAAAATCCAGAGAAAATGCTTTCTATTGACCCCTGTGAGAAAATAGTCAGTCTCCCAAGATTTTCAACATTATATTCAGATTCTTAAAATCTCAAAGGACTGAAGATAAAACATTAAGTCAGAAAAAGATATGTGAAAGACAGTTTTAACCATCTTGCATTTTTCAGTAAGAATATAAGTGAAAGAAGGAATAATTTCATAAAAGACTATTCTCCAAAACATACAAAGAAAGAACTCTTAAAACTTGATTAAAAAATACCAAATAACTTAACAGGCAATTGGCCAAAAAGAAATACAGATACCAAATAAGTTAATGAAGAGATGCTTCACATCATATATCATCAGGAAAATGCAAGTTAAGTCAAGATTCTTATCTATGTACTTACTAAAATAGCTCAAATCCAAAACACTGAAAACATTAAATGCTGGTGAAGATATGAAGCAACAGAAACTCTCATACATTGCTGATGAA
Source organism: Lontra canadensis (assembly GCF_010015895.1). Lineage (NCBI taxonomy): Eukaryota > Metazoa > Chordata > Mammalia > Carnivora > Mustelidae > Lontra > Lontra canadensis. The sequence continues at coordinate 1,725,922 of NW_022631153.1, read as the reverse complement.
TGCAAAATGGTACACCTACTTTGGAAAAGGGCTGTCGGTTTCTTACAAAACTAATCATGCTCTTACCATAAGATCCAGCAGTCATGCACCTTGGTATTTACCCAAAGGAGTTGAAAACTTATATCCACACAACAATCTGCATATGAATGTTTGTAGTAGACTTACTCATTATTGCCAGAACTTGGAAGCAACCGAGATGTCTTTCAATGGCTAAATTACTAAGTTGGGTTAATATCTAGACAATGGAATACTATTTTATGCTAAAAAGAAATGTTCTATCAACCATGAAAGAGATGAAGTAAACTTAAATGCATATTGCTAAGTGAAGGAAGTCAATCTGGAAGGTTACATTCTGTATGATTCCAACAATATGACATTCTAGAAAAGGTAAAACTTCGAGACAGTAAAAAGATCAGTGGCTGTCTGGGATGGGACAGTGAAGAGATGAAAAGGCAGAGTAAAAAAGATTTTTAGAGCAGTAAATCTGTATGGTATTAAAATGATGGACACATATCACTATACATTTTTTCAAACCCACAGAATGAATACCTAGAGTCAACTCTGAGGTAAAAAAAATTCTGAGTGATTATAATGTGTCCATATAGACTCATCTTTGGTTTAAAAAAAAAAGCTACCACGTGGTGAGTGATGTTGATCATAGGAGTAGACTGTGCATGTGTGGGAGTAGAGGGTAGGTGGGAAATTTCTGTACTTTCAGTTTTATTACAACCCTAAAACTGCTAACAAAATACAAAAAAATAAAAGTAGCATCATCTATAGCATTTTCTTGCTGAGCTTAGTTTTGTTCAAATCATGAATAACTGTCTTTCCAGGTTAGGATAGAAGTTTAAAGAGATTTTGTTTGCACTAATAAAGATTTTGTAAACCTCAGGAAGAAATGAGATCAAACTGATCTACACTCAGATTCCTCATAGTGTGTATCATACTGGACTGCAACTACTTTTACTTTTCACCCACCCAACAGACCCATGTTCCATAAAGACCACTTCTCATTTATTTATTTTTTTTAAAGATTTTATTTATTGATTTGACAGAGAGAGATCACAAGTAGACAGAGAGGCAGGCAGAGAGAGAGAGAGAAGCAGGCTCCCTGCTGAGCAGAGAGCCCGATGCGGGACTCGATCCCAGGACCCCGAGATCATGACCTGAGCCGAAGGCAGTGGCTTAACCCACTGAGCCACCCAGGCGCCCAACCACTTCTCATTTATTAACCTCCACTTTCGAACACAGTGCTTGGCACAATGAACAATAAATGTCAAATGAATATTGGTGAAGAGAGGTGGAAATTTCCCAAGGTCAGATTCTGAAAGAAATTATAAATATTGTTGGAATTGGTTAAATGCATAACAAAACAAACAAACAAACAAAAAAAAACCTAGAATCACTATAGACAGAAAAAAAAAATCCTCCTAAATGCTAAGGAGAGTTGTTCACTTTATTTCAGCAACCATCATTTATATGATTTGCATTTTTAAAGAATTCCCATAAGCCTTGGGAAGTCACCTTTTCTAACAGAGGCAAGTATTATCCTGTGAAACATATCATGTTAGGACATCAGTCGTCTTATGAAAGATGTATTAGTGTTCCTGTTTATTGATCTGACCTCAACACTTCTAAACGGTAAATAAAATGCTTTCTCCACATTTAACCTTATAATCTGATTCTTTTTGGATGGATTTATACTGTCTACTCCATTCTCTAGGTTTTTACATTAAATCCTGCTTTGTTTTCAAGAAACTTAGTCCCACCTTGATTTTTTTTTCTTTTAAAATATTTTCAAGATGACACCAGCTTCACTGTACAGAAGAGAAATGTAAAAGTTGGGTTCTTAAATTGGATTTGAGTACCTTTCTTCTTCCTTTATTTTAACTGAGAAATAAACAAAAATCCTCCACTTACACACTTTGACATGATTTTTTTTTTATAATTTTATTTTTTATAAACATATATATATATATATTTTTTTTTTCCCCCAGGGGTACAGGTCTGTGAATCTCCACGTTTACAAACTTCACAGCACTCACCATAGCACATACCCTACCCAATGTCCATAACCTCCCCCCAACCCCCCTCTGCCCAGCAACCCTCAGTTTGTTTTGTGAGATTAAGAGTCACTTATGGTTTGTCTCCCTCCCAATCCCAACTTGTTTCATTTACTCTTCTCCTACCACATTAACCCCCCATGTTGCATCTCCTCTCCCTCATATCAGGGAGATCATATGATAGTTGTCTTTCTCCGATTGACTTATTTCGCTAAGCATGATACCCTCTAGTTCCATCCATGTTGTCGCAAATGGCAAGATTTCATTTCTTTTGATGGCTGCATAGTATTCCATTGTATATATATACCACATCTTCTTTATCCATTCGTCTGTTGATGGACATCTAGGTTCTTTCCATAGTTTGGCTATTGTAGACATTGCTGCTATAAACATTCGGGTGCACGTGCCCCTTCGGATCACTACGTTTGTATCTTTAGGGTAAATACCCAGCAGTGCAATTGCTGGGTCATAGGGTAGTTCTATTTTCAACATTTTGAGGAACCTCCATGCTGTTTTCCAGAGTGGTTGCACCAGCTTGCATTCCCACCAACAGTGTAGGAGGGTTCCCCTTTCTCCGCATCCTCGCCAGCATCTGTCATTTCCGGACTTGTTAATTTTAGCCATTCTGACTGGTGTGAGGTGGTATCTCATTGTGGTTTTGATTTGTATTTCCCTGATGCCGAGTGATATGGAGCACTTTTTCATGTATCTGTTGGCCATCTGGATGTCTTCTTTGCAGAAATGTCTGTTCATCTCTTCTGCCCATTTCTTGATGGGATTATTTGTTCTTTGGGTGTTGAGTTTGCTAAGTTCTTTATAGATTCTGGACACTAGCCCTTTATCTGATATGTCGTTTGCAAATATCTTCTCCCATTCTGTCAGTTGTCTTTTGGTTTTGTGAACTGTTTCCTTTGCTGTGCAAAAGCTTTTGATCTTGATAAAATCCCAATAGTTCATTTTTGCCCTTGCTTCCCTTGCCTTTGGCGATGTTCCTAGGAAGATGTTGCTGCGGCTGAGGTCGAAGAGGTTGCTGCCTGTGTTCTCCTCAAGGATGTTGATGGATTCCTTTCTCACATTGAGGTCCTTCATCCATTTTGAGTTTATTTTCGTGTGTGGTGTAAGGAAATGATCCAATTTCATTTTTCTGCATGTGGCTGTCCAATTTTCCCAACACCATTTATTGAAGAGGCTGTCTTTTTTCCATTGGACATTCTTTCCTGCTTTGTCGAAGATTAGTTGACCATAGAGTTGAGGGTCTATTTCTGGGCTCTCTATTCTGTTCCATTGATCTATGTGTCTGTTTTTGTGCCAGTACCATGCTGTCTTGATGATGACAGCTTTGTAATAGAGCTTGAAGTCCGGAATTGTGATGCCACCAACTCTGGCTTTCTTTTTCAATATTCCTTTGGCTATTCGCGGTCTTTTCTGGTTCCATATAAATTTTAGGATTATTTGTTCCATTTCTTTGAAAAAAATGGATGGTACTTTGATAGGAATTGCATTAAATGTGTAGATTGCTTTAGGTAGCATAGACATTTTCACAATATTTATTCTTCCAATCCAGGAGCATGGAACATTTTTCCATTTCTTTGTGTCTTCCTCAATTTCTTTCATGAGTACTTTATAGTTTTCTGTGTATAGATTCTTAGCCTCTTTGGTTAGGTTTATTCCTAGGTATCTTATAGTTTTGGGTGCAATTGTAAATGGGATGGACTCCTTAATTTCTCTTTCTTCTGTCTTATTGTTGGTGTAGAGAAATGCGACTGATTTCTGTGCATTGATTTTATAACACTTTGACATGATTAATTCCATCAGTTAACTCTTTATCATGGAACAAAATCACCTTTAGAAAATGACGGAAAATAAAATAGATGGTGGGTATCTTTATTCTCTGATACTTTTGCCAGACCCCAAAGGAACAGGAGCAAAACACTGTGTGCTTACCTTCCTCTAAAGCAACAGCTGTTTCTCTCAACAAGAGAAAAGGCCATTGCTCTTGAGTACCTAAACCACCTTTAAATTCTTTCTTTTTCCCACTTTGCTCTTGCACTGTACTCTAACATTTATAAACTTTCCATATGGCAAAGCAGATGAGGGTCCCTTTGGGCATATCTTGTAAATACCAAATGAAATATCATAAGTGATAAAATGTTACAGTTGTCTAATTCTTAAAGCTTCAAATGTTTCCCATGGTCTCTTCACTGTGGTCTCATATGTGCAGCAGCAAAATCATCCTCCTTCCTGTTGAACTGTAATAATTTACACATTCTTTCCTGAATTTCAACCTTCAATTGAAGCAGTACAAACAAAGCATCATAGCAGTGGGAAAAAAATGAGAACATTTCACCTGGGAAACAATAAATGTGTATAATGTGTATAAATGAGTACAAAATAGGCCAACACTAAGAGAAAACTTCATCTAAATTTAAGGAAGGGGGGAAAAAACCTCCAAAGGTGATTGTCAGTGGGTATGAGAAGTAAATCCCAAAATAAATCCCTGAAAATCCTTTCAAGTTCTTAGTATTTAACCACAAACAAGATAATACAGATAAGCAAGTAAATCATCTAAATGAAGTCTCTTAAGTTTAAAAAATCTGAATACAATACTTAACAAACTTCTGGAAAAATGTGAAAGTATGTATCACCTGAAAATAAAGGTGGGAAGGGAATACCACAATAAATGTTCATGTTGCATTTTACTAAAAACTACTATATAGAGGTAGGTGGGCCATGGGATGAACACACCTACTACAATTAGAGGAACTCTACAAATTATGCTGAATCAAGTGAAATGAAATTGCTACATTATCACAGAGTAAAACTCACTGGCCAATAACTCAGACAAATATTTTCTACTACTACACATAAGAATAAAAATGGTTGTGTTGAAGGCCGAGTTTCTAGAGATCCATAGATCCAACACATTCACCCTCAAGTTAAAACTCTTATGAAAAGTCAAACAAAAATATTTGCCCATGGCTCTGCCTATTTTTCTTTTCTAAATATTGTCCCTAATGAGTGTTGTCTCTTTTTTCAATGACTTTTGACATCCAAGCCAACTGGAAATTGGGATGGCTCATATGGAAGCAGATATTTTGCCTAAATTATCTCAATAAGTGTTTTAAACTTTTGCTTTGCTATGGTTATATAAACTTGGCCTCTATGCACTGAAGTCTCTTGAGTCATTTAAATTATTTTTATCCTTGATAATTTGTCATCAGCTTTGTTTTAGAAACTGGGCAATTTGTGCAACTGCCTTTAAATTTAACATTTTTTTTAAGGTGGAGACTTTACTAAATATGGAGAATAAAAATATCAATGTGAAAAGATATGTGTGATTCAGTGCCAACCAAAAGGAGCTCAAACACATAGATTTTCATATAAAAACATATAAACAGTGGTATGTTCTATAACTATATTAATACTACAGTTACATAGAATTAAAGTTTGAACTATAACAGAGATCTGTGGGCACACAGAAGCCTGGAGATGCTGATCTGTGCCATAGTCAGATGACAGAATACACATGCAAGTCATTTATAAACTTTATCAGAATTGGTACTCAAACTAGAAACCCACTTATTTACAATAAGACACACCATTTCATGGTGAAATGGGCTCTGGTCAAATGCCCATAAATCCTGGATCAAATAAGCTAGACCACTGCAGTGTAATAAAAAGTATATTGAGGCTTTTTTCCTAGTTCATAACACAGACCCCCTAAAACCCTTGGAATTTCCTGAGTGATAGGAGTGTCTTTCACTTTTGGTAATGAGGCCCTTCAGCAATACTTGAGTTTACTGATAGCGAGGTGATAAGAGTTGGCCCCTAGATGTCTTCAGTATGGTGGCTGGATGCCGGAAGAACCAACTATGTGATTAGATAGCTGGAAATTTCAGCCTCCCCTCACTGATCTCTGAGAGGGGAGAAGGGCTGGGGGTTAAGTTCAATTACCAATGATGTAATCTACCATGCCAACACAATGAACCCTCTATAAATACCACTAAACAAACGGGGTCAAAGAACTTCTTGTTAGGTTAATACATTAAGGTGCTGAAAGGGTGGTATGCCCATAAAGGGCATGGAAGGCCATATATCCCCTAATACACACCTTGCCCAGTGCATCTCATCTGGCTCTTCCTCAGTTATACCTTTACAATAAAGTGGCAATAGTGAGTATTTTCCTGAGCATTTTCCCGAGTTCTATGAGTTCTAGCAAATTACTGAACCTGGTGTTCATGGGAATCCCCAGATTTATAGCTAGCAGGACAGAAATGTGGGTAGCCTGAGTACCCCATTTGTGGCTTCTGAAGTGGAGACAGTCTTAGAGTACTGACCCCTTCATCTGTGGGGACTGACACCAACTCCAGGAATTAGTGTCAGAATTGAATTGTTAGATACTCAGTTGGTGTCACAGATTTGGAAGAATTGGTATGAAAAGGACACTACACATTCGAGGTCAAGAGAAAAAAACCTCTTGGCAGTTTGTGAATTTTAGCAATTCCTCTGCCATTCCAGAGTTCAATCTACTTTTAGATATAAGAAATATTATCAAAAGCCAAAGGTTTCTATGCTAAACTGATTAGCCATTCCTCCTCTGAGATTTAGTATTTACTGCATTATATTATGATTTTCTGTTTATAGGCTCCCCACCCCCACCCCTGCCACAGGAATCTGAATTCCTGGAAGGTAGGAATCATGTTTCTTGCACTTGACACATAATGGGCACTCAATAAATCCTGGTTTAATAAAAGGAAGAAATCTCTGATCGGAGCAGTAATGGCTTAGCTCTAAGCAGAAGCAAATTATCATTTGTATAACCATAACCTCTCCTTTAAACTATAATGATAATTGAACTGAAGAAGATTTGGAATGGCACAATAATTTTCTGCACCTGGGCAGTACCTACAAGGCTATTTACAATATCTGAAAAAGTTATAAAACATTAATTGCACTTATAATACGCTGAAATACTAAATGCTAATGAGTATGAGGAATGAATGAAATCTCAAACTGCTGATAGGAGTGCAAAACGGTGTGACCACTTCTGAAAACAATTTGTCAGTTTCTTATAAAGTTTAACATGCAGTTACCATAAAACCCAGCAATCACACTCTTGGTATTTACCCAAGAGAAATGAAAACACATGCACATATGCACATTTGCATGCAAAGATTATAGCAGCTTTCTGCATAATCACCAAAATGGGGGGGGGGGGTGCAAAATCCTTCAACTGGTAAATAAACTGTGATACATTCATACAATTGAGTTTTACTCAGCAACCGGAGCAAACTACTAATATAATCAAGAACATGGATAAATATCAAAAATACTATGCTAGGGGAAAGAAACTAAGTTCAAAAATATACATAGGGTAGGATTCTATTTATATGCCATTCTGGAAAGGGCAAAACTATGAACAGAAAGCAGATCACTAGTTGCCTATGGTTGGATATCAAAGAGTAGATTGAATGCCAAGAGGCACAAGGGAAATTTTGAGGGTGATGGAAATGTTCAGTATCTTGATTACAACAGTGGTTAAGTACTACATATGTTTATCAAAACTCATTAACCTAACCATTTAAGAAGGATGACTCCTATCAAGCACAAATTATCTCAATAAACCCTGACGGCAAAAAATTACAATCTGCTTCTAATCTTGCAATTTTTAAGTTGGAAAATATTTAAATTAAAACATTGTTCCAAGTTCTAGGGTTTTGCCCTTGCTACGTGTTTCCAGGACATGAAAATAGAAATTTCCAGTAGTAGAAATTTCCAACTTTGTATGGTGTTAACCTGAAACTTGAAATTAAAATATTACTTTTACTTTATCATTTCCTTGCCACATTAAGAACGTTGTGATTGAGGGTAGTGGCAATTAAAGTGAATCTATATTTCTATGACTTGATATTTTATTCTAGTTAATAAAACCAAAATATTCTGTCTTTAGATATGACTCCATAATCAACCATGAGACCAGATGCATGGGTTTTGTTATTTAAGCCAGCTCCATCCATCCATCCACAAGGAGGAGTAACCCAAGAAACTCTCCAAATCCAAAGTGAATGTTCAGCAGCCTTGGCCAAAGTCTCTAACTTTACACAGCACCTCAAAAAAAATCATCACCCTTTAGAAGTAACATATTTAATTTGATGCATGTTCTACAGAGTTTCTCCACCAAATCTATAAGGAGCTGCTTTATTGACACAGAACTACCAGAATTTCTCAAATATTGCCAACACAGACAAGAAGAAAGGCTGTGTAAGAAAATGAAATGGCCTGAAGCCTTATTCTAAGGGTACTGACTTTCAAATATTGTTAACACTTAGAACTTCAAAATTAAAGTGGAATGCACTCTCCTCTAAAGAACATTCTGCTTCCAATACTAAGATGTAGAATGCAGAATTCTCAATAAGATACTTTAGGTATTAGTTAACCAGTACTATATTACCCAGCACCAATTTTTTAAAAAGAAGAAAGAAAAAGAAAGACATAAAAAGAAGGAAAGGTTTTGCTCCAAGTGGAAAAACACTGCTATAGATTCTAAATAATGGCCTGAGAGAATTCATACTTCTCTGCAATTCTGAACACAGTCTCTCTAATATTTCAGGATTTTAAGGGGAAGAAGGAACACTGATACCTAAAACCTGTAATAATGATGTTTCATCCCATCTTATATCCCTGTCTGACAGATTTTAAGTTATTAACAAGTTAAAATAAGGTGATGATTCTTTCTGATTCTTTCCTTTGCCCATATAAAACAGATTACTCATTTTCTTTAAAACCAAGTTTCCTTCTTGACTGTCCTATTTCTGCCAATCATATGATTATTTATATAATCTCTGACCCTCCCACACTCAAATCCCATGAGGCAATCAACTACCCAACCCTGCCTTAGGAATCTTTCCACACCACCCTTAACACCTTCATCACATTTCACCCAGACCAGTTGCTGCACAAACTCATTTAGCTTCACCACCTCACATTTTTACTCACTCAATCCATCCAACTATTGCTTCCAGTGTTATCCGCTTTCACAAAAATAATGTGTGTAGGTCATTCTCACACAGAAAAAAATTTCAATGGCTCCAGAATGTCAAAGGTCAAAATATTTAACTGGTCAAAACTTAACAACATTTCAAAATACAACCCATTATCTCCAAAATTCTGCCACTTATTTACCTAAATCAACCCTCTATTTCAAACTACCCTTTCTTCTCTTTAGCACATGCTGTATCCATTACAAATTCAGATTTTTGCTAAGAAATGACAACAATAATAAACCAGGGGACTCAGAAACAACTTGGCTTAAAACCTCCTTAAAACTTCTTTTAAGGAACATCCTCCCAGTGTGCCTGGGTGGCTTAGTTATTAAGTGTCCGCCCTCAGCACAGGTCATGATCCCAGGGTCCTAGGATCAAGCCCCATGATAGGGTCCTGGGATGGAGCCCTGTGTCGGGGTCCTGGAATGGAGCCCTGTGTCAGGCTCCCTGCTCAGTAGGAAGCCTGCTTCTCCCTCTCATTCTGCTTATGTTCCGTCTCTCACTGTCTCTATCTGTCAAATAAATAAATAAAATCTTAAAAAAAAAAAAAAAAAAAAGAATGTCCTCCAGACTCTTTTCTCTCTTGGGAACTTCTCATTCCTCAGTGCTGAGTTTAAGTCCCATGTACTTGGTTAGGCCTATTCCAGCCTCCACAGTCCTCAGTTCCTCAGTATACTCTCTCCCCAACAAGTGTGGAACAAGTCTGCACCATTCCTCTGGAATATAATATATGTCATGGTCTATCATCTGTGTTTGTGTATGTTCAGAAAACAACATATGCAGAAATATGGAGATTATTAAACATATATTTGGATTTATATACTATGTACTTATTTCTACTCATAAAGTTATATACCTAAACAAACTCAAGCCAAGGTTATAGAGGTGTCTCAACATTTTTTTGTAATAGCAAAATTTGAAAACAAACTTAACACTGAAAATTAGAATAGTTACATCATTTATGGCCAATCCAGTAATGAAACACAAGGTGACTGTTTACAATGTTGGTTTTCATGAATATTTAATATTTGATGAATATTTAATAACATGGAAAAATCTCACAATATCATGTTGAGGTAGAAAAGACACAAGTTTAATCTTTAAGTATGTGTGTATGTGTGTGTGTGTACATATATATATACATATAAGGGTGTATATGTGTGTATGTATATGTATATATATGTATATATGTATGTGTGCATGTATATGTATATATATATACATATATATGTATACACACACACACACACACACACATATATATATAAAATCATTCCAATTCTGTTTTAAAATATGTACAACAAAACATTTTGGAGGAAAAAGGGGGGGAGTCAAGATGGGGGAGAAGTAGCAGGCTGAGACTACTTCAGGTAGGAGGAGATCAGCTAGATAGCTTATCTAAACATTGCAAACACCTACAAATCCAAAGGGAGATTGAAGAGAAGAAGAACAGCAATTCTAGAAACAGAAAATCAACCACTTTCTGAAAGGTAGGACTGGCAGAGAAGTGAATCCAAAGTGACGGGAAGATAGACCGCGGGGGGAAAGGCCGGCTCCCGGCAAGTGGCGGAGCAACGGAGCACAAAATCAGGACTTTTAAAAGTCTGTTCCGCTGAAGGACATTGCTCCAGAGGCTTAACCGAGGTGAAGCCCATGCGGGGTCAGCGTGGCCTCAGGTCCCGCAGGGTCACAGAAGGATCGGGGTGTCTGAGTGTCACAGAGCTTACAGGTATTAGAACGGGGAAGCCAGCTACAGAGACAGAGCCGAGGAGTGAGCTCACAGCTCGGGTTTACCTTGAACTGGTCGCAGTCAGGGTCAGCTCAGAGCGCGGCCGGAGGCCAGGATGATGGGAGTAATTGGGCGCTGTTCTCTGAGGGCGCACTGAGGAGTGGGGCCCCGGGCTCTCGGCTCCTCCGGGCCGGAGACTGGGAGGCCGCCATCTTCATTCCCGTCCTCTGGACTCTACGGAAAGCGCTCAGGGAACAAAAGCTCCCGAAAGCAAACCCGAGCGGATTACTCAGCCTGGCCCCAGGTAAGGGCGGTGCAATTCCGCCTTGGGCAAAGACACTTGAGAATCACTACAACAGGCCCCTCCCCCAGAAATTCAACAAGAAACCCAGCCAGGACCAAGTTCACCTACCAAGGAGTGCAGGTTCAATACCAAAGAGAGCAGCAGAATTCCAGAGGAGGAGAAAGCAAAGAACGGAACTCATGGCTTTCTCCCCATGATTCTTTAGCCTTGCAGTTAATTTAATTTTTTTTTCTTTTTCAATTTTTTTTCCTCTTCTTCTGCCAAACTTTATTTAACTTTTACGCTTTTCTTTTTTAACGTTTTTTAACTAGTTTATCTAATATATATATATATATATATATTCTGTTTTATATTTTTTCTTTATTCGTTTTCATTTTTTAATGGTTTGGGGTTTTTTTTTTTTTTTTTCCCTTTCTGAACCGATTTTTATCCCCTTTCTTCCCCCTCATGATTTGGGATCTTTTCTGATTTGGTTAAAGCATATTTTCCTGGGGTTGTTGCCACCCTTTTAGTATTTTACTTGCTCCTTCATATACTCTTATCTGGACAAAATGACAAGGCGGAAAAATTCACCACAAAAAAAAGAACAAGAGGCAGTACCAAAGGCTAGGGACCTAATCAATACAGACATTGTTAATATGTCAGATCTAGAGTTCAGAATGATGATTCTCAAGGTTCTAGCTGGGCTCGAAAAAACATGGAAGATATTAGAGAAACCCTGTCCAGAGAAATAAAAGCCCTTTATAGAGAAATAAAAGAACTAAAATCTAACCAAGTTGAAATTAAAAAAGCTATTAATGAGGTGCAATAAAAAATGGAGGCTCTCACTGCTAGGATAAATGAGGCAGAAGATAGAATTAGTGATATAGAAGACCAAATGACAGAGAATAAAGAAGCTGAGCAAAAGAGGGACAAACAGCTCCTGGACCACGAGGGGAGAATTCGAGAGATAAATGACACCATAAGACGAAACAACATTAGAATAATTGGGATTCGAGAAGAAGAAGAGAGAGAGAGGGGAGAAGAAGGTATATTGGAGAGAATTATTGGAGAGAATTTCCCCAATATGGCAAAGGGAACAAGCATCAAAATCCAGGAGGTTCAGAGAACCCCCCTCAAAATCAATAAGAATAGGTCCACACCACATCACCTAATAGTAAAATTTACAAGTCTTAGTGACTAAGAGAAAATCCTGAAAGCAGCCCGGGAAAAGAAGTCTGTCACATACAATGGTAAAAATATTAGATTGGCAGCAGACTTATCCACAGAGACCTGGCAGGCCAGAAAGAATTGGCATGATATATTCAGAGCACTAAATGAGAAAAACATGCAGCCAAGAATACTGTATCCAGCTAGGCTATCATTGAAAATAGAAGGAGAGATTAAAAGCTTCCAGGACAAACAAAAACTGAAAAAATTTGCAAACACCAAACCAGCTCTACCGGAAATATTGAAAGGGGTCCTCTAAGCAAAGAGAGACCCTAAAAGTAGTAGATCAGAAAGGAACAGAGACAATATACAGTAACAGTCACCTTACAGGCAATACAATGGCACTAAATTCATATCTCTCAATAGTTACCCTGAATGTTAATAGGCTAAATGCCCCAATCAAAAGACACAGGGTATCAGAATGGAGAAAAAAACAAAACCCATCTATATGTTGCCTACAAGAAACTCATTTGAAACCCGAAAACACCTCCAGATTTAAGGTGAGGGGGTGGAAAAGAATTTACCATGCTAATGGACATCAGAAGAAAGCTGGGATAGCAATCCTTATAACAGATCAATTAGATTTTAAGCCAAAGACTATAATAAGAGATGAGGAAGGACACTATATCATACTCAAAGGATCTGTCCAACAAGATCTAACAATTGTAAATATCATTACCCCTAACGTGGGAGCAGCCAACTATATAAACCAATTAACAACAAAATCAAAGAAACACATCAACAATAATACAATAATAGTAGGGGATTTTAACACTCCCCTCACTGAAATGGACAGATCATCCAAGCAAAAGATCAACAAGGAAATATAGGCCTTAGATGACATACTGGACCAGACGGACATCACAGATATATTCAGAACATTGCATCCCAAAGCAAAAGAATACACATTCTTCTCTAGTGCACATGGAACATACTCCAGAATAGATCACATCCTTGGTCCTAAATCAGGTCTCAATCGGTATCAAAAGATTGGGATCATTCCCTGAATATTTTCAGACCACAACGCTCTGAAGCTAGAACTCAATCACAAGAGGAAATTTGGAAAGAACCCAAATACATGGAGACTAATCAGCATCCTTCTAAAGAACGAATGGGTCAACCAGGAAATTAAAGATGAATTGAAAAAATTCATGGAAACAAATGATAATAAAAACACAACAGTTCAAAATCTATGGGACACAACAAAGGCAGTCCTGAGAGGAAAATATATAGCAGTACAAGCCTTTCTCAAGAAAAAGAAAGGTCTCAGGTACACAACCTAACCCTACACCTAAAGGAGCTGGAGAAAGAACAAGAAAGAAACCCTAAACCCAGCAGAAGAGAAATCATAAAGATCAGAGCAGAAATCAATGAAATAGAAACCAAAAAAACAATAGAACAAATCAACGAAACTAGGAGCTGGTTCTTTGAAAGAATTAATAAGATTGATAAACCCCTGGCCAGACTTATCAAAAAGAAAAGAGAAAGGACCCAAATAAATAACATCATGAATGAAAGAGGAGAGATCACAACTAACACCAGAGAAATACAGACAATTATAAGAACATACTATGAGCAACTCTATGCCAACAAATTTGACAATCTGGAAGAAATGGACGCATTCCTAGAGACATATAAACTACCACACTGAACCAGGAAGAAATAGAAAGCCTGAACAGACCCATAACCACTAAGGAGATTGAAGCAGTCATCAAAAATCTCCAAACAAAAGCCCAGGGCCAGACGGCTTCCCAGGGGAATTCTACCAAACATTTAAAGAAGAACTAATTCCTATTCTCCTGATACTGTTCCAAAAAATAGAAATGGAAGGAAAACTTCCTAACTCATTTTATAAGGTCAGCATCACCTTGATCCCAAAACCAGACAAGGATCCCATCAAAAAAGAGAACTACAGACCAATATCCTTGATGAACACAGATGCAAAAATTCTCACCAAAATACTAGCCAATAGGATTCAACAGTACATTAAAAGGATTATTCACTACGACCAAGTGGGATTTATTCCAGGGCTGCAAGGTTGGTTCAACATCCACAAATCAATCAATGTGATACAACACATTAATAAAAGAAAGATCAAGAACCATATGATACTCTCAATAGATGCTGAAAAGGCATTTGACAAAGTACAGCATCCCTTCCTGATCAAAACTCTTCAAGTGTAGGGATAGAGGGCACATACCTCAATATTATCAAAGCCATCTATGAAAAACCCATCGCAAATATCATTCTCAATGGAGAAAAACTGAAAGCTTTTCCTCTAAGGTCAGGAACACGGCAGGGATGTCCGTTATCGCCACTGCTATTCAACATAGTACTAGAAGTCCTAGCCTCAGCAATCAGACAACAAAAGGAAATTAAAGGCATCCAAATCGGCAAAGAAGAAGTCAAACTATCACTCTTCGCAGATGATATGATACTATATGTGGAAAACCCAAAAGACTCCACTCCAAAACTGCTAGCACTTGTACAGGAATTCAGTAAAGTGTCAGGATATAAAATCAATGCACAGAAATCAGTCGCATTTCTCTACCCTAACGACAAGACAGAAGAAAGAGAAATTAAGGAGTCCATCCCATTTACAATTGCACCCAAAACTATAAGATACCTAGGAATAAACCTAACCAAAGAGGCTAAGAATCTATACACAGAAAACTATTAACTACTCATAAAAGAAATTGAGGAAGACACAAAGAAATGGAAAAATGTTCCATGCTCATGGATTGGAAGAATAAATATTGTGAAAATGTCTATGCTACCTAAAACAATCTACACATTTAATGCAATTCCTATCAAAGTACCATCCATTGTTTTCAAAGAAATGGAACAAATAATCCTAAAGTTTATATGGAACCAGAAAAGACCGCGAATAGCCAAAGGAATATTGAAAAAGAAAGCCTAAGTCGGTGGCATCACAATTCCGGACTTCAAGCTCTATTACAAAGCTGTCATCATCAGGACAGCATGGTACTGGCACAAAAACAGACACATAGATCAATGGAATAGAATAGAGAGCCCAGAAATAGACCCTCAACTCTATGGTCAACTCATCAACAAAGCAGGAAAGAATGTCCAATGGAAAAAAGACAGCCTCTTCAATAAATGGTGTTGGGAAAATTGGATAGCCACATGCAGAAAAATGAAATTGGATCATTTCCTTACACCACACACGAAAATAGACTCAAAATGGATGAAGGACCTCAATGTGAGAAAGGAATCCATCCAAATCCTTGAGGAGAACACAGGCAGCAACCTCTTCGACCTCAGCTGCAGCAACATCTTCCTAGGAACATCACCAAAGGCAAGGGAAGCAAGGGCAAAAATGAACTATTGGGATTTTATCAAGATCAAAAGCTTTTGCACAGCAAAGGAAACAGTTCACAAAACCAAAAGACAACTGACAGAATGGGAGAAGATATTTGCAAACGACATATCAGATAAAGGGCTAGTGTCCAGAATCTATAAAGAACTTAGCAAACTCAACACCCAAAGAACAAATAATCCAATCAAGAAATGGGCAGAAGAGATGAACAGACATTTCTGCAAAGAAGACATCCAGATGGCCAACAGACACATGAAAAAGTGTTCCATATCACTCGGCATCAGGGAAATACAAATCAAAACCACAATGAGATACCACCTCACACCAGTCAGAATGGCTAAAATTAACAAGTCAGGAAATGACAGACGCTGGTGAGGATGCGGAGAAAGGAGAACCCTCCTACACTGTCGGTGGGAATGCAAGCTGGTGCAACCACTCTGGAAAACAGCATGGGGGTTCCTCAAAATGTTGAAAATAGAACTACCCTATGACCCAGCAATTGCACTGCTGGGTATTTACCCTAAAGATACAAACGTAGTGGTCCGAAGGGGCACGTGCACCCGAATGTTTATAGCAGCAATGTCTACAATAGCCAAACTATGGAAAGAACCTAGATGTCCATCAACAGATGAATGGATAAAGACGATGTGGGATATATACATAATGGAATACTATGCAGTCATCAAAAGAAATGAAATCTTTCCATTTGTGACAACATGGATGGAACTAGAGGGTATCATGTTTAGCGAAATAAGTCAATCGGAGAAAGACAACTATCATAGGAGCTCCCTGATATGAGGGAGAGGAGATGCAACATGGGGGTTAAGGGGGTAGGAGAAGAGTAAATAAAACAAGATGGGATTGGGAGGGAGACAAACCATAAGTGACTCTTAATCTCACAAAACAAACTGAAGGTTGATGGGGTAGGGGGGTTGGGTGAGGGGGGGTGGGGTTATGGACACTGGGGAGGGTTAGTGCTATGGTGAGTGCTGTGAAGTGTGTAAACCTGGCGATTCACAGACCTGTACCCCTGGGGATAAAAATATATGTTTATAAAAAAATAATAATAAAAAAAAACATTTTGGAGGAAATAGACCAAAATGTTAAAGATAATAGTAGAGTTTTTAATCTATGTTTTATAATTTCCATGAACTCCTTTACAATTGAACATGTATTAATTTAATAAGCCAAAATAAAGGTGAAGTTCTTCCTTAAAAATCGCAGTTCTGAAGGAATCTAGATCTCTGAAATCATAGCTTGCATAAGAGAAGCCACAAAACAGCTGGGTACTAAAGATGTCATTTTATGCAAATTACTTTTAAGTAGTGTCAAAGGCCAGCTCCAACTGGAAACCTGACCACTTTCTCTCTAATTTAGGAAATTCAGTGAAAGGAAGACCTCTTATGACTGGAAAAACAACCAGGGAGGTT
Organism: Lontra canadensis; assembly: GCF_010015895.1. NCBI lineage: Eukaryota > Metazoa > Chordata > Mammalia > Carnivora > Mustelidae > Lontra > Lontra canadensis. Next base: position 1,708,804 of record NW_022631153.1, on the reverse strand, counting down.
CAGAAAGTACACAGAAATTTGACCTCTTTATTCTTTCCTGTCCTTTGTAAAAGAGAAATAAGAGAGTTGCTACCAAAAGCCAGAAAGACTGACAGAGCTACCAAGGGAGAGCTTTTACTAAAAGCAGAAACAGGAAATGATTTTAATGTAACTTAAAAGAATAGGATTTAATTACAAGGGACTATTCCAATGTAGTGTGTGTATGTAAGATTCTTATTAGAGTAAGAATCAAATATGTTAAGAATCTACCTAGGAGAAAAAGAAGGCAGATGCTCAACTGACTTAGGCTCCCTGGTGCCCAGGCAAGTCATTTCATATCTGTGTTTTGATTTCCTCTGGGGCAATACAGAATGGTGCTAGTTAAGAACATGACCCCCAGAGTGAGTTTTCATTTTGGTTCTGCTACATTGTAACGTTTTTTTAAAGATTTTATTTATTTATTTGACAGACAGAGATCACAAGTAGGCAGAGAGGCAGGCAGAGAGAGAGAGGAGGAAGCAGGCTCACTGGTGAGCAGAGAGCCCGATGAGGGGCTCATGACCTGAGCCAAAGGCAGAGGCTTTAACACACTGAGGCACCCAGGTGCCCCTACATTGTAACTTTTTGATCATGTAAGATAAATGACCTTCTCCACACCTAAGTTTCTACCTGTAAAATGGGGATAATTCTACCTCACCAAGTTACAATAAATAAATGAGTTAATATGTATAAAAACTGACAATAGAATATTTAGTACTCTAAAAGTGTTTATAATTTTTTTTACCTTTAAAATGAGTTTTTACAAAATCTACAAGTTTCCTTTTAGTTCTAAAATTTGCAGATTTGAGGGTTTTAATTACTGCTTGATGTTATCATGTTTATATAATTTGATAAGGAATTACATTTTCAGTTTTAATTTTAAAAATAAGGAATGACATCACCAGGATGGCAACATAGGTCATTTTTTACTTCATTCCCTTTTACAAGAATGAGTAACAACTATTCAAAAGCAAGATAGTACTAAGAGAATCCTAGAACATGGGGATGAAGCTGAAGCATTCCCTGGACCACAGAGACCAATACAGAGGCCAGTACAGCACCACTCACAAAGGTCTCCCCTGAGCCTCCAGTTCTTTTAGTGGAGAAAGAGAGCCCAGTCGAGACAATAAGCCGTGTCCACCATTGTGGGTCACTTTGCAGAAACACCTATTCTGATCTTGTGCAACAGAGATTGCGGGGAATCTGTGGGGTTCAACCAGTAGGTATCTGATCATGATGGAGAAGCAGAGAGGCTTGCAACAAACAGCACACAGGTCTTGGCCAACAGGGTTCATATCTGCAGAGCCCAAGTGGTAATCTGAGCCAGTGTCTTTACTCACCTCTAGAACCAAGGCAGAGGCACATTCTCATCAGGAACCTCTGTTGGGTAGAGATTTGCCCAATTCCAATCCTCAAAGGAGGAGTTATTCCCACCACCAGGCAAGGAGCTGGTCATAGCCTCATCACTGTAGAGAGTGTCTTCTGGTCCCATCTGTGCATAAGGGCTGGTGACAATTCCTAGAAGCTGTGTGACCCAGCAGGGCTTGAACCAAGAAGCAGGCAAACAGAGGAGATCATCACCAGAGCAAAGCCTGTCTCTGCATAGAGGCTTCCTGGGTTATGCCCCGCAAGGGGCTTAATTTCTAGTGAAAGCTGAGGGTAGCTCCTGGTTGGACAACTGAGAAAAGCCTGGAGTGGTCCCTCCCTGTCTTTTCCCCTGCTACAGGGAGCTGCTACAGTCTCAGTCACCGTAGAGAATGTATTTCAGCCCCATGGGAAATGAAGGGCTGGTGACAACTGGAGGTTCTGCAGCTCAGCTGCACTCAAGCAAAGAGGCAGGCAAGAAGAACTGATAATCTACAGAGCTAAGCCAGTGACCCTACCAAGAAACTTGGGAGTATGTATTGGCTTGAGATAAGCTAAGAGCTTTACCAGTTTTAGAGCTGCTTCCACCACTGCATTCAAACAGGATTTTCTTTCTTTCTTTCTTTCTTTCTTTCTTTCTTTCTTTCTTTCTTTCTTTCTTTCTTTCTTTCTTTGTTTCAAGTTTTTATTTAGATCCTAGTTAAGTAACATATAGTGTAATATTAGTTTCAGGAGTAGAACTGAGCAATTCATCACTTACATACAACACCTGGTGCTCATCACAAGTGCCCTCCTTAATCCCCATCACCTATTTGGTCCATCCCTACTCTCACCTCCCCTCCAGCAACCCTCACTTTGTTCTCTAGTGTTAAAAGTCTCTTTTATGGTTTTCCTTTTTTTCTCGTCTTTCCCCTATGTTCACCAAACAGGGAATTTAATATGCAGCCCTACTCACTGCTCAATATGGTCTTCAGCCTATCTGACTTCAGAACCTAACCAGAGTATACAGAAAACTGTATAGCCCATCCAACTGCACTATGTCACTGGCACTTGAACATAGAGCACAGCACAGAGAATCCCCCATCTGTAGAGCAAAAACAATGGCCTTACCTGGGCAGAAAATTCACTGCTTGTTCTTACTGACTCAGGTCTCCAAACAATAAGCTGTATATGTCCTGGGTCCTGTCCTGCTGCCCTGCCAAGGCAGGGAAGTTAGTTCAAAGTCTCATCTAGTACTAAATAATACCCTATAGCTCCTAAAGGAACAAGAAAAAAAAAAAAAAACTGAGGCTAGTTTAGAAGAATTTCCTAATTAAGATTTTCTGATAAAGATTAGAATAGAAATAAATTAAAGAGAATAGGAAAACAACAGAAAAATTTAACCAAACTAAAAAAGCTGGTTCTTTGAAAGGATCAACAAAATTGACAAACTCTTAGATAGACTAATCATGGGAAAAATAAAAAAGATAAAGACCCAAATCAACAAAATTATAAATAAAGAAGGAGACATTATAATGGAAACCACAAAGACTCAAAGGATGGCAAGAAGCTACTGTCAACAACATATGCTAAAAAATTGGACAACCTAGAAGAAATGGAGAAATATTTAGAAACATACAATGTACCATGACTAGATCAGGAAGAACTAGAAAATCTGAACAAATCGAATATCCAAATATAGGAATAAAGCTCCTTGGTAATGATTTTTTTTTTTTAATGACACCTAAAGCACAAGCAACAAAACTAAAAACAAACATGTAGGACTACATAAAACTTAAAAAAAAAAAAAGGCAAAACTTTGCACAGCAAAAGAAATCATCAATGAAGAGAAAGAAAACCTATGAAATGGGACTTAATATTTGCAAATCATATATCAAAATATGGGGTTAGTATCCAAAATATTTAAAGAACTCATGCAACTCAACAGTATGAAATGAATGAATGAGTACATTAATAGCCCAATTTAAAAACCAGTAAAGGGCCTGAACTGACATTTCTCCAAAGAAGATATACAAAAGGCCAACAGGTACATGAAAAGATGCTCAATATCACTTGCCATTAGGGAAATTCAAATCAAAACCACAATGAGATATCACCTCACACTTGTTAGGATGGCCATCAACAAAAAGACAAGAGATAACAAATGCTGGTGGGAATATGATGAAAAGATAACCTAGGAATATTGTTGGTACGATTGCAAATTATCATAGCTACTATGGAAAACAGTATGGGGGTTTCTCAAAAAATTAAAAATATAACACCCATATGAGTCAGCAATTCCATTTCTGGATATTTATCCAAAGGAAATGAAAATGCTAGCTCAAAAAGATATCTGCACCCCCATATTCACAGCTGATTATTACCACACCCAAGACATGAAAACCACCTAAGTGGTTAAATGGATAACTGGATAAAAAAGTTGGGAGCTATCTGTCTGTGTATCTAGCTAGCTAGCTAGCGATCATGAAGTACTATTCAGCCATAAGAGATAAGGAAATCTCACCATTTGCAACACAAATGGAACTTGAAGGCATTGCGCAAAGTGAAATAAGTCAGGAAAAAACAAATACTATATGATCTCATATGAGGAATTTTTAAAAAAAAGCTCATAGAAAAAGAGATCAAATTTGGGGCACCTGGGTGGCTCAGTGGGTTAAAGCCTCTGCCTTCGGCTCAGGTCATGATTCCAGGGTTCTGGGATCGAGCCCCTCATCGGGCTCTCTGCTCACCAGTGAGCCTGCTTCCTCCTCTCTCTCTGCCTGCCTCTCTGCCTACCTGTGATCTCTGTCTGTCAAATAAATAAATAAAATCTTTAAAAAAAAGAGAGAGAGAGATCAAATTTGTATTTACCAGCAGCAGATGGTAAAGAGAAGGGGAATTGGAGGAAGGTGGTCAAAAGTTACAAACTTCCAACTGTAAGATAAATACTAGGGATCTAATATGTACAACATGATGACAATAGCTAACACTGCTAAATGATACATAAGTAAGTTGTTAAGAGAGTAAATCCTAGAAGTGCTCATCATAGAAAACCATTTTTTTCCTTTTTTGTTTCTTTTTTTCTTTCTTCTCTTTTTATTGTCCCTATATGTGAAGACAGATGTTAGCTAAACCTACTGTGGTAACCATTTCATGATATATGTAAATCAAACCATCATGCTTTATGCCTTAAACTTATACAGTGATGTATGTCAATTATGTCTCAATAAAACTTAAGAAGATTGTCTAGTCCTGTAGAAGAATATTCTCTTTACCATGTTCCATACCTCAGAGAAATGGTTTTACTTTCCTAGAGCTATACAGACAATAAAAATCAACTATCTGCCTGACCAAGAATATAAAGAACTGATTAGCATATATAGGGCATCATCTATAACTTTGGGCATGATTACTCTTGTGACACAGAAATATCTTCAACATGGTTAAATTGTTAATTGGACATTTAGTTTGATATTAGACATTATTGATGAATTAAAAGCACACTCTAGGTAACTTCTTTCATAAATTATTTTTTCTTCCCCCAAGCTATAGCAGCTAGGCTCTAAGACATGTTTACTGGATTCATCTTCTTTTGTTGACTATAACTGCCAAAACTTTATTAGATGCTTAAATAAGAAGAAAATAGGGTATTTTAAAAGAGCTGGAAACAATCAAGTATTTGCTTTGGCACACAAAAAAGAACATTTCACCCAAACATTCTTCCAGTCCTAAATTCAAAGTCAGCTATGTATCTTAGTGTCTTGGATCCTGTTTCCTCCCCCAGCACACCCACACATTCCCCCAAACACACTTTTAAGGCCTTGGCAATAAAAGGAGGAAGAAAATTAAAATTTGAAATATGTCATCCCATCACTAATAGTATGTGTTATTCCAGAGAAAGCCAGGTGGTGGACACAGGACACAGAGCTGTTACCTTTCAAACTTGAGACTTCATCATAATAGGGGAATCTGAGAAAAGATGCTTCCCACGGCCAAACAGAACACCAGGAAACAATCAGAGTCTTGGTAAGCATGGTAAGCTTCTTGCTGCATTAATCTGCCTCAGAGCCCTTTATTCCCTGTGCACAGAAACATTTAGTAAAGAACAAGAATGAAAGGAAATTATACCAGGGTTTGATGGTCCATTCTGTCATCTGGCTCTTCTTTTTGCAATCATCTCAAAAATGAGATGGGAAACTCTACTTGCCTGTTTTGCAAAATATCAGTATGAAAAAGCAGAGAAAGAGACAGTGTTCTCTCCAGGCTCTCAGGAGGGCTGGCAATGACTATTGTGGTAAATTACTCTACAGAAAAGGTACGTTTTGTGGCTCAGCATTTTCAAGAACAAAGTCAGAGAAAGTCTTTCTCAAGGGAAATCACAGTGGGGTACATGAGTAGATTATAGAGCACAAAAGATATCAGAGCCTCAAAACTGTTTTTCAGCAACAAAACAAGTGACACAAGAGAGTTGTTGAAAGCTTCAGAGTCTAGTCCTGATTCTAAGAGATGTAATATACATAAGTTGTCTTGTGAGATTGATATGCCTCTATCAATGGTTAAATTAACTACTCCCCAGTGGAACACAGCATTCTAAGAATTAAATTGTAAAAGCTATTTAATAGCAAGTGGTCTGTATATTCACTACAACATTGTCTTCACCTCTGAGAAATGGCTATTTGACAAACTCCCATAATAGAAATTTCTAAGGTCACATACTCAGATAGGCATTAACACAGCTGATATCAACTCATATCATTTAGGGAAGAGGGTTCCAGCCAAAGTGAAACTGGATAAAGTGAATGGACTGGAAATTTAAAAAAAAAAAAATCTCTTTTCAGACTCTTAGCAAAGAAAAATTTCTCTCTATTGAGGAAAGACAATGAGATCATGGGAAGACCAAAAAGATACTCTGGCTCCCAATCCTTGAAGTTAGATGTTAGATAGCCAGATCCTACAGGTAAATTGTGATCTCAAAGAAATTACAGTGTGCTAGTGTTTTATCCATAAATGAAGAAAGAGATTGTACTACATAAGACAATGATATTGATTATGGCTCCAGCAGAAATTCTTCATCAAAAATGTTCATAAATGAAAATACGAAAAGAAAAAAGAATATATGGACTCAAGAGAAAAGGCTTGAAGATCAATTTTAGCCAGAATCTGCAATCAAGTAGGTCTATGAATATAAACATAAAAGAAAAAAAGAATAGAATAAAAGAGGTAGAAAAACATATTCTAAGTAATATGGAGAAAAGAAAAAAAAATAGCCAAGGGAGAGGTAAAAGAGGGGAATAAGGCAAATAACACAGCTTTGTGAAAATAAGAGTGCTAAAATAATAAGGGGTTGTGAAGGCTGTCCAAATAAGTGAATACTAATAAAGATGAGAATCTTAGAGAATTGAGCACAAGGAGGCAATTTAGAAGACTCCTTCCCCTTTGAATTCGTAGTTCTTATGGTTGCTGTTAAAGTGCCCAAGAAACCCCACAGCTTCTCATTGTAAATTCTACTTTTATGAGAAAAAGGTAAATGAAACTAATCCAGAAATTATTTAGGGGAACACATTATAGCAGACACAACCATAAATAAACATCTAAATTTACAGGAAAATAAATGATAATGGTAGATCTGAAACATCAAGAAAATTTTGGGTTGACTTTTGTTTACTAAGGCAGAAAAGTATGTAATACAGTTTTTAAATGTCAACCAAAAATCATTTTTAAAAAGCATCAGTACTTAGAGTTAAGACACAATCGGGAAAATAGGTCACCTATTTATGTTATAGACTTGTAAACTGCATAACTGAGCAACTTCTATATCCTAGTAAAGTGCTCTTCCTTTATATACATCAAGGTGATTTTCATATTTACTATTACATATATGTCTATGTATGAGACATATGTGTCTATGAGATGAATATAATTACCTCACATACATTATACTTTATGTTGTATTCTTATAAAATAAGAGAAAGGCATAAATACACCTTAAACAACTTAACCAAAGGCTCCCAACTGACAATAGAAGAGGGGCTGGGAAGAGTGGATACTAGGAAGGGAGATGACATGTATTCTGACTCAAGAGATTAAAAATGGTAGACAGAATTAAGAGAAGCTTATTTATTATCTTAAACTGAGAAGATGTATTTCTTCTTCTCAATGTATTACATTGAGAAGCTGTATTTATTATCTTAATTGGAAAAGGAAACAAAATATGCATTAAAGAGGACCCATTCCCCTAATGAGCGTTATTTCCCATGAAGGACAAGTGATGTCTTTAAACCCACCACTTGCAGGGGTTATGGTTTTTCATTCTTTACCTGGTACTCTTTTGAAGATATTTCCACTTCCTATACCACCTGGCCCCCAGAGCACCTGTGGGGCAGGAGGGCAAAACAAGTAGCTCCTTCTCTCTTTTCCCTTATTTCTTCATCTCCCTCTCTCTTTCAGTTCTTCTTCCTCTAACTCCTCCTCTCCCCTCCTTCCTCCTTCCCTCCCTTTTGAGCAGTTTTTAGATTCTGGTCACCCACCACCAAACAAAGGTTTGGCGTAGCCTGAAAGACTGGTTAGAGCCAAGCCCACTATATTATGCATTATTCTCTCTATAACAAGAAAAAATTACATACTCATAATCTTATGTTCAAGATAAATTTTAGCAGAAATAGTTTCCCACATCTGTAATGTCACATCACAAGTTATATTTGAATTTTCCTTGTTGCAAATTTCTTTCCATCATTTCAATAAATATTTATATATTAGAATTTGTGTTAGTATTCCCATTTGAATTGTTTTTTTTTTTAAGATTTTATTTATTTGGCAGAGAGAGAGCAAGAGAGGGAACACAAGCAGGGGGAGTGGGAGAGGGAGAATCAAGGCTTCCCGCTGAGCAGAGAGCCCGATGCAGGGCTGGATCCCAGGATGCTGGAGTCATGACCTGAGCCTAAGGCAGAGGCTTAATGACTGAGCCATACAGTCCATATAGGACTGAGCAATACAGCCCTAGAATTCTTTTATAGTGACCAAAACTAGGGCTTCAGAGTCAGACATACCTATGTCTAATTCCAGATATGCTGCTTTTTAGCTGTGTGGTTGTTAGGAAATTATTTAGTATCTTACTTCTTACCCAGTTTTCTCATCTGATTTTAGCTCAGATAGTTGTGAAAGAATTAAATAAGATAATCAAAGGACAACCATTATACCTATCACCTAGTATAGTGATATACAAGTCTCATGATAGTTAGCTTTTTTCCCATTTCCTTTTTTTTTTTTTTTCTTTCAGATAGACTCTCCTAAATTGGTATTCATTCTGATATTCTTGTGGGGTTTTCAGCAGTTTCTCCTCAGTGAAAGACTAATTGTCTTCTGCAGTTAGGAATGCTTGGTGAGGAAGATGGAAGGTTGACTTCAAAGAAAGTTGTGCAAAAATCCCCATAGTGGAAACAAGACCATGGAAAGAGCTGCTAATTAGCAAGCAAGCAGTACAGTGATGTATTATGAGTGTCAAAAACAAAATAACAAAGTCAGGACTATTTTTGCTGTGAAGATAGCCAGCCTTCAGGAAGGGCCATGTTTCCTAGTAATTTAATCTGAAAGATATAAATCATGACTGAGAATCTCCCTTCATCAGTAATGGAGAGAAATACCTATATTCGAGCAAGTTTTCCATGGTAAAAGGGTTTCCATACACATCAGATCAGGAAGAACAATTATCAATCAAAGATAACCCCCTTGATACCTGTTTGAAGTGAAATTGGAGGTCAACAAAGGTCAAAAAAGAGAACTGAATTGTCTCTGTAATTTTAAGGAGCTCTTCACTAGATAGTCTATTTTACAAAGCTTCAGCTGTATGTAATTTTGAAACATTAATGATTTAATGCCTGCCAGACAAAGAAAGAGAAAAGATGTCAAAAATCAAAGACAGATATAACTGTGTCATGAAAATAAAAATGGAGGCTGACATCATAATGATGAAAAATCAGTCCAGGGCAAAAGTATGCAAACTAAAATAACGGCCAAATGCAGAATCACATGGTGCCTTAAAAGACTACAACTGTCAACTGATGAAAACAGGAGTATATGTACCATCTGCTAGCCAGAAAACAAGGAGTTCACAGAGCACAAAATCAGAAGCTCCAGAATCATCATTTGCTACGCAAATAATATGCAATACAGTTCCAAGTTTACTTTCTAAATCACAATGACTTGTCATTTCTATGTTGCAGACAGTAGGGATGGAGAAGCTTAACCATATTACCCAACCAATGACTATCTGGGTCTATTCGAGCATAAAGTAAATTTTGACCCCAACTTGCCTTTCTTACAACATCGTTCAAGACCAGAGAATCCTGAGAACCTACGAAGTCTCAAAATGCATTAAGTGACTAGACACTGAGCATCTACTGTTATGCCTAGACAACTGAGTTAAGCTTTATGGTGAAATGAAAGGTTAAAATATAAGCAACTACTAGATTGTAACAGTCTTAAGGAACAGTTATTTTCTTGAGAGCCCAGATCAGATTTTACTCAATCTCTCTAATCACTGGGGTCTATCTCCTATTAGAATCCCAAAACACATCAAGTGGGAAATGAAGAAAAGTTGGGAAGGAAGGGAAGCTAAAGAGGAAAAGAATAATGAATGGAAAAAAAAGGGAAAGAACATGTGGCACCCCTACCCTCAATTCTAAAATCTAGATGTGGATTCCAAAATATATATATGTCAGTCAAAGCAGACACGCTATATTAGATAAATTAGATAGCACAATGCTCACTAGCTGCTATAACAAACATCCCCCAAATCTCAGTGACTTCATGTCTTTTTCCTGCAAGTTACAGTCTCCTCAGTGGATCTTCTCCACGTGGTGACTCAGAGATCTGAATTGCTTCCATGTGTTAACAATGCCATGTAGAATCATTATAACTCTTAGAAGTTAAAACTTCCAAGTTTTATCTATGCCATCTAGAACACATGATATTCTAGGTCACCAGAGAAGAGTGGTATTATATGGTCAGCCCTGGCAGTGGCATATATCAGTTCCACCCACATACTATTGGCCAGAACACAGTCATATACTTCCAAAAAAGCCATTAGGGAAGCTTTAAAAAAAAAAAAAAAAAAAAAGTCTCTGTGTGCTTCCAAGAAGAAGAAACAAAGAGTATCTTGTAGTCTCTGCCATAGACATTACAAATCAGCAGATGATCCAAACAAGCAGACAGGGAAAGCTCCATGAAAAATATGAATTGAAGCAGGAGGAATAAAGTCACTTCCGGTAGAAGTGATCGAAAGCCTACAGAAGGTCTGTGCAGAGGATACAGGACTAAAGACAAAAGATTAGACTGGTCTAGCTGAAGCAGAGTTTTCTGGTAACTGAAAAGAGACACACTCAGATAAGTAAATTGAAATGATTAGAGAGGATATTTAATGCCAAGAAGCATTGACTTTTCCTTTTAGGTTATGAGCACTTGTTCATAGCTTCTGACTGTAAACAGTGAAGAGTATGAAGGGTACGCATGGTCAGCTTTAAAGAAGGAACCACCGGCAGCAAGACAACCAGCATCTCATTTTCATAAGAACGGGTATTAAAAACAAGACAACAATCTCAAAATGGAGTCACTAATGCCAAATCCCACATCACCAAATCAAGATTCAATTTATAGTTCAGCTCTCCCAGAAACTAAATCTTAAACCAGGCAATCAGGAATCATCTGACCAGCACAAGCCGGGTCATCTGTCTGACAGACTCCTGCAATCCCCTCACGGAAATTAACCTTAAAATAACCAACTTTGTTGCTTAATGTAACTTCCTTGTTCCTGGTCCCTGCTGCCTTTAAATTCCTTCATCTCGGAACTCCTGTTCGTTCTACTATGTTGGATGTCATTTGATTTGAATTTATTTTTGTTCAAATAAACTCAATATTTTTAATATGTCTCAACTCAACCCTGGGTTCCAATACTTAACCATCCTGGTTCCAATACTTAACCATCTGTGTAAATTTGGACAAGTCCATTAAATCTTGTGTCTCAGTTTATTCACCTGGAAAATGAGGAAAATATTGCTTATTATGAAGGAAAGTTCTGTGGATCATTTTCTAAAATATGTGACACAATAGTAAAGCCATAACATGTGCTGTTATGGTGGGGCAGCAATCAATCAAAAATGGAGTATCAAGAGTGGTACAATGGAAAAGGAAACCACAGGCAGGGCACAAAGGATAAATTAACAAGATTTGGAGACATGAAGACATGGTAGATTATAGAGTAGAAAGGAATCAAAAATACCTTAAATTTTGAATCTAGGTAACTAAGAGAATAATGGTATCGATTAAAAAAAAAAAGGTGGCTGAGTGGGGGCCCATTTAACAGGGAGGACAAAAAAGTTAAGTTTGGGGCAAATTGATCTGAACTGAAGACAAGAAACCAGGTGTTTTTCAGAGAACAAGATAATGTTCAGGATGTGACTGTCCTTAAAATCAATTGAGGATCAATTCACATAGAAAGAGCTAAAACATAAGTGAAGTAAACACTGCAATCCCTTTCAGAATTCTGGATTCCTTTAATCTAAATTTAAGTCAATCACAGATAATATTTTTAGTATGTGGATGTATTTACTCACTTCTTTACTAAATACACACAAGAATTAAAAATCTAAGTCAAACTGTGGAAAGAACCAAGATGCCCTTCAACGGACGAATGGATAAGGAAGATGTGGTCCATATACACTATGGAGTATTTTGCCTCCATCAGAAAGGATGAATACGCAACTTTTGTAGCAACATGGACAGGACTGGAAGAGATTAAGCTGAGTGAAATAAGTCAAGCAGAGAGAGTCAATTATCATATGGTTTCACTTATTTGTGGAGCATAACAAATAGCATGGAGGACAAGGGGAGTTAGAGAGGAGAAGGGAATTGAGGGAAATTGGAAGGGGAGGTGAACCATGAGAGATTATGGACTCTGAAAAACAATCTGAGGGGTCTGAAGGGGCGGAGGGTGGGAGGTTGGGGAAACCAGGTGCTGGGTATTGGAGAGGGCATGTATTGCATGGAGCACTGGGAGTGGTGCAAAAACAATGAATACTGTTATGCTGAAAATAAATTTTAAAAAATTTGAAAAAAATCTAAGTGAATATAAGAATTCAAAGAATAAAACTGTTTACAATCGAAAGGAACAGCAATGGTCCAAATCTACTTGAGAAGCAGAAAACCAAACTAGTCCTCAGGCCTTTCCTTTAGCAAAACATTACTGTTTGCATAATCAGCTCAAATGTGCAAGCTCAATCCGTGTTCCAATCCTTGGAGCTTTGTCGAAGCCCAGGAGACGTTTTCAGATTCCCACTTTTCCATCACCTCCAAATGCCTCCCAACTTCCTTGGATATTTTGCAGTTTGAGTGGGTACAGGCCTGCAATTTCACCACTTTCTCTGACTGCCTGCTTTATTCCTTTATTCCTAACATGCCCAGGGCTAGAAGAGACTAAAGTGGGTGTGGGCATTGAGTGAGCTTCACTGTGCATGGTTGGTCTAGGACAAGAGCAGCCACCTCCCCAGGGTAGGAGACAAATGTCTATCGTGGAGTCATGGAAATAGAGCTGGGTGGTCTGAAGTGCCGGGTGGAAAATAAAACCAATGAAGCAGAAAAAATAAGGTAAATGAAATGTAGAAAAAAAAAAAAAGGAAATTTCACACTATTTTATAAACTCTTGTTAAACATCCAAATCCCCAAACACTCAACAAAACAAAACTTTTTCACAGCTCTTTGTGCCTCAGGCTTATTTCCTAATTCAGCACTATAATGGAATCAACTTAGTGAAAGCCTACAACAGAAAGTGAAGTACAATGTAAATTGATCTCTCCCACTGTAGCTAATTTATCTCCCAAGATATTTCCAGGACAACATAGGCACTTCTTTATATTATAAGCATGGTATGGGAAAAAGATAGCTTGCCCTAGAAAAAAAGCACATATTCAAATGAGAGGTTCACTTAGCCTTCCTTTCAGCTTCCTCTGTGTGAAGTATTTGGCAGATACATATGCCCTGGCATATATCCCAGAAGGAACCATCCAGGCTACATTGTAGGGTATGCAGAGCAGGTCCATCCAAGAGCTAGAACTAAGGCGGGGAATACTAGGGTTGCGGTGGTCTAGAGCAGACAAAAGCAAAGTGGCTTCATCTTAGTCATGGCAGGTTAGATAAGGCTGCATCAAAGCTAAAGAAATCAATCAGAGACCAGTACCACGTCCAAAAGAAGGGGCACTGCTGCAAACTGCAGTTGAATCCAAAGCTGAGCACCAGCGGAAACTATAGCATAACAGGATAGGTTGGAAACAGTGAAGAGAGCCCTGAGCAGTGGCTCAGAACAGAACTGTTACTTCCTCCACTTGCCTTCATTTTTCAAAGGGCACAAAGTTATAGGATCCATGCACACATAGTGAGAACATTGATCTGCCGCTCCAAGGCTAACCTGTCCTCATTCCCCTATTACTTTACCTACTAGAACCCCTCAAGACTCATAATCTAAGACACTGTTTCTTTCAATAAAATGTCTACAAAGCTTTGTGTCTTTGTGGCCAATGCTCTGTGGCGCCAAGAGGAAAATCCAAAGATAGTATATAAATACTAATATTAGAAGAGATGAAATGAATTTCCATAAAATTTTAATTGACAGCATAACCATTTAGTATTTTTTTTTTTATAATACAGGTCTACAAATGAGATAAAGGGAATTCTTTGGAAGAGAGATGACATTTTCCCTAATTGAGGTTCAAAGTTCCCTATGCTCATCATTTTAACAAGGCAATTTAGGTGATACTAACAAACATTTTTTTACACTTCATGAAGTGAACAGTCTCCATTCAGAGAACTGCAAGATAGGGTGGAAGGCCCAAAATTTTTACAAGATAAGGAATAAAGAACAAGAAAGAGAAAAACAGAAGATATCTGATTGGCTGCGGCATAAAGTCAATTTTGTTTGGGGTGAAAAGGAACAAGTAAATCAATGTAGATCCTGAACTGGCTTGGCGATTAGGGACTGGCTGGCTGGATGTGCCCTATTTTGGTCAAGTATTTACAGGGATGTGAAAGCTATTTAAGTTTCTGTTTGTTGACGTGGCACTCTGGGCAAGAGCAGCTCTATCTTGGGCCTAGAAAATTATTTCGACACCTATAATCAAAGCAATTGTTCATTTGTAATAGCCATTCTTAGGTAGTGCCTGGATTTGGCTCATGGGCTATATGTTATCAACTCCTAATTTAAACTAATCTGTGTGTTTTATAAATAAGGGGATCTAAATCCCAGAGATTGGGGTATTGGTCAAAGTCACAGAACCTGTAGAAACAAGACAAGCATCTAATCCTACCCTGTCAATTATGTGCCCTATGTCAAGGACCATTCTGTGAATATTAAAGTTTCAGATCTACTGTGATGATAAATTTTGTGTGTCAACTTGGCTGAGTCATGGTGACCAGATTATGTGGTCAAACATTATTCTAGTTATTTCTTTGAGGGCGTTTTAATATCTGAAACCAGTAAACCAGAAACTATCTGCTTTACTCAAAGAGTGTCTGCTTTTACTTTTAGAGTAAAGCAGATAGCCCTCCTTAATTTGGATAGGCCTACTCCACCAAAGGTATGAGTAGAATAAAGCCTGACCTCCTCCAAGCAAGAAGGAATTCTGCCAGCAGATGGCCTACACAGACTTGAACTGCCACATCAGCTCGTTCCTGGGTCTCTAGCTTGTGAGCCTACCCAAGAATCTCAACTTTGCCAGCCTGTGTGTGCGTGTCTGTGTGAGTACATATATATCCTGTTGGTTTTCTGTCTCTGGAGGACCCTGAGCAATATACTGACAAATTTACTCATTTCATGGATAATGCTATGAAAAAAAAACCCAAACTCCCTCACCACCACCACCCCCAACATTGATTTTACAACAAAAGCTACATGAAATTTAAATATATTTTAATCCATATTTACTGTTTTTTGTTCATATTTATTAATCACCTGCCAGATGGGGTGTTAGAGATACAACAGTGTAAACCAGACCCAGTCCTGTCCTTTCGTGGCTTGTTTTCTAATAGAGAAAACAAAGCAAAAAGAAAAATAATCATCAAATAGGCCAATAATAAATAAAAACTGACCAAAAATAAGCACTGAATAGACCAATAATAAACAGAAACTGGACAAAGAATGCTAAGTAGAAAACAAAAAGAAGACTTACAGAGAATGATAGGAGGACCAGGAAGGAGGACCAGGAAAAGCCTCTCAGAAGTTTAAGACTAAAGAATGAGGAGTTCGTTGAAATTCCAGAAGAGGGTTGCTCCTGGGTGGCTCAGTTGTTAAGTGTCTGCCTTTGCTCCAGTAGTGATCCCAGGGTACTGGATCGGGGTCCTGGAATCAAGCCCTGTGCCGGGCTCCCTGCTCCACAGGAAGCCTGTTTCTCTTTCTCTCAGTCCCCCTGCTTTCTCTCTCACTCCCCCTGCTTGTGTTCCCTCTCTGCCTGTCTGTCAAATAAATAAATAAAATCTTAAAAAAAAAAAAAATTCCAGGAGGGGACAAAGTTGAAACTAAAGAAATGGCATGGACAAAACAGACCAGAAAGAGAAGAAAGTCTGAACTCTTCATAGGCCTAGAAGGTCAATGAATGTTAGAAAAACCGTACAAAATAAAATCCTAAGCAGGGCATCGGAATTTGGCTCCAAAGATGGGGGTGGGATAGGCAAATACAGTGTTCCATCCCCCAAACTTGTCTCTATCTCCACTCACCAATGTACAAAAAATGGATTGGAAGAGTAATTTCCCATTCAAATTGACCCAAAGTGGACAGATAGATGAAAAAAAATAAAATTCCTCACATTCTATACCAACTGAAGGCAGGGCCTCCCCATATAACTATCTATGCAACAAATCAGTTGAGCTATTTAGCAAAATATCAGCTAGACTTCAACAGGAGGGATCAAGCTCAGAGTAAATCATAGTAGGTTTTGAGTTAACAAAAAATCAACTTCTTGTATTCGGCACCTAACTCAGTGCCTGGCAAATAGCAAATGATCAATGAATATTAGAGGATGTTTATTAAGGGTTAAGAAATGTAAAATTGTTATTAAGGGCATGATACTATGATTACAATAAGAAACGTAATTTTAGTCTTCATCTCCTTTCCTGGCATATAGAACTCCTAAAACCTTTGGAATTTCCTAAGTGATGAGAGTGGCAAATGTGTCTTTTGTTATGTTAATGAGGTGACTTTTGGGTCCCGCCTAAGGATCAGAGTTGTTTGCCAAGAAAATATTAGAAGGTTAGACTTTCAGTCTCACCCCTGACCTCCAGGGAACAGTGGAGGCTGGAAAGTAAAGAATTACCCAAAGCCAGTGATTTAATCAGCCGTGCCTATGTAATGAAGCCTCCATAAAAGCCCACAGGAGAGGATTCTAAAAGCTTCCAGGATAATAAACCTGGGGAGATTCAGAGAGCATGGAGGCTCCACACCTTTGCCCCATATCTTCCCCTATGCATCTTTTCCATCTGGCTGTCACCAAGTTATACGCTTTGCAGTAAACAGATAATCTAATAAGTCAAATGGTTTCTGGAATTCTGTGAGCCACTCTAGCAAATTAATCGAACACAGGGAGGGAGTCATGGCACCCTCTTATTTATAGCCATTCAGTAAGAAACAGGTGACAACCTGAATTTATGGTTTGCATGGGAAGTAGGGCCAGTCTTGTGGAACTGACCCCATAACCTGTGGCATCTGATGCTATCTCAGGGTCAGAACTTAAGTGACTTGTATGATGCCCAGCTGGTGTCTGAGCATTGCTTAGATGTCTAAGGGAAAAGGCCCCACACAACAGAATTGGTGACCAGAATTGTAAAGTGTTTGTTAAATAAGCAAACAGGTAAGAAGACTCAGTTTTTCTGTATGTGTGTATATCCTAGTTTATAGACTAGTCATTAACTGGTCTAGGCTGTTCCAAGAAATTACCTAAGCTACACATTTGCAAGCAATATTCCAGGTGTTGAGATCCTACCTCAGAAATGTTTCACTGGCAGAAAGTAGACTGTTCTCCAGATTTTGAAGGCTCTTTCCTGTGCTCCTTACTTCCTTTTATAAGTTTCAATAGCATTTGTTGGAAAAATCAAAGCCAATCTTGCAGAGCTTGGGAACATTTTATAAGCTAAAGATACGTTTTATGCAGTTTGGCTCTTCCTCTTCATTAGCCCGCTACCTTCCCTCTCTACACAGACCACACGATATTATTGGTACTTAACATACAAAGACCAGACTTCCAAATGACCACAGATGGCCAAATGGCTGACAATGAAAATTAGGTGATTCACATGCAAAAAACCTTTGCCTTTGGTTATCTGGGGAATTACTTTATTTGTGTGTTTGAGGGGTGGGAAAGAAGGTGTCAATACTGAAACATTTTCATAATTCCTTCTGTAGAAACCAAGCCAAAGAAACCTGGAATGAATGAACAAATGAGTTTTCTAAAATAAACTTTTCTTAGATAATACTTTAAAAGATCCCCAAATCCCTTTTTGGTACTCCATTCATGGGGGAAAACTAGCCCCTTCTATCAAGTTCCATCTCAGGTTTATAGAACCTATAGCCTGGGGAGGACAAGGTTGTGGTGGTAGGAGGCACATTTAAGAATAGCAGCATCTAATACTCACCTAGAAGTTGTTTTCATTTTTGTAATATAATCACTCCTTATTTCTCCTTTAAACCTCCACGCATCTTGCCTTGGATAAGTACAGCTTTATGTGGAAATCAAGGAAGAAGTAGAATTTTCTATCTGGGTCAATGCCATGTGGAACAAGATTAGCACACATAAGAAAGTGATATAAACCATAAACTAACCATCTATAGGAAGTGGCATGCTTGTTAGGCCTCTCTTATCCAGATCATTGGAACAGGAAAATCCCAGTGGATATCTGGATTACATAGAGTGAATTCATTTGGCAACCACCACCACAACCACTGCCACCAGCAGCCAGACCAGAAAATTTAGGACTATAATACTTCCTACCTCGGAGGTAGGGGGACATTAAATGCTCCCTGGAGGAGATAAGCTTTGAGGCTCTATAATGCCAGCTCCTACTTCATCTTCATACTCAGAACCAAGACCTTTGTTGACAGATCTCAAATCTCTTTATCATAATTGCTAAAAATCACCCTTAACCCAAAAAGCTTACATCATTCTCCAAAGGAATAGCCTGGTATTTTCCAAGCTGAGACTAGAAACCAGCTGCCTGCTTCCCACACCAATGCATGTTCTACCAGCATATACTGCCTGGCTTTAAACAAAGGAACCTAAAGAAGAGGGCATGATTTAAAGAGTAGGAGTACGAGGGACGCAAGACCGCCTGGCAAAGACAGGGGAAGGGCTTTACAGTAAACTAGAACTCGGATCTTGATTCAGAAGGCACTGCAAGGCTGCCGTAATTTCCTGATGAAGAAAGATCTGTCAGCAGCTACCTCTTAAGAACCAACTGAAAAGAGATCACCCCAGAGATGAGGGAAGGTGAAGTGAAGCTGAGGAGAAGGAAGCTAGAGATGAAGAATCCTGTGAGTGAGGATGAAAAGAAGATGGGAGGACCCTGGCTACTCAGCAGCAGAAACAAACCATGAGTTTTGTCACATGATTCCTTGTTTGAACCTAACTCAACAAAACTAGCATTGCTTATGATGATGTATAGTTCTCATATGAACTCAGAAAAAAAATGTGGCTAATAGCAATACTGAGTGCTGAGTCCAACATTTGTAGCAAAGCAGATCAAGAGATAATCCAATTATCTTGAAATGTTTGAGGCATCAGAGAAAAGTTTCCGTCTAAAGAAATTTCCATGTCACTATATTCTTCTGAATACCATTTTTTTTAAATCAAGAAATCCAGAGTGAAGCAAAAAAAAAAAAAAAAAAAAAAGTGAACTCTACATTAGAAAGAAAAACGATCGAATAAGGGCCCAGAAAATAGATGAGTGTTTCCAGAATGTTAAGGACTTTGAGAAAAAAATGTCCCAGGTTTTCAGATTCCACTATATGTTTTCTATAGGAATAAGTTTAAGCTCACATTTCATTGGCAGAATGGCTATCATTAAATCAGTGGAAATTATCTCCAGATTTGTCTTAGCTCAAAGTGCTATGGTAAAATCCCATAGTCTGTGGGGCTTGAACACTTCATTTCTCACAGTTCTGGAGTCTGGGGAATCTAAGATCAAGATATGAGCAAATTTGGGTCCTGGTGAAAGACCGCTTTGTGGTTTGAAGACAGCTACCAACTCCGCAAGTGCTCAAACATCTTCTTTTTGTGTGTGCTTTTGTGGACAAGAAACACTCCTGTCTTTTCCTCTTCCTATAAGGGCACTAATCCCAACACAAAGGAACCACCCTCATGACCAAAGTCCACCTCCAAATACCATTACACTGGGGGTTAGAGCTTCAACATATAAATTTTGGGAGGCCCAAGTATTCAGTCTATAACAGGATCCAATCTAAGGCATTCAACAAATAAATATTAAGTGCTTCTGACACAAAATATCCTCATATATTCCCCATAAGCATAATTTGCCTTCCCCTGAGTATTTTAACTTAACCAGATTTAGTAGCCTTATTTTTTGTTTCTCTCATAATTTGGAAACTCTGTTTTAAACAAAACCAAAAATTTCAAATCAAGTGTTTCCGAGAATATGAATTTAAAAAATTTTTTTGATTTGTGATCTAAATTGTGTTCTAATTTTTTTTATTTCTGATCTATAAGACCATATACTTTGGGACATTATTTGATATTCACTTAATATGTATGAACTAGAAAAGCCAGCACTGAATTTGGATGGTTTTGACTTTTTTTTTCCTCCCTCATCTTTTAAAAGATTAAGTCATGGGATTTTATTCTCTTCGATTCCCCTTAGGAAAAACAATCTGTCAATGTTTTTCTGAAAGGTGATAACAAAACAAAGAAATATTGAAAACAATTAGGGGAGAATGGTACTTTGAACTTAGTAGAAACTGTGTATCATTTTTTTGTAGGAAATCTCAGAAATTGTATTAAAAATTCCAATCATTTCATTTTTTTCAGAGAGCAGAACAGCATGTAATTATTTATTGAGAACATTTTGCAGGGGACATATAAAACATACAAAAGGCTTCTTTTGCTTATGATCTGGATTTTCACAGTGTTCAAAAGGTTTTCTTTCAATATCACCATCAGCTTGTCCAAACTTCTTATACAAAAACAACAGGGTCTCTACTTAAGCCTCTCTTAAACAGAATCATGGGGCCAAGGTCATGTTGCTTTTCCCCTAAGAGTTAGAGCCCTGCAGATCCTCTCCTATCTATTCTTTCCCCAGCCTCCTGTTCTTTCAGCAGGGCAGATGTCTCCCTGAAGGAAACCAGATGTTAGGACCGTGGGGCACTCTCAAGTGGCATAAGCTAAGCTGCAGGAGTTAGGAAGAAGAAGCATTGCATGGCCCACGCCACCCCTAGTGATGTCTTTAATATCAAAAAGCATGCTCACTGTGCAACACAGAAAACCATCCAGGCTGATGGAGGGAGTTGCCCAGACAGGAAGTATTGCTGAATATTTGAGAGCACACTCTTCATGGACAAAGACCTGATTTGCTCATCATTCTGCTTTTCCTGTTACTGGCAACATGCTGTTGATGGAATGTTGTGCCCAGAAGGGTTCTAAGGTCTCTACTGAGATAGCAGTTCTACAATAAGCCTGTGGAAGTATTTTCGTTTTTGTTTTTTTTCCTCCCCAATTCCCCTAAGACTCAAAATCAAATGTACAGATTTCTCAATCTGATTCAAAGCTCAGGAAATGTCATACTCTTCCATCATGAATTTTTTTGAAAAAAAAAAAAAATTACCAGTGCTATCTCATCCAATTTAGAAAAAAAAAATTGGTTGTCAGGTCATAGCCACTGGGAGTCTGAATATTTCTTCTATTCAGATTAAAATGAAACATTAACTTCTTAGCACCATAGTTTTGTAAAGAGGCCAGTATGGGACCTGGGTTTTCAGACTGACCTAGCACTGAATAGTCATGGGATATTAAATCAAGTCCCTCTTTGTGTCTCAGTTTTTCCCTTTTCAAAGGATGACAAGTAATGGCATCCCTCCTACCCCATTTCACAGAATGCCCAAAGCTAATAAATATCAAAGCGTTTCTAATTTACAAGGAAAAAAAGCAAGATAGAGGAGTGGTTAAAGGAACCACTTCTCCCAACATAACTATAAGCCTGTTCATGCCGGGTGTGGCAAACTAAGACGACAGATGGAAGAAAATGCAAGGCAAGATCAGGTAGTATGCCTGGAATACAGTGCTAACCAAGTGTGTCAGCCACTGGAGTGGTCCACAAATACTCAATTTCTCTCTCCAGTCTTAAGATTGCATTCCCCATGTTTCAAGATTTGTACCTGGGGTTTGTTTTGATCAGGCATGGTAATGTGACAGACATGAAGACAACTCCCTTTGAAAGAAGAGTTTATTGCTCACAATTTCCAAGAAAAGGGGGCATGCCACATCATCAGTTAGGAGGCAGAAGTGAGGGAAGCATGGGCAAACCATTGCTACAGTAGTGCAAACTTGTTAGGTAGGGCTGCACCCTACTGGGTCAGAAGCAAAACACAGATGTTGGCGCTCATGACTGAATGATAGTTTGTTTTTTATCCCCCTCCTAAAGTCAGACCCCAAGGAAATATAGAAACAATTTTGGCCATTAATTTTGCCTTGTTATTAATGAATGCCAAATCATCCATTACAAAATCTATAAAAGCTTACTAGAACACCCCAACCCTGTGAGGACATGCTATCCGTGCATGTTGCATGCTGTCCATACAACAAAAATAGGCATGAATCATGGCTATGTGGCTATGTAGAAACGGCATATGTCACTTCCAGGCAGAGGGCCATGCAGGAATCAACACATTCCTTCCCCTACCAAGAGTCACGAAAGTAATATGTGTTGAGATGGTGGCCCCATTTGTCTGTATTTCTGAGTGACTACGTAGAACAGAGTCCTCACTGACCAATAGTAGACATGTTGTATGAATGAGGAATAGCTTTGGAATCAAGGCATCAAGATATCAGGGTTGTCTATTCCAAAGCAAAACCTTGCCTATCCTGACTAGTTTGACTTCAACCAGAGGTTGGGTGTTCAAATACTTTGAAATAAAAACTTTAGTCTTCTCTCCATTCTTCACCCTCGTCCTTCCATGGGACGCTTCTCACTTTGCTGTGGAATACAGGTGAAATACTCAAAATGAACCACATCCACAGACAGAAGCAGAGAGATGGATATGAGTTTATCACTCCTCCCCTTTAGAGTCCCTCCTGGTTGTAATACAAGGCAGGTCTATCTAAGTTGATGTAATGCAAGAGATTGATAATGTAAGGCAAGCTACCTACAGCACTCTGATGGTAGAACTAGTCTAGAATTCATGAGGAGAACAAAGAAGTTTCTAACCTCGCTCCTCTTTTCCTAATCTGTTTCTGGATTATGTATTCAAATCTCCATTTACTCTTCTTGAAACCCACTCTATTCCCAAAGCAGGTGATTTCATTTTGGATTTTATCCTCCCTCTTTTGGTGCACATTTCCCCAAACTGAAGAAATTCAGGATAGGGTCATATTGGGCTGAAGAGGGGATTGGTGGGGTTTCAGAGGGTAGCAAATGATGGCCATATTTATATCAACGATTTAGGGGAAGTACCTGTGTTGTTCCTGGTCTTACCAGACTGTCCAGGATAGACAGAATCTACAAGTCAGGGGTCCAATCTTCTTCAGTTATGTGTCTACCTATTTATTTATCTGTCTCACTTGGTGGAACAAGTGTCTAAGCAAGCATATCTTCCAAAGAAAACATTCATTCTCAGGGATCATACAAAATAAACCCTTAATAGGGAAGGAGGCAAATCTTTCTCCTACCTCCTAGCTTGTGTGGTGGCTTATTCACCCCTGATTCAAAGAGTTACCTTATTATGCAGAATAGGGTTTGGCTGCCTCCTGATTTCAGGCAATACAAAAGGAGAAGGACCCTTTCAGGTTGCCATCTGAGAGAAGACTCAGTTTAACCCTTGGCCAAGGGCGTTTTCTCCTTAATTTGCATCGAGGGAAAGGGGAAGTCCTAGACTGTTATTCCACCTACCTGTGCTTTAGACTTTCATACAATTAGCACCTTCACACTTATTGTACTCAAAAACCCCAAACCACCCTTCAGATGTCAGCTTCAGTATCTCAAATATTATCATCACCACTCGTGAAACCACCTACCATCCGCAACCACCAATGTTAAAATCCGGGCCTTAGCCAAAGCAGCAGGAGGCTCTACTGAACCTACCATGAGAAGTTTGCTAATATCCTCTTATGCTTTAAATCATGTGAGTTAAATAGTTTAATTTCTCTCTCCAAAAGATATCCTCCCTGTCCCCTATTCTTATGAATGTATTCCAAACTTTCTTTTCTCCCACCTGCAGAATATTCTGGGTGACATTGTGAGCAGGGAATCACTTGGGGAGTTTTTGAAAAATCATGTGTGCACATCAGGGTCTCACTTACATAGGCTTTTATCATATACTAGTTATTGCTTGCCAAAATAATGCTGTGTAACAAAGAACCACAGACCTTCAATGTCATGTAACAAAGAGATATCCTTTTGGTGTGTCTCAGAGCTTAGCTAAGAGGTTCTACTCATCGTTGTGGCTGGCTTGGGGGTTGACTGGCTAAGATGACCTCAGCTGGGACAACTGGAGTGACTAGGCTCAATTTCATGTGTCTCTCATCAGCCAGCATGCTATCCTGGAGATGTTCTCATAATGATGCCAGAGGCTCAAAAGGCAAATTAATCCAACAGGAGAAGGGTCTTCCCAGGCTCTGTTTGTAACACATTTACTAATATTCCATTAGTCAAAGAAATCACATGGTATGATGGTTAATTTTATGTGTTAACTTGACTGGGCCACAGAGTGCAGAGATATTTAGCCAAATATTATTCTGGGCATGTCTGTGAGGTTGTTCTGGATGAGATTCACATTACCTAAATTGGCAGACTGAATAAAGCAGATGACCTTCCCTGATATGAGTGGGTCTCATCCAAACAGTTGAAGGCCTGAATAGAAGAAAGTCTGTCCCATTCCATGAGTAAAAACTCCTTCTGCCTTTGAGCTGGAATATTTTTTTACTACCTTCGAAACTCAAAATGAAGCATGAACTCTTCCTGTCTCAAACCTGCTGGTATTCAGATTGGAACTACACTATCACCTCTCCTGGTTCTCAGGTCTTTGGACTTGGACTGGATCTACCACACCATCAGCTCTCCTGGGTCTCCAGCTTGCCAACTGCAGATCTTGGAACTTGGCAACCTCCATAATCATGTAAGCCAATTCCTTATACCAATCTGTTTCTTTGGAGAATCTTAACTAATACACATGGCTAAGTGAAATCACACTGGGAGGGCTTTATAAAATTACATGGCAAAAGCTATAGATATTTATTTCTTTAGTGCTGGGGTGGCACACTTAGTTAAGCATGGACTCTTGGTTTCAGCTAGGTTGTGATCTCATGGTCCTGAGATTGGGTCCCATGTTGGGCTCCACACTCCATGGGGCACCTGCTTAAGAATTTCTCTCTCTCCCACTAACCCTCCTCCTGCTCTCTCTCTCTCTCTCTCTCCAAATAAATAATTCTTTTAAAAAGAATTACATCATTTTTGCGATCTATCACAGGTGGCAAAAGATAGAGAACCTTATTTTCCTATATCTGTTTTTATCTACCCATAACTAAATAAAGATTAGTAAATGCTTTGGCGCTGTGAAAAAGAGCAGGAGGACCAGCCTGCCCAGGGGAAGGGATACTCTGAACACCTTTCCCATCTCCAAGGATAACTATGCTGGACACAGGTCAAGTTTTCACCCACCTCATAGGATATCTGAACCTTAGAGAGGCAGTACCTAATGAAACATTATTCGAAATTTTAAAATGTATTTTTAGTTACCTGAAAATATTTTACTTATCTGAAAATGTAACCCTTTGAACTCTTCTATTCAACTGCAAACATATTTGTAGGAATCACCTATGTATGGGAGTAAGTCACTGTCTACAATGAGTCTCTTTTTACCTGATAATGTCCGGATCATATTAATATGATCTAGACCTTTAATGTTCTTGGCATGAAAAGATAACTTGGTAGGGTAAATAAAGCAGATACTGACAATCCCATTTTACATATGAAGAGACATAAAGGGCATTAAAGTACTTTCCCAGAGTTTAAAAGCTCACTAATAGCAGAAAGAAGAAAGAATTGCAGGGTGCTTGGCTCTTTGGTAAGGATGCTCCAAAGCATCATTTTGCCACTCACTGAGTCACTTAGAGATGAACAACTAGAATCCTGGAGAACAGAGTGTTCCCAAAGTTGGCCTCTAATGCAGTGAAGGGCAGGGCAAGCCTTCTAAAACATTAACCCAGGCATCAGGTCAACAAATGTTCATTGAATACGCTCTCCCTTCTCACTGTGCTGTGTTTTGGAGAAACACCAGTAAGCAAAACCAGACCCAGTGCCTGTCTTCAGGAGTGTAAACTACAGTAAAATGTGGGGTAAGGAATAAACTTTAATCCTATATTCACAAGAACAGATAGAAACCCCCCACCATGATATGCACAGTGAGGGAGAGTCCGGGCTTGGCAGGAGGTCCTGGGCCAAGCAGAGGCCAGTGAGGATTTACCTGGAAAGTTGTGCTTCAGGCAAAATCTGTGGGAGCTGGAGTAATTAAAATAAAGAGAAAAAGAAACAGTGTTCCAAGCAGTGTCTAGAATGTGCAAAGGTCTTTATAGCAAGAAGAAGCAAAGAGACTACAGGGGACAGAAGGATGACAGTTCTGAGTGGAGCAGAGGAGCTTATAAAAGAGGAGACAAAATAAAAAAGGCAGGTACAGATCAGACAGGGCCTGGAGACCATTTTAAGGAATTTGTGCTTCATCTAAAGAGACATGTCAAGACACCGAAGGTTTGCAGGCCAGAAGCCATCCTCCATTTAAGCCAACTGCCCACTCAGAAAAGAAGTTTGCTGCTTCCCGGGAAGCTCATTCCAACCATGCAAAAGCAGATGGGTTTTGCCACTTTGTCCACAAAACATATATACATCCCTACAATGTCCCCACACCATACTTACAAATTAGAAATCGTTCCCATGATATTCTTATCCTTCTGAAATAGTACACGACAAGAAATGTCATGGAGTAGGGCAAGGAGGCAGTGCTTCTCAGTAGAGCCTGAGTCTCAGCTGTGCCACAAATTTTGATGATGAGCTAATTGCCAAGGTTTGTATATACCTCCCCTTATGTACAAGCAGTTCACCTCTAGAGCCAGAAAGAGTTTTCTGCTCAAGGTGGTAGAGAAAGGAGGATTATGAGGCAGACTGGGAACCCATGCAATCAAAATTTTTATTATTATAGACTTTTCCTAATAATTGAATCTAGTTTTTCATGTGAGCACAGTTACTGTTTAGAATTCTGACTTGTGGGGGTGGGGGGTGGAAGTTCTTCAAAGTCCTATGACTCATTGGTGAAAGAAGAAAATGCCAGTGATATGAGAAACACAGAAAGACATTAAAATATATTAAAAATCTATTGTCTATCCTGCACTTCAAAGTAATTTTTAAATGGTAATTGCACCCTTGAAGAGTATCTAATTAGTATGAAAAAGAACTTCAGATGAATGTAGAGCTCTTAATCTGGCTTCAATTGATACACAGTGATAATATTCAAGACTAATTTCTGAAGCTTTTATCGCTTGACTGAGCATTGCTCTGTTTCTGAAGTTTAAAAGGATTTTCCAATCTTTTGCTTTTCAGAAGCTAAGCAGAGGACCTGTCATGGGCTATGGAGGTAAAAGAGAGGAGGTAAAAATAGTTAAGTGCTTTGTGGAAAGTTCCATGAGGTCTAGCCTAAATCAAGATTACAATCTGTGGTGAAACTGGGATTCAAGCCATAAATCTCCAAAAAATAAAGTTTTTACTCTCTTTTCATCTGGATTATTCCATAGTATTTGGTGGTTCCTTTGTGTGGCTGACACCTGGTTAGAACCATCATCATCATCGATAACAAAATAAACTTAGTGCTTACTATGTGCTGGGTATTAAGTGGCGTTGCAGTTAGATGACTAGCACAGTAGAATAGCTCTAAGAAGAGACATTTATGATCACTCTCAAGTAAATGTTCAAATGGCTTAACTAGCTTATTAAGCAGGATCATTCATTACAAATCTATTAGATTTGTATAAAGTATACTGTACTGCGGCCACTCTCACAGATACAACGGCAAAACCCTTTGAACTAAGGCCCATAAGTGGTCTTAATGGGTTACATCAAAATTTTAATGGCCCAGAACTTGGCCACTTACATTTAGTACCTAGACAGATGTTGAGTACTGCTAATGAGAAGATTATCAGATACTGGGTTTCTAATGCCCTTCCTTTAATTTCTGTAATTGACACACATGATATTATTTAATATTTTTTGATCTCTCTCTTTAAAAAGGATTTTATACTAACTGAGCCAACTACTTTTCTTCTGAAAGGACTTCAGATGCATTTCTGACATCATATCCTACATCTCCTTCCCCTCTTCACTTCAGGAAAACCAAACTGACTTCTTTGATGCTCCCAAAATATTCTAACCTCCTTAGGGTCTAGAACAAAGTAAGTCTGTATCCTCAGAGTAGCAGACACCAAAATGGTATTTAACATGTAAGAAATATATGGGGAAGAATGTTTATGAGGAAAGATGGGGAAGAGGGCTAGAGAAGGCTGGGAGAGCTGCCAAAGCATAGTTCAGGTCTGATCCTGATGAAGAAGAGAAGGAAGGATGGATAGGTGTACTTATAGAAGGTAGTACAGTTCTAAGACACTTTCTAAAAGATCTGTTAGTGGAATCCTCCAGCCCAGGCTGTCCAACAGAGGGGTACTTCATCTCCCCACAATGTGTCTGCCTTTAAATCCCTGCTAAGCTCAGTCACTGACAAACAGTGATGCATTTCAGAGCATAAATGGTTGTTGGTCACTTACACCCCTAGAAGGCATCAGAGATATGAGAAGCACATTCTCAGAGATAGGAGAATCACATCTCTCTTTCTCTAGATGGTCTTATGACTGGTCCCCGCACTCCGCTTAATTTGTGCTCAGATATCCCCTTAATGGGTACTTCCTTCCCTGACCATGGCATGTAAATGGCAACCACCTCATATTCACTAACCTTCTACCACTTCTTACTTATCTTTCTCTGCTCTGTGTATTCTCCATATCAGATAAAACATATATTTACTTGTTGATGAAGTAATTGTCTCCCTCCATGAGACTGTAAGCTCCATGAAGGAGAGGCCTTTGTTTTGTTAACTGGCATATCCCAACAACTAAAAAGGTACCTAACACAAAGTTAGCACGTGAGAAATATTTGTTAGATGAATGAAAAATTGAACAAGCAAACATATATAGCATATCACTACGTACTAAGCACTGACTATACACAGATACAAGATTCTTGCCTACAATCTTATTTCTAAATAAATATGTTATTCACATATACAGCATCTGTCCATAACTTTGTAGGATTTTTAGACAGCCAGTGTGGCAGACAGACTTTAAGATGTTTTCAATATTCCCACACATATGCTTTCAATACTCCCCATCTATCTTCTTGGGTAGCCCCCTCCGAGTGTTGCTAGCTTAGCAACTTGTGTCTGTCTAGCATAATACATCAAAGGCAGTTGAGCTATCACTTCAGTGATGAGGCTACATAAGATTGTGGCTTCCATCTTGCCTGTCGACATCCTCTCCTGCTGGCTTTGATGAAGCAGATGCCATACAAGAGAGATTCATGTGGCAAGGAACTGAAAGCAGACTCCAACTAATATCCAGTTTGGAATTGAGGGCCTCAGTCCAACAACCCAGAAGTAACTGAATCCTGCCCCAAACCACATGAGATTAGAAGCAGATCTTTCTTCAAACAAGTCTTTCAAATAAGACCCCAGACCTGGTCAACAACATTGGGAGAGAGACTCTGAAAAAGAGGACCCAGGCAAGCTGTGCCCAAATTCTTGACCACAGAGATGAAAAATGGGTGTTGTTTTAAGCAATTAAGTTGTGATAGTTTGTTTCACAATAATAGATGACTAATACAGGCAGCTTTCCACAAACTCCAACAGAGATGCCTCTCACGAGCTATGCTTTTTCTGGTCAAGGATGGCAGTCCCTTTGTGGATCATTTTCCTCATCTATAAACGAAGAAGTTGCACCAGAAACTTCTAAGGTTCTCATCCAACTGCAAAAACCCATGATTCTATTAAACATCTCCAACTTTAAGGCAGATCTCATTCATAATCCTATAAAATACAGATTATTCTTAAGAGAGATAACTTACTCAAAAATTTCCGATTTTCCACCACAGGCCAGAAAAACAAGCAATTGTTTTCAAGAACATCATCTTGTGTGTTACAAAAATAATTTGGAAGACTCAATAAGTAATAAAGACAATTAAAATCACTTCTAATTCTGTAATCTTGAAATTATTGCTGGTAATACCTTGACAGCTTGTTTCTAGTCCTTGGATGTGCGTATATTTAAATACATATGAATTCTTTTTACAAAACTGGGATCATACTGCATATCCAGTTTGATATTTATATTTCAAATTGATGATATATAATGAACATTTTTTTCATGTCATTAAACATTCTTCCAAAACATGATTTTAATGGTTGCATAATGTGCCCTTTCACTATTATAATTGGTAGCATAAATAATATGTTGATATTATCTAATTAATTAAAATGCTGTCACTTTTTATCTACATGTCTGGTTATCTTGAATCCTAGAAAGATGGTTGCAAGATAAAAAACTCTACACTTACTTAAAATTTTTGTTGCATTCTGACACACTGCTTCCAGAAAGGCTGTTTCAGGTAGAAATCTACCAAAGGTGTTTGAAAATACCTATCTCAATCTACCCTCAATAAGTCTTTTCTTTTTTTAACTCTATCAACTCAATAGGTAAAAATATTTGTATCTTGTGAATTTACTTACATGTCTTCCATTATTCATGCTTTTGAACCTAGTTTTCTTTCTTTTTCCTAGTTTACATTATTTTTTTTTAAGATTTTATTTATTTATTTGACAGAGAGAGAGATCACAAGTAAGCAGAGAGGCAGGCCGGGAGGAGGCAGGGGGGGTGGGGGGGAAGCAGGCTCCCTGCTGAGCAGAGAGCCTGATGAAGGGCTCGATCCCAAGACCTTGAGACCATGACATGAGCCGAAGGCAGAGGCTTAACCCACTGAGCCACCCAGGCACCTCTATGTTTTTAATTAACTATGCAGTGTTTCCTTTTTCGAGAACTATCTGCTCCCCTATTTGGCTAATTTTTCTATAGAAAGGTTAATGTTTTTTACTAACAATTTTTATCATATATATGTTATATATGATATGTATACATACATATATATGTATGTATACATATATGTATATACACACATACATACATGATACTTTTAAATATTTTGTATATATTCTATATATAAAAATTATATATATTTAAAATATATATTTTGTATATATCACATGTATATTATTGTATACACATGTGCATGTATGCATGTCTGTATATATTGAGTTAAATGTTGCCCACTACCTTCAAATGATATGCCCACCCAGATCTTGTGATTGTGACCTTATTTAGGAAAAACAAAAAGGCCTTTTCAGATATAACTAAGTTAACGATCTCAAGATCAGATCATCCTAAGTAATCCAGATGGGCCCTACACCAAATCAAGTTTCCTTATAAGAGAAAGGCAAGAAGAGATTTAAGTCACACAGGGGAGGAGGCCATGTGAAGATGGAGGCAAAGATTAATAGAGATTGAGAGGGAGTCATTCCGCCATGAACCAAGGAATGTCTAGATCCACCAGAAGCCAGAAGGGACAAGGAAAAGACTTCAGAGAGAGTAGAGTCCTACCACAGCTTGATTTCAGATTTCTAGTTTCTGGACCCATGAGAGAATAAACCTCTGTTGAATTAAGCCATCAAGTTTATGGTAATTTGTTACTGCAGCCCTAGGGTGCATGCACATGTGTGTGTGTTCATATGTATACACACATATATGTTTATTTGTGTGTATCTGCCGGACTAACACACATTAATATAATTCAGGGTCATTCAACCTCCTTGCTTCACATTTTTGCTTTCTGAACTAAAGATAAATACTGTTCTAGAAAGGATTCTTCTACCTCACGGTTTTATATAACTTATTCAATTTACTTTTTAAATATAGCCTAAAAATTAAAATTCATCTTGTGTCTTCCCCGTGTGTCAGTCATTTTTGGAATAATAAAGCAAGGCCTCTCTCCTGTAATTTTTTTTTTCTTATCCCGCTAACATTCCACAGTCATGTTTATAAGCTCAAAGAAAATTGGTGACCAATTCACTAAAATAAAAATGTCTTTCAATCCTGAAGATTTTATTTTCCCATAAAGAATTTTAATATATAAAAACAAGTAACTACACTCTCAGTTATCAGCCCTTAATACAACACCCTGTCCCTGGAACCTGCACCGCATTGGTTCCTCCCTGCTCTGGATTTCATACTTTCACATGTTTCTACAGCACTGCTCTGTGACAACCCTTGAGAGCAAGCGTTATGCTTTCTTGAGTCCAGTGTGCAACTTTGGTACTGGGACATAACTGGTGCTCAACAAGGACTTATTAAATCAATCCTGAATACCGTGAAATAAATCAAGTGCTTGTCCATTAAAACCTCCCCTAAGGGCTAACTCTAGACTGTACTTCTGGTTAAGAAGAGCACAAATGTAAATATATAGGGTTGTAGGTAATTTGCAAAAGATGTGCAGCTAAATCGGTCATTCAAAGACCATGTAGACTTCTCTTTGGCAGCTGTGAGTGAAATTCTATTCATCATAGTCCGCAGCCTGGGGATGGCTCATAAGTAGATGCTTGTTGAGCACAAAGCCTTACCTACATCAGACCTTGGTTTATGTTTCTTACAGTAAAAATTTAAAGCAGCATCACAAAACTGAACCCCTCACCCACACACTTTAAATCCTGAACACTGAATTCAACTGTGTCAAGTAGAAGAACAGTTGTCTGATTACAAGATAAGAAGCAGTGTGAGAAAAATAGAAATAAACCCTGCATCTGAGCCTTAGGAGCAAACTGTGTTACAATCAATTAAGAACAAATCCAGAGCTGGCAGGTACCATGATCTTCGTGGTGTTGCTGCCTTCCACTAATCTTCCAGAGAGGTGACTCTGGGATGGTATGTTCAAACTACTTAAAGCCATTCATTTCAAAGAGGTTTTGACAGTTACTTTGCTGTTTTCTTCTTACTCCTCAAGGGGAAATTTAATCAAGATTGTCAGAGCTTAAAAGAAAAGGGGGGAAAAAATACACCCAATCAAGCTACACTTCAATAACCAAATAGAACCACCAAAAATTAATCAAAACTTGACCTGAAACCCTTCCAGGACTGCAAAACTCACACAGTATCCCAAGATGGGCGATACCATGAATTCAGATGGACACAGCTCACCATTTGATAAAACGGTGACGCTTTCCTGCCATGAGTGGTATAATTACACTATGTACCATATGCATTCATTTAATAGTATCCCTGCTTCACATTTAGCCAGGCATTTCTCACAAACTGCCATCCTCACAGGCCACTCATTCTGCTGAATTGGCTTTCCCCTATAGTGGGTCAGGCTGCAGCCACTGTTTGTTCATAAGACAAGCTAATAATCTAGTGCTTTCTTGCATGTTGAGGTTAATAGATAACTAATACATTTTAGCACATTCATTATGGCCAGTTTTCCACTAACAAAAAATTGCACATTTGGGTCTTCTGCTTTGACAAATGTGGTGCTTCATCTTGAAAGCTGATTAAAATCAATACCACTGTGGAAAATTATATATAAAATGTATTAGTATCCAGGATACTCTGATGAGATGCTTCTCCTTCCCAACTCTGCTCTCACCCCACCCCTCCAAAAAAAAAATCATGCTGAAACTGGATGTGAATACTCATGAGGAATCACAGGGTGGGTTTTGTTTTTTTTTTTCCAAAAAATTGAAAGTACACATCAGTTTAACTGTAACTTGTCATTTAAGAAAAGTTCAATTTTAGCTGGGTTTGGAGAGTAAAGCTAACTAACAAAGAACCGCAAGAAATTTAAAACAATCTGAAGTCCTGTCTTACACCCAATGAAAATTTCAGAAAGCCTCCAGAAATTCTATGACATAAACTTTCTCAATTAAAAAAAATACATTGTTGAAAGCAGTGGTCTGGAAGAACACTACCTATATTAATGGACAAGAACATTATGGTTTTCACTAAACCATCCAGCACACTTTCTCAATGCATCATTTTTCATCTCCTTAATCTATCCCACAATCTTATTTTCTTGACCACACTGAACTTCTCGGCTTTCTAAAAAGTCATGGCTTTTCCAGTTTTGTCTGGCCAAAAGAAAAAAAATATCATCTTTCAAGGTCTACTCAAGTGTTACATTAGCACTGTTCCAGTTACTACGGCTGTGTAACAAATAACCCCAAGCATCCTACTGATATATTCTCATCACTTAGCAGTGTCTGAAAACTTGGAGGCATTCAATAAAAGCTCACTTGTTCATTCAATCATTCATGTGTTGGTATTTACTGAATGCCAATTATGTGTCAGACAGTGTGGCAGGCCCTGAGGATGTAAATGCACAGAAAAGAAAAAAGAGAGAGAGAGAGTGAGAGAGAGAAGACTTGCTCTCTGTCCAGTGGACAGAAAACATTACCAGATAATCGCATCAACTAAAACACATAACATAGCATACTGAGATGTACCCTGTGTCAGAAGGGAACAGAGTACTTGAGGAATACAGCAAAGTTTGGAGATTAAGGGGAGGACTCTGGAGAAAATAAAATTGTGAGCAAAGATGTAAAGATTAAGTAGATGGGTAGAAATTCCTGGCAGAGGGAACACTATCAGCATCCCCTCAGGCGAGAGGGGATATGGCATGACTAGATCTAAAAGAGGACCAGTGTAGCTGGACGGCAAAGAGGAAGATGGACAAGTGTGTACGTGAAGAGGCAGGAATTGCATCAGACAAAAAGACACTCTCCCCATGAACAGGAAGCAGTCCATAGAGATTTCTGCGAAGAGAAAATCCATGAGTGCTTGTTCCACTCCCAAAATGCTTGTGGACAGTTGTGCATTTTCTTCACAAACTCTCCTTTTAAAAAAACGAATTTCTTATGTAAGACAGAAGGTCTGTTAGTCCTGATATGTTCTGAGCATGAGTTGTCCAAACTAAGACTCTGTCAGAAGCAGCTGCTCTGACCACCAGAGGGGCAGGAGCTCCCCCGAAGAGGTCCCCCACCAAAAGATGGAGACCAATACAGTATATCAGGGTTTCCTGCAAGTGAGGCTGAGAGGAAATGCCTGGCCTATACTCCTGGTGGTGAAACATTAGCAATCACTCGTAGATTTTTCTTAAAAATGATAGACAGGGGCGCCTGGGTGGCTCAGTGGGTTAAAGCCTCTGCCTTCGGCTCAGGTCATGATCCCAGGGTCCTGGGATCGAGCCCCACATCAGGCTCTCTGCTCAGCGGGGAGCCTGCTTCCTCCTCTCTCTCTCTCTCTCTCTCTCTCTGCCTGCCTCTCTGCCTACTTGTGATCTCTGTCTGTCAAATAAATAAATAAAATACTTTAAAAAAAATCTTTAAAAAAAAATGATAGACAAACCACAGTCAGATGATTTCATAGGTATTATTTTTTCCTGACTGTCCATGTATCCTTGGATTACATTCCTTGCAAAGAAGCATTTTTCAAAAATTATTTTATAAGCAAAAGTTTAAAAAGATAAATAACCCAGGGGTATGTTGATATGATGGTCATAAGCAAATGAATGTCTGTTTGAACATGGTAACGTGGAAAGAATTTTGCATAGCTGAGTCATCGCACTAAATTCACCACCC
Source organism: Lontra canadensis (assembly GCF_010015895.1). Lineage (NCBI taxonomy): Eukaryota > Metazoa > Chordata > Mammalia > Carnivora > Mustelidae > Lontra > Lontra canadensis. The sequence goes on along the minus strand of NW_022631153.1, from coordinate 1,673,426 downwards.
ACAACTGATGGTTCCTCCAGAGCATAAAACATTGCCCCATCAGTTTGCAAAGCACTGTTCTTCTGCAGCTAGGGTCCGGTCCCTCACCACCACTCAATCATCACTCTCGCCTTCCCCCATAATCTGCATCATCAGTGATTTTGCTTCCAACTTCTGTGCACCCAGTTTCTCAAACTATCCTCGACCTCTTGCACTACCCCTATCAGCGTAAATTACTTCACCCAACTAAACTCACACATTTCACCAAAACCATAATTTCAGCTCCACCCCTAGAGTGACCCAATCTTAGCAGATCCCTCACAGTTCAGGGACCCAATACTAGGTGACCAGGCCAGCAATCCGATGAGATGCACCCCACAAAGCAGAAGTCAGCCCTTTTCTCTGAATATGCTTGCAGCAGCCAGCTTGGGAAGATATCAACACTTACAAAGCAAAGAGACAAGTATCAGTGGCTGGAGTTGATTGCTTTGCCTGCACCCTGATTAACCAGGTTTGTAATTCCATTCGTAGAAACTACCAGTGCACTGAATTGTCATCATTATCCAACACTATATTCTAACACTAGAACTTAATTTCCAAGAATGTCTCAGCACAGATGCTCAAATAGAATGGTTACTTTCTTAGAAATGAAGAAACAGCAATGCATGTCCCCAGGGTAAGTAAGTCATAAGGAGAGAAAAAAATATTTAAGAAAGAGTACCAGGGGCTAAGGCAACATAAGGCATTTCTAGGCTTAAAGGAAGTTGAAGGACAAAATACGATAAAGACATATTATTGAAGAGCTTCCTGAATCATTATCAGTAAAAATGCTTTTCATAGAAATTAGTGGGTTTTATTTTGATTGGCTTTTTATAGTAATTGTAACTCATCCCATTTCCTGGATCAGTGAGTCCCAAACTGTATGTGAGCAACCACAGAAGTACTACAATTCGGGTAGTTTTTGAAGAAAAGCCCCTGAAAGAGATTCGGGAATGACTTCATTTCATAGCTTTGAATAAAGTATCCAGAAACCAGTCTGCTCCCAGGCCAGGCCCCATAGTGAAACAGAAAAAGTCGAGCTTGGGAAAGGGACCTTTCCGTACTCCATTTCGGGCCCTTCTGTCTTCTGTTCTCATGTACTCTTACATTGAAATGAATTAAACTTATTCACACTAAAGAACTGATAGCTGTTAACAGCTTAATATGTCCTCTCTCCCACAGATATTTGTAACAGTTCCTTAAATTCAAAAGGATGAATTGTGTGGGGCAGGGTGATGGAAAAGATGAGGGGCTGGGAAGGGGGCAAGTGCTCAACCTCATGTTGTTTGCTGGCTGGGTTAGCTTACAGAAGGACCTAAACCACAGCTCCAAGTGCAAGCAGGATTCCTCAGAGATCCTAAGAGTATGTCAATGATGACAGAAGGTCAAAACTACCTTGATAGCAATAGTAAGGAGTCATTTGACATTTTTACTTTCATTCTCTCACAAATACAGTGGAGCTTTCCAGAGATGGATGATGGCAAGATCACAACAAATCAAATGCCAAAACAAGAGAATCCAGACATCTATTGCTACACATTAAGGAGATATGGAAAAATGTAAACTATTATTTCAAAATTTTATTTTAGTATCTTTAAAATGTTTAACAAAATTTAAAAAATAAAAATTCAATAAAATTTCAAAAGCAAATTAATTTTGAATAAATTTCAACTGAAAATTTTAAATATTTTTTAAATTCAAAATTTAATTTTTAACAAAAAATATTTATTTACATATGGTAGTTATTAATATTTTCTGAATTTTCCATTTTAAATCATAATAGCATAAACATTTACAAACTTGTTTATAAATATGTAATTTTATATGTTTTTATGTCTTTATAAATTTATATCCTATATAAACAAAAGCCCTTAAGGTCCTCAATACTTTTTTTTTTTTTTTTTAAATGACTCAAGCTCCTTCTTACCAATTTGGCTTCCTCTCTTTCTATTTCCCTCTTTTCTTCCCTCCCTCCTTCCTTTTCTTCCTTCCTTCCCTTCCTTTTTTTTTTTAAGTCCACTCTAACCCCAATGCAAGTCTCTAACTCATGACCCTGAGATCTAGAGTCATACACTCTACTGACTAAGCCAGCCTAACACTCTAAGTCCTCAATAATTTTTGAAGCATGAAAAGTAGTCCTGAGACCAAACAGTTAGAAAACCACTGAACTGGACATCCTTGCTCTGACCCTGACAGTTCCATGCAGTTTACCTGTTTAATACTTCTGGGCAATCTTTAAGGCATATTATATTCATGGAAACTGTATCTCTTATTTAATAAGGCCAGTAAGGGAGAGAGGGCAGAGAAGGGAAGGGAAGGAAAAAAAAAAAAAAGAAATAAAAAGGGAGGAAAAAAAGGAAGAGAAGGATAGATGAAGGAAGAAGAGGAAATGTCCTAAACTGTGCATAGGGATGTGCCCTCTAAGGACCACTGAATTGTCTATTCAATGACTAGCAGTTTCATAGTCAATACTGAGCTATACTTATCACTAAAATATTTCAGATATTTCCTGGAATAATATAAATGTGACATGTACTTGTTCACTTAACCTGTGGTAAACAGGTTTGCCTTTAAGACAAGTTTTGTTTGGCCTACTTGCTGCTTTCCAAAAAAAGCCAAAAAACAAACAAACAAACAAAAACTCCCAAGAGCCAAATCTAGAAAGTTTTGTGTAAAAATTTTGTGAAAATTTTTGTGTAAAAGTTTTGTGTAAAAATCCAGTTGCTCTGGAAACTTGAAAATAACTACCAAGACAGATTATGAAAGAACTGTAATGCACCAGTTAGCTGGGACTAAGGGGCCTTTGTCTGTTTCTACATGGTGTGGACTCAACGGAGCTCTTGCTCCCCAAGACTTACAGCTCACCTGCCTCATTCATCTGTTACCTGCCTCAGCTGGGAGGCTCTGAGACACTGACTTCTATCATCAAGATAATCTTTAAACCTCTTTGGATCCATGATAAGAATGTTCTATGTGTCAACAAAAATATAACTTGAAGTACAAAAAAAAATTTTTTTTAATCACATCATCTCACCACATAGTGGCAGCCCTCAACATTTTAATGTGTTTTTCCTATGCTTAGCGTTAGATAGCTGTGATCATACATGGAATACAATCACAACCCCCTGTTATTTTCCCTGGCTCTTTTAGAATAACTACTTGACATCATTAAAAACTCATTTAAACATAGTGTCAAACGTTGTGTGATACTCCATGGTGTGAATGTGCCATATTTCACTATTTATTTTGTTAAATATTTAGGTTTATTGTTTCCTGTTATAAATAATGGTGATGCACATCTCATGTCCCAAGTTAAAAAACTAAGAACATTTATTTAACTGAAATTGGAATCCCCAAAATGTATTTTAAGGAGGACTTTTTCAATATATCGGGGTTGTCGATGTTCAACTACACAGAAACATCCAAAATATGGATTGGGCCCAGACATTCAGGTAGCACCATTCTTTGTGGGACAATATTCTCATTTTTAAGCTCCTGTGATATATTCAGGGGTTTTTGTTTATCCATTAGGGCATTTTGGATTCCTATGTCAAGGCAACTTTCCTAACAGGCTGTTATTATTTTATTGTAATTAATGTCTACATGAGCAGCTGTGCAGAAGTCCTGAACAAAATTCTGTTTCAAAACTGAGTGTCAGACACTAAATGGACATTCAAATTGGTTGGTAATAAAATGGGGGTGGAAAAACTTTCACCAACTGAGCAAAAGGGCAGAAAATGAAAATAAAATCAGTGAGTGGGTGTGACTTGGCCAGCAGACAAGCACAGCCTGCCAGAAAAACAAAGTATCAATAAAAACAAATCCTATCCCAGAAAAGCAAAGAAAACCACCTACGATATCGTTCAGCAACATGACTGCCTGACAACTGTGATGTGTACGGCAGTATTTGTATTATCTTCTCTCCAGGTCAGACATGGATTAGCCAGGGAGAAAAAGATTCTATGAGGCAGATGTTGAAGAAACACTCACAACAAGAAAACCCACTTCAAAGTCATCTATACAAACAATAAAACCCTCACGGCAACACATGTTCGCTATAATGCAGCACAGCAAAGTGCCCCCCACTTGTGGAGAAGGAGGCAGGAACAGGGAAATAGCACCGTTTTGTTATCATGTCCCTTGAAGAAACAAGAATGCGTGATGTTTGATTAATGGGCATGATCCCTTTATCCCTTTATCTAAATAACCTGGTAAAAGGTAATAGGGTGATTTCATGCTCTGCTGAAATGAAGTGGGATGGCTTTCTACCCTAAAGCCCTTGGTGCTCTTTCAAGCACTGGATGATGCATATTTGCTATTTCTTTACCACAAATACCATCACGGTTATATGAAAGAGTCGATCAGGCTTTCTGCAGAAGTGCTCATATGCTCTAGGGCCTGACGGCTCATGCAGTCATATCCAATATGGACAGTGACTACTGTAGTCACAATGGCAGCAATCTTTTTTCTTTCCTATCATTTGGTTATATCACAATATGCTAATTAGCACAAGATCATTAGGTCAGTATATTGTCACGTTGAAGTGATACCTCCTACAGTATGAAAACTCCTCAGAAAGATCTTAAGACCTGTTAACAAGAACCACAAAATTCTGTTATTTTGAATAGGACTTTTTGATCACAAAATCCCAGAGACAGATCTTCCATCCCACATTGATTAAAAAAAAGGCTATGTATTTACTTAAATAACAAATATGTATTGAATGCCAGTATGTGCAAGCACTTCTAGGCTCTAACCATAAAGCAGTAAATAAAACCAAAAAATGGTGAGCTCATGAAGAAAAATAAAGGCATGCAGAGACAGGGCGTGCCAGCTTGCCATTTTAAATACCGTCATTAGGTAAGGCCTCACTTAGAAGAATTCAGCTGAGCAAGACATAAAGAAGTGAGGGAGTAATCCACAAGGGTATCTGGAGAAATAATATTCCAAGCACAGGCCCAGAAGAAGGAGCAGAAAAAACCTCACAAGTTTGAAGAGTAGCAAGGTGTATGGAACAGGATGAACAAGAGGAGAATGTAGGAGATTCAGGAAGAAGGGCAAAGTGGCAACCAGCAAGTACGAGTCTTATGTTGTCATAGGGTGTTTGTTTTTTACTGAATGGGGTGGGAAGCCATAGGAGGTTTTGTACAAAGTACTGCTATTACCAGACCTTACTTGGAACAGGACCCCAACATAGGAAATAGGCTGTAAAGAAGTACAAATAGAAGAGGGAGACTAGTACGGAGACTACTGCAATAATGCAAGGGCAAAATGATAGTGATTTGGACCAAGGTGCAGCAGGGTATCAGTCAGAATATGAAAGTGGTGCCAAAGAATTTGCTGTTAGATTGAATGCAGTTCATGGGAAAAAGAGAGGAGTACAAGGATTGTCTCCAACATAGCTGGATATACAAGTTTAGAGCTCAGGGACAGGGACTGGACTAAAATTTGAATCTGGAGTCATCAGTGTAGAAATGGTGTTTAAAGCAAGGAGCATGATGTCATAAAACTAAGTGATAAAGTGTTTTAAGTAAAAGGAAATGGGGAAGCTTGGTGGCTCAGTTGCCACCGCATGTGACTCTTGATCTCAGGGTTGTGAGTTTGAGTCCCATGTTGGCTGTAGAGATTACTTAAAAATAAAACGGAAGGAAGGGGAAGGAAAGGAAAAGGGAAGGGAAGGGGGAAGGGAAGAAAGGAGGGAGAGAGGAAGGGAAGAAAGGGAGAGGAAGGGAAGAAAGGGAGAGGAAGGAAGAAAGGGAGGGGAGGGAAGGAAGAAAGGAGAAAATGACCAGTTGTACAAATCCTATCAGTGGTCAAGTCAGAGTACTAAAAACTGACCTCTAGATGGGAGTCATTAGTATATGTGACACTAGAAGTTTCTTTGAAATGATGGAAATAAACATCTGACTAAAGTGAGTTTGGGAGGTAAGGTGAAGTAAGAAATGGAGACAGTAAACATGGAAACTCTTTCAAAGAATTCTACTCTGAAGAAAACAGAAATGGGGCAGTAGCTACAGGGAAACAGAAGATCAGGAAAGGTGACCTTTAGATGGGAGAAATTCCACTGTGTGTTGGTATGAACACTATGGTACAGAGGTAATAATTAGTGCTGTAGGAGGCAGGGAGAGAACTTCTGGAATTGGAAGGAAATGCTGAGACTTAGCGCTCCTGTGTAACAGATGGAGTAACGGGAGAGAAAGTAGAATTTTGCGCACAGAGATAGATCGCTGTGTTAATGAGGCAGTAGCAATCTATAGAAACTGTCATCTTGGTACTTCTGTTTCTGTTTTTCAGTGAAATATGGCCCAAGGTCATCAAATGAGATCGAGGATGGGAGAGGAAATGTTGGAGGCTTTGAAGTAGTCTCAGACAAGCATGAAGAAGCTATGGAAAGAATAGGATGTAGGGGTGCACTGGGGGTGATAGGGCCATCTTCACTGACAGGTGACCTATACAATTACACAGGACCCTATACACAGAAGAAACCTATGATTGGTTTAAAGTTTTGGTATCTCCATCTTGAAATTCTTAATTTTATCTTGGAACTCATGTTGTGGAAGTTTAGTAGGACAATGGAGCACATGAACGAGCACAGATGTGTCAGGGTGCCTCACACACAAATGGTTGTGGTCCAGTGTGGTAGCCCGCGTATGCACAGAATCAATCCAGAGGAGGGCTGCACACTCACACCGCGGGTGGCCTGACGGATGTCTCAGGGCAGTCTGGGGCACCACAATCTAGGCTGGCCACCCAGAATGGCAGTCACCACTACAGAGGCAGCAGCTCAAGTGGTAGGGGCCCCAGGAGAAAGAAAGAACTCTGCATGGGAGCGGCTCCTGGAACCACAAAGGGAAGCCATTTGCCCCTCTGTTGGAGCTTGCCCTGCATTGTCTGACCAAGTATCAACTCATTGGTCCCAGCAGTAAGATGGGAATTGCTGGCTCTCGGGCAGCAAACTTGTCAGTAAAACTGTTATAAAATAAAAGCATACACATGAAAATTGCGGTAAAGCATATAAGGGAGTTATTGGAACTCTTCATAAAGTTTAGAATCTCTAGTTTCAAAACGTGCTACAACATCACAAAGCAAAGAGCCACAGGCTTAGAAAAAGGAATTAAATTAAAAATCATCAAACTCAGCAGAAAGGAATATTATTTTCATATGAAGCTTCAGATGAACTGGTTACTAATGAAGAAAACAATTTTGTTCTTGCAGTTGAAGAATCAGCAAGAAAGCGTATAAACTAACATCTTGAATTACATATACTTTCAGTTACTGGTACAATATCCATGCATTACAAGAAATACCAGAAGAAATATTAAATTGCTATTGTATAAATTTATATCTAAAATTAAATTCAGATTTATTTGAAAATGATTTTATGAAGAATTAAATATTTTTAGAAAATTTGCTCAAAAAGAATCATTAGTTCCAGAAGTACTAAAATTTGTATTTCAAAATAATTTACCAGAAATACAGGCCAGTCTAGTCAAAGTATTAAAAAAACTCTTGAAAGTTCCAGTAACAGTTGCACCACTAGAACGATCCTTCTCAAAATTAAAACCTATCAAAAAATGTTCAGTCTTGTGGCACCTGGGGGCTCAGAGGGTTAAGCCTCTGCCTTGGGCTCAGGTCATGATCTCAGGGTCCTAGGATCGAGCCCCTCATTGGGCTCTCTGCTCAGCAGGGAGCCTGCTTCACTCTCTCTCTCTCTGCCTGCCCCTCTGCCTACTTGTGATCTCTCTCTCTCTGTCAAATAAATAAAAATTTTTAAAAAATGTTTAGTCTTGCATTTACTTGAAGTTGTTTTTAATTATATTGACTTGAAATGTTTATAAAAGAATGTTTTAACAATCTAAATTTCATTGTATTACATTATAACACCAAAAACATTAATTTTCTTTCAGTTTACAAATGTCTGTTACTACTACTCATGAACCACAATTACCCTGTGTTATGGTTTATAAGTCATAAAATATTCTTAAAGTGAAAAAGCTTTATGTTTATTTTAGTGCACTTTATGACTTCTTTCCTGCCTTTTGAACAAAGGGCCCAATGGTTTCATCTGGCACTAGCCCTGCAAATTATGAAGCCAACCCTGGCTAGTGATCATGAATTTAAAGCAAGACCACGCAGGGTGCCTGTGTGGGTTTTATTCCATCCACATTTAGTTGTGTGGAGAGCTGGAATTTCAAAAGCTGGAGTTGTGGCAGGTGGGTATCATGAGGTAGGAGAGAGATAATTTTGTTGAGAATATATGACATTGATAAATGAAGATCAATTGGTAGTGAATAGACTATACCTTGCCCCAACTGAATACAAAGCCAGGGCATCAGTATATATATTTTAAGTATCATGCAATACCTCAGAGAATGAGGTATTGAGGTATAAGGAATGAGCCAATTCCTTATAATAATACCTCAGAGTATAATAATACCTCAGAGAATGACCATTCTCCAGGGCTCTTTGCAGGGGATCCAGCAGTGTCTGGGTGAGTTCACTAGTTCTTTTGATAGAAGCACCTGAAAATTTATCAGCTAATGCTGCTTACATGCACATTCCCTGTCAGTGAGTGGTAGAACGCTCCCAAAGGGTCCAACACCTGAATATAACTGCCAAGGTTTCCTGTGGGAAAGTTGCCTTATGTGAGCACTTAATTGAAATTCTTCTTCAGCCAACAACATTCTTCAATATGCACATGCTTATCCTCTTTCAAGTTCACATACTCATTCAACATACTACCTTTCTCTACTACTCTATTAACGTCACATTATTTCCTAGTTCAGTAATAGTTATTCCAATTACTTTTTGTGATGATTAATTTTATATGTCAACTTGGCTGGACTATGAGGTGCCCAGGTATTTAAGCAAACGTTTTTCACATTGGGCAAACACACACATTCTAGGTGTGTCCATAAGGGTGTTCTGGAGGAAATTCACATTTGAATCAGTAGACTGTGTAAAGCATTTCCTGATGTAGATGGGCCTCATCCAATCAGCTTAAGGCTAGAATAGAGCAAAGGACCCTCCTGCAAGTGAGAGGGAATTCCTCCCACCTACATAAGCTAGAACATCACTCTTTTCCTGACTTTGGATGTGAACTGAAACAAGTACTCTTTTTGGGTCTTGAATCTGGAGGCTTTTGGACTAGAATTTACACATCCATTCTACTAGTTTTCAGGAAACTCAGACCTTGGCAGCCTGCATAATCACAGGAGCCAATTCCTTATAATAAATACACATGAACACATAAACACATGCATGTGTACATCCTGTCTGTTCTGTTTCTCTGGAGAACACCAATATACTGTTCTTCCTTAGTTTATAGATATTACTCTCTTTATTGCAATAACCATAATGTGTTAGCATTCCTCAGCCACGGCACAGCCACAGGCCATACCCAAAATTCTAGCCAGCCAGTCAACTGAATATAAATTACAATACAATCCAGGTAAAAGAAATTAGGTGCCTTGCCTAAAACCCCACTGCAGAAACAATTCGAACATCAGATATGCTGATGGTTGCTCAGTAGAGTCATTGTCATACTCTCATATTCAACAAATATATTAAGAAAGTATGATTTTGGAGTGCTTGGGTGGCATAGTCAGTTGAACAATGATTTTTGGTTTCTGCTCAGGGCATAATCTCAGGGTCATGGGATTGAGCCAAACATGGGGCTCCATGATCAGTACAGAGTCTGCTTGGGATTCTCTCTTCTCCCCTCTCTGCCCCTCCATTTCCCTCTCTAGAATAAATAAACAAATCTTAAAAATAAGAAAAAGAAAAAGAAAGAAAGCATGACTGAGAAACATTTTCATAACTTTTTAAATTTTTTAAATATTTCTGTGAAGAAATTATTAATATGCCCATTTTAAAAATGAGGCACAAGGGGATTAAATAGCTTGATCAAGTTCCTAATGGTAGAAGTGAAGACAGAACATGAGTTTTTCTTGAAGTCCTGACTTTTCCACTAACCTTTCATAAGTTACCTAAACTCTGATATTGAAATTTGCCATATATGAAATGGGAATAACACTGTCCACCATAGATGATCACTGTGAGGATTTAGGCAACCACATGAGTTCAAATGTCCAATACGATGCTTGATGTTTAGGACATGCAGTAAATTTTAGTCCTATCTCCTATGAGTTCTTATTGTCAAATTGGGAAAGATAGTGAATTGCATAGATATCTCTGAAATAAGAATGAAAATAGTTCTTCAAACTCTATTCAAACCTGGTAAGTATAATCTGTAATTTATTGTTTTATGAGCATGGTATTTGTTTTTCACATCTAAACTTGAAAATCTTCAGGAGAAGTATAGACTTTTAGTTTTCCAAAGACTCTACCATCCCCTGTTGTCCCACGTCCTGTCTGATTCAGGTATTCCTATCACCCTTCTAGTGCCTACTTAAGTTTCAGGCTCTGCGATGAATGTATCCTTTGATTCTGCCACCTCTGTGACTTCCTGGTTTGGGCACAGTTACCTGATTTTACTTTAAATATTTGGAGAATAATACAAAGAATAGTTTGGAGAGTGATTCAAAGAACACAAATTTGGTTCTGATGACCAAATCAAAGTTGCTTTCCTTTCATCGCCAGCAAATGTTGCCACATATTAGCCACATCCAAAGATTAGAGCTCAGGAATAACTCATAACTGTCAATATATCTAGCAACTCTGAAAAAAAAAAAAAAAAACAAGGAGGGAGTGAGGAGGAGGGAAGGGATTAAATTTATAGCAAAGTAACCTAATTTTCAAAGAATTGTTAACTCCATATCTCTAAGGTATATGTGGTCTTTTTTTTCTTTTCTCTGCAGTGCCTTCAAAAATAACTATTGTAATTTGAGATGTAGACCATACAAAATGGACAAAATGATAAGATAATGAGCAAAAGCATTTCCAAAATGAGACCAGCTGTCGACCTTGTCTTTGGAAGGGAGGTTCTGGCAAACTTCCATTGGCCCCTAGCCTAGTCTTGCTTCAAACTGATTAGCAAACATTCTAGTCAATCAATCCCATCCCAAATTAAGTTGTTGGTAAGAAGAAGCAGTGTGATTTGCATTTCAAAGCTCTCAGGAACTGATAGATGAGATGTGACTTCCCTGAGGCTTCATATTCAGTAAAAACAAGACTTCTCTTCTTTCTAAATCAAGAGTGAAGGACAAGTAAACCCAGAGTATTTTACATACTAAAGAATGGACTAAAACTGAGCATTCAGCTGTTTCTGCATTTGTTGGCAAATGTAAGTGAGTAATTTTAAATAAACTGTATTTCTACCTTCAGAGGTATCTTGGCCCATATGCAGAACTGCTTGCACAGCTCTACTTGGGTCTAGAAATAGATAGCTGGTCTATTCTGAGACAGGACCATTGTCTTTATTATTTGCTAACCCTATTACTTCAGGCTTTCATTCTATTTTATACTGCTTTAAGAATTATAATGTGACCTGAGACATATTCCAATCTTCAGGACAACAATGCCAAAATAAAATTCTTTCCTTTTCCAGTTATCTGAAGATCCTATAAAAATTGAATGTTACTCCAAGTAACTGCCTGAAAGTGTGTTATTATCAGAGTATTAAACTAAATTATGGACTTAAAGCATAAAGCAAACTTTATATTCAGGGTAGGTCTAAGAGACCATCTAGTTCAAAGTCATGGATTTGAAGTTTAGGACACTGTGGCTCAAAGATATTAAGTGATCTATTGCCAATTAGTACCAGAGCTTGAACCAAAAGGTAGGTTTTCTGATTCTAAGCCAAATGCTTTTCAACTGTAAGACATAATTTTGCGTTCTCAAGAAGCCGAAGCTATTGTCCCAGAGTAACTTAAAAGAACTTAGATCCTTGTGAATCATTTAGTAATACAGAAATAAGGTGGCTTTAATGTGTATAGAATTGACTGTGTGACCCTATATAGAACATCAAGCCAGAAAATAGATGTGAAATAAAGCTGGCAACAAGCCATGTCATGCTATGTATACCCATGGTAGGAGATAATATAATTTCTACCTTACCTACTTTATGACAGTATGAGTAGCTTATAAGTATTCAAATCCTAAAGTGCTGGCTGCATTCTAGTGATAACAGTGTTGGGGTGCATATGAGCTTGGAAACTCTTTAAGGTGTAGAATCCTCAAAATGTAGGAATAGAGGAGAGAGAAAGAATCCATTCATCATTATTGTAAACCAGAGGGAAATATTTTCATTCTAAGCACTAGGCAGAACAGGAAAAACTTTTCTTCTACCTCTTATATTCTGTGTCTGAAGCCCTGTGAATTAAACTGACACAATAAAGAAGAAAAAAAGGCATACAAATATAACTGATGCTTTGAATTTTACATGTATGGAGCCACATAGGAAAGAAGTGAAAAACCTTAAAAAAAAAAAAAAGGAAAGAGTTGGAAGCTTATATACTATTTTAACAAAGGATGATAAATTATGGAGAACTAACTAGAGAAAGGAAAGGAGGGTTTGTACTCCAAGGGAGTAAACTGTGTAAGGAAAATATATGGGGAAACTAAAGGAAGATAAAGGTTATTTAAGTAAGGTTTGTTTGTACAGACTCTTGATGCCAACTTTTCATCTTTGTGGATAAAATTCCCCCAGAAAAAAGATTTATCGTGGTCATGATTTCTCAGAATTTTCTGCATTTAGTCAGATAAGAGAAGCTTTGAGGCATCTTTCTGCATCTATTGATTCTCAATTGCCTTCAATGCAAAAGAATCCATTCGTTAAAGTGGCATATTTTGGGGTGGCATATTTTTATTCCCTTCAATCCAAGAGAAAATGGGAAAGGCCCTACAGAACTACTTTATACAGAGAAAGGATCTAGTGGATAGAAGAACAAGAGATCTTATGCAATTTTAAGCCTCAGTTGCTGGAAAATGGTTTAAAGACCATCATATACAGCTCGTAGGTTTTACAGTTGAGAAAAGTAAGGCTGCTATACCTTTGCCTATGGTCTTCAGCTAATGGATAACAAAGAAAGTGCTTAAACAGATCTCTTGACTTCCAGTCCAGCTCAGTACTTCAATAAAGTCAATTCATCAATCAGGGATTTGCTGGCAGATGTGCCCTACAATATCATATAAGAAACATGGTCTTCATCCTTGACATAGTCAACACCAAGTATTTCAAACAGAATGCCCACAGCACTTTCTTACAAGCACCTGTATCTCTGATTCTAAGTGGCACTTGGAAGACTATTCTCATAGCAGACATAATCTAATACATATAGTCAATAAATTTCAGACCAAAAACCCTATAGATTAAGGAAATAGATCTCAGTATTTTTTCCATCAACCCTATAGAAAGAAAGTTGTAACTGAAAAAATATTCATTGTAGAAAAAGTATGCCTAATTCCTAACCAATGTCCACAGGTTATTTTCAGTAGCAACTTGAAAACAGACTCTAAATGCCAAATACATATATCTTTTGATACTATTGTTCTATGGTGCTATCCGGTTAGGATGAAGCCTACAAAATGGAAAGGAAAGAGCATTTATAGGTTGAAGATTCCCTGACTTCTGGCCTAAAACATTGAGGCCAATTTCAGAGATTGTTTAAAAATACATTCTTGGGATAATCCTTGACTCTTTCAACATAATACTCAAAGTATGAAGACTATGCAAAACCTGAGAAAAAGGATGCTACACTTTGACACTAACACTTCACAGCACAGGTCCATTTTTGTAATTCTGGAATAGGTCTCACTGATCTCACCAAAGTAGGAGAGGCACACAAATCAGCATTTGAAAATGCAAAGTTATATAAGCAGTACAGAGCATTCAGTTTGAAGGAAATATAAGCAAATGTATAGAAATGGATCATACATACTTAGTATGTTCCAAGAAATTAATTCTGGAAATATGTTCCAGGTGAGAAATTCTACTGCCGTTTTTGGCTCTGGAGTCCAATAAATCTAAGTCTAAATCGCCCCTTTGTCTTCTATCAGGAAATTCATCCCTTTCTCTTAATCTCTGTTCTGTAGAATGGGAACAAAAATAGAACTTGTAGTATTGAGACAAAAATGAAATGAAATAAGTGAATTCAATGTTCTTCACACAATTTCTCACAAATAGTAAGAGAGAAGCAAATATAAGCATTAATTATTATTATTACTTATAATACAAAGTTTATACAGGCAAATAGGAAGATATGGACTTGTAAGGAGTTGGGTTGAATCATGGAACTATCAATTACAATGTACACAATCAAATCTACTGAAATAGTTGCTGAAATCTCACGTACATATTAGAAAAATACTCAGAAGTTAAGCTGTTCTAAGAAAAATCAATTGCAGCCATCAATAGCTCATAATCTGGCCCTTAAACAGAGTTTTTTCTCATTTGGAGATGTACTATCTGTGATAGGAAAAGGAACCATTTTCATTATAGGAAAACATGCTTTGGATTAGTGCTTAGGAAAGGCACTGTCCGCTTTGTAGTCATTAAACTGAAAAGCCCACAATTCTTGTTTGAAGCTATTTCTGATATGGCAGGTAACTATCAAAATCACATATTTTGTTAAAGTATTTCAATTAACATATACAGCGAAGCTGGTGAACTGCTCTGAATTTCTCCTAAATGAGATAACCTGTATGTCTCCTAAGTAAAAATGTCATTTTGAAGACTTCTTTAGTACAAAAACTTTTCCTGAGTAACAAGAGAATCCCACTAGCTTGATATGCAGTTGCATTTGCCTTTGTCTATTGTTCATGGTTACTGATAATTCCTAGCAAATGTGTTTAACTCATATGATGTAATATCCAACATTTTTACAGAGTTCTTTGTATGTCTCTTCCTAAATCCCACAAGTTCCTCAGAAGCAGCACAACCATGTTTGTGTTATTCTACATGACAAAAGTAGTAATAATAGAGTTCAATGCCGATACAGTAAACACTGAATAAATTGCACATTTAGCCAAAAGCATGAAATACCCTTCCTAGTCATAATACTATCTATATAGGGTATTTTGTATACAGAGAATCGTAAGAATTAATGCAACTAGATGAAAGACCTTGGAGTATCAGATACAGTGGAATAAGCTCCAGTTACTAGAGATTTAGAAAGTCTGTCTACCAAAAGAGTGTTTCAAGAGATTCATGGGCAGATGTTGCACAAAATGAATCACTAATGTCCCTCAAAACTCAAATTCTATAATCTAATATTCTGCGAATGCTATTTCACAAACATATATATATTTATTTAATGGTTCTTACCGGCTTCTATTTTACTCACTTTTGAAAGGTCATTTAATTTTTTTAAGTGAGCTAATTAGTGAGCAAGGTAGTCTTGAATGATTGCAGGTGGCAATACTACCCTATTACCCTACTAAAAGCTAAGGTGACACCAATTAAATTAAGGGTGACTGATAATTCTCCTTTATTACTACACCTGTATTCATATTTGGATACTTTTCATTAATGCTCTTGGGGTCAGTTAAAAGATAAAGGAGAACTCAACTTAGCCCATTAATAAAATTTAAAAGTTGAGTTTCCAGGCTCTATATACTAATTACTCTCTGCCACCACCAAGGCATTTTAAATCTGCACAGATGAGCACACAAGCAATGAAAAGAGACTCTCTAGAAAATGAACCTAGAAGAAGGAAAAAAAAATAACAGAGGATAAACAAGATCAGCAGTCCTGCCAATTCTTCTCTCATCCCAATGGTACTTTCAATTTATTAATGTTGGTTGATGCTGTTCTCGGGTGACCTGCTGTTCTAAATGCCTCATTGTCTGGGAACCAAAAGAAAAAGAATTCTTACTGCTAATAACCTGATTAAGAATTTTGAAAACAAGAGACACAGCAGGTAATGATCTTTCTGCATGCACAGGACCTCTGCACTTTGAAACCACTCAAGCTTTCAGAACATAAAGATGTGACCTTTCCAGTCCTTCTGCTTCCTCCATTGTTCAGTGTTGGTTGGTGAAAGGAAAACACCTATAGAATCCTTTTAATTGGCTCCCAAAACAAATGAAGTGATCACCATGTAAACCACTACTCCAGACTCATTTTATTTATTCTAAGGAGCATTAACAAGCCCCTTCTATTTAAATGTGCCTTTGTGTGTCTGTCTTTTGAAAGTATAACTAGGTAGTACCCTAAAGACTTTTCCCAGTCATGTAAACTCTTGCTCATTTTCAGCTTTTCCCTAACATTGGCATTTGAGTTGAATGCTAATCATTAAAGCAATTTTAGTGAAATATTTCAGAAAATTCTCTAATTCCAGTTTTAAAAAAAGCACAGTACATATGAACATTTCCCTTAAGATGTTGATAACTAGTGAAAATACTGCACTGGCATTTATCTATTAAATCATAAAACTAAAGCTAGAATGTCACTGGATGCTTTCTCCCAGTGTGAAAGATTCACAGGGTAACTGACTACATTTAATCTTATCTGCATATTGTTAAAGGACCCCATTCTTTCTTTAAACAATAGAATACTATTCCCTTGAAATCAATACATAATATGTAACTGATACCTTCAAATAATACCTCTTCTGGGGAATATTTCCTGATATACTCTTAAATGAAGTGAATTTTTCCTCCTTACATCATTTACCATTTTCCACTTATACACTCTTTCGTGCATTTGTATTCTCTTTTATATGAATCCATAGTTAGGGCATATGATATGAAAGGTGCTTTATAAATTCTTATCAAACGAAATGAATAAATGGTCTGATGTCAATTTTTCTCAAAATTACTTTCACTCTCAATATGAGGGACACTTAGTACTCTTCACACTTTTCTGATGATTAAACATAGGGAAATCCCAGGTCATCCACAAAGCCTATGATTATTGTTTTGCCTTCTGATTTTTCCCAGGTACCATTTGAGAGTAATATAAGGTCTGTTAACAACTTTATACCCAGGGTCCACCTAAGCACTTGTTCTGACCCACTCCAACCTACTAACTAGCACTGACCATATGGTTCTAAGTAACCTTAATTACCCCAATAGTAGTGGTATCTACTACGACTGACAAAAGCAGGGAAAAGAAATATTTGGAGTGATGTCATTTGCCAAACACTGGCACCTCCTACTGATACATCATACGTAAAACATATGTTAAGAATAAAAAATGTAGGGGCACCCGGGTGGTTCAGTGGGTTAAGCTGTTGCCTTCGGCTCGGGTCATGATCTCAGGGTCCTGGGATCGAGCCCCGCATCAGGCTCTCTGCTCAGCGGGGGGCCTGCTTCCTCCTCTCTCTCTGCCTGCCTCTCTGCCTGATTGTGATCTCTGTCTGTCAAATAAATAAATAAAATCTTAAAAAAAAAAAAAAGAAGAAAAGTCTAGGAGCTCCATGAGAGATGTGTGACTGGAGTACTATTAGGTGACATGCCAATACCATGGTATGACCATAGTTGCATAAACAGCATCTCTCACCACTATTCCTGGAAAGGACACTAAAAGCAATAAGAATAATTTTGTAAAACACAAATTCTATCTTCAGCAAGACTAGGAAAAAAGCAGACATAAACTCTAGACCCCAAAAATATGTGTAGAAATTCAAAACAGCAGAGATCAAGCAAGTCATGTAGCTAGGCACAATGATGGCTGAGTTCAGATAGTGTTGGCAAAAACCACATGTCCTCAAGGCCAGAGAGTCACTCTGAAGTACTAAAATTATACACTTTGTTTGCAACAATGCCTTTAGGAACTGAGATAAACAGGATGTCACCAGAAGCCTTCCTGGATCCAGTCTATCCAGGCAATAAAAAAGGTGGCACTATAAAAAAGAAAGCAGTTAGCCATATTTGTAGCAGCAATCTCTTTCTATGGTAACAGAAGACAGACTCTTTGGGTTATTAAGCCTGCAAGATAACTTTGGTCCCTCCCCTGTTCTCCAAAGGAACGTCCCACAAATTACTGATTCAAAAAAAAACAATTCAGTAATAAATAATTACTGATTCATATAAAATCACTATAATAAGCTATGTAAAAGAAAAGCAAAACTAGGGTACAGATTAAAAATTATCTAATAAGTATAACTGCCAAAGTCAAGATGAAAAATTTACCCAAGTATTTTGCCATGAAATAAAACTTAGTGATGGTGTCACATAAAAAACAGAAGACCATGAATGGAAACACAAGAACTCAGGGAAGAAGGGGTGAGACAATAAAAAGAGGTCAAAGGTATACTGGCAAAACCAGGAAAAAAAAAAATCAAAATCATCATTGGAATGAAGGTAAATATGAAAGAAGTACAGAGTTGAAAAGAGACCATGGAAAACACACTAAAGAACACAGAGGATAGAAATGATAGAAATAAATGAAATGGAATTGAAATAAAGGAAGAGTTTTAAGAGATTGAAGGAAAAATGATGACTACAGAAAATAATTAAAGATGATCTGAGATACCATTCCCCCCAAAGGGGACTATTGAAAGAAGAAAATCAGAGCACTGAAACAGCACAATCACTTGAAGAACTGATTCAAGAAAGCTTTTCAGAATTAAAAGTATGTTCCCAAAAAAGGAAAAAAAACTAAAAATATCCTAGAAAATCTTAAAAACCCACAGAAAAAAACCCTTTAGTCTGTCAGCAAAAAGGAACAAGTCTTTCATTAAAAAAAAAAAAAAAAAGAGGTCAAGATGGCGGAGAAGTAGCAGGCTGAGACAACATCAGGTAGCAGGAGATTAGCTAGATAGCTTATCAAACCATTCCAAACACCTACAAATCCAACAGGAGATCAAAGAGGAGAAGAGCAACAATTCCAGAAACAGAAAATCGACCACTTTCTGAAAGGTAGGACTGGTGGAAAAATGAATCCAAAACGACAGGAAGATAGACGGCGGCGGGAGGGGCCAGCTCCCGGCAAGCAGCGGAGCAACGGAGCACAAAATCAGGACTTTTAAAAGTCTGCTCCACTGAGGGACATCGCTCCAGAGGCTAAACCCGGGTGAAGCCCACACGGGGACAGCGTGGCTTCAGGTCCCGCAGGGTCACAGAAGGATCAGGGGTGTTTGAGTGTCGCAGAGCTAGCAGGTATTAGAGCAGGGAAGCTGGCTACAGAGACAGGGCCAAGGAGTGAGCTCTCAACTCGGGGTTACCTTGAACGGTCACAGACTGGGTGAGCTCGGGGTGCGGTCGGAGGCCAGGGAGATGGCAGTGATTGAGCACTTTTCTCTGAGGGTGCACTGAGAAGTGGGGCCCCTAGCCCTTGGCTCCTCCTGGCTGGAGATTGGGAGGCTGCCATTTTCATTCCCGTCCTCCAGAACTCTACGGAAAGCCTTCAGGGAACAAAAGCGAACCCGAGCGAATTACTTAGCCTGGCCCTTGGTAAGGGCAGTGCAATTCTGCCTCCGGCAAAGACACTTGAGAATCACTACAACAGTCCCCTCACCCAGAAGATCAACAAGAAATCCAGCCAAGACCAAGTTCACTTACCGAGGAGAACAGCGGAATTCCAGAGGAGGAGAAAGCAAAGCATGGAATTCACGGCTTTCTTCCCATGATTCTTTAGTCTTGAAAAGTTAATTTTTTTTTTTAATTTTATTTTTTTCTTCTGCTAATTTTTTTTAACTTTTACGCTTTCCTCCTTTAACGTTTTTTAACTAGTATATCTTAACAATACCTTTTATAAAAAAAATAATCTTTTTTGAATCTTCATTATTGTAGTCATATTTTATCCTTCATTATATCTAACGTTATTTTTTGTATACACATAGGGTTTTTTCTTCTAAAAAATTTGGGGTACAACTTCTTCTAATAGATAAAAATGCACCCTAAATCTAGCACCGGGCTTCTTGTAGTCTTTTTGTAGCAAATTCTCTTCACTTTCTTTTTCTTTATTCTCCAAACCAACTTATCTTATCAACTCCTTTTTTAGAAATTTAAAAAAAAAATTTTCATCTTTATAGTCATATTCCATCCCTTCATTGTGTTTACCCTTATATATGTTTTCCATTCTTTAAAATTTTGGGAGGTAGTTTCTTCTAAGAGACCATAATACTCCCAAAATTAACTGGGTGACCCTGTTCTAGTCACCAGTCTAACTATATATTTTTTTTCTTTTTTATATTTTTACTTTATTTGTATTCTTTTTTTATTTTTTTTTTTCCTGAACTTCTTTTACCCCTTTTCTCCCCTCAACGATTTGAGGTCTCTTCTGATTTGGGTAAAGCACATTTTCCTAGGGTCTTTGCTACCCTTTTAGTATTTTATTTGCTCCTTCATATATTCTTATTTGGACAAAAAGACAAGGTGGAAAAACTCACCACAAAAAAAAAAATAATAATAATAACAAGAGGCAGTACCGAAGGATAGGGACCTAATCAATATGGACATTGGTAATATGACAGATCTAGACTTCCGACTGACGATTCCCAAGGTTCTAGCCGGGCTCAAAAAACACATGGAAGATATTAGAGAAACCCTGTCCAGAGAAATAAAAGCCCTTTATAGAGAAATAAAAGAACTAAAATCTAACCAAGTTGAAATTAAAAAAAGCTCTTAATGAGGTGCAATCAAAAATGGAGGCTCTTACTGCTAGGATAAATGAGGCAGAAGAAGGAATTAGTGATATAGAAGACCAAATGACAGAGAACAAAGAAGCTGAGCAAAAGAGGGACAAACAACTACTGGACCATGAGGGGAGAATTCGAGAGATAAGTGATACCATAAGATGAAACGACATTAGAATAATTGGGATTCTAGAAGAAGAAGAAAGAGAGAGGGGAGCAGAAGGTATCTTGGAGAGAATTATTGTACAGAATTTCCCTAATATGGCAAAGGGAACAAGCATCAAAATCCAGGAGGTTCAGAGAACCCCCCCATCAAAATCAATAAGAATAGGTCCACACCCTGTCATCTCATAGTAAAATTTACAAGTCTTAGTGACAAAGAGAAAATCCTGAAAGCAGCCCGGGAAAAGAAATCTGTCACATACAATGGTAAAAATATTAGATTGGCAGAAAACTTATCCACAGAGACCTGGCAGGCCAAAAAGAACTGGCATGATATATTCAGAGCACTAAACAAGAAAAACATGCAGCCAAGAATACTATATCCAGCTAGGCTATCATTGAAAATAGGAGAGATAAAAAACTTCCAGGACAAACAAAAACCGAAAGAATTTGCAAACACCAAACCAGCTCTACAGGAAATACTGAAAGGGGTACTCTAAGCAAAGAGAGAGCCTAAAAGTAGTAGATCAGAAAGGAACAAGACAATATACAGTAACAGTCACCTTACAGGCAATACAATGGCACTAAATTCATATCTCTCAAGAGCTACCCTGAATGTAAATGGGCTAAATGCCCCAATCAAAAGACACAGGGTATCAGAATGGAGAAAAAAACAAAACCCATCAATATACTGCATACAAGAAACTCATTTTAGACCCAAAGACACCACCAGATTTAAAGTGAGGGGGCAGAAAACAATTTACCATGCTAATGGACATCAAAAGAAAGCTGGGATAGCAATCCTTATATCAGATAAACTAGATTTTAAGCCAAAGACTATAAGAGATGAGGAAGGACACTATATCATATTCAAAGGGTCTGTCCAACAAGAAGATCTAACAATTTAAATATCTATGCCCCTAACATGGGAGCCGCCAACTATATAAACCAATTAACAACAAAATCAAAGAAACACATTGACAATAATACAGTAATAGTAGAGGGCCTTAACACTCCCCTCACTGAAATGGACAGATCATCCAAGCAAAAGATCAACAAGGAAATAAAAGCCTTAAATGACACACTGGACCAGAAGAACATCACAGATATATTCAGAACATTCCATCCCAAAGCAACAGAATACACATTCTTCTCTAGTGGACATGGAACATTCTCCAGAATAGATCACATCCTGGGTCCTAAATGAGGTCTCAACCAGTATCAAAAGATTGGGATCACTCCCTGCATATTTTCAGACCACAATGCTCTGAAGCTAGAACTCAATCACAAGAGGAAATTTGGAAAGAACCCAAATACATGGAGACTAAACAGCATCCTTCTAAGGAATGAATGGGTCAACCAGGAAATTAAAGAAGAATTGCAAAAAATCATGGAAACAAATGATAACGAAAACACAATGGTTCAAAATCTGTGGGACACAGCAAAGGCAGTCCTGAAAGAAAAATATATAGTGATACAAGCCTTTCTCAAGAAACAAGAAAGGTTTCAAATACACAACCTAACCCTACACCTAAAGAAACTGGAGAAAAAACAACAAAGAAAGCCCAAACCCAGCAGGAGAAGAGAAATCATAAAGATTAGAGAAGAATTCAATGAAATATTAACCAAAAAAACAATACAACAAATCAACAAAACTAGGAGCTGGTTCTTTGAAAGAATTAATAAGATTGATAAACCCTGGCCAGATTTATCAAAAAGAAAAGAGAAAGGACCCAAATTAATAAAATCATGAATGAAAGAGGAGAGACCACAACCAACACCAAGGAAATACAAACAATTATAAGAACATATTATGAGCAACTCCACACCAACAAATTTGACAATCTGGAAGAAATGGATGCATTCCTAGAGACATATAAACTACCACAACTGAACCAGGAAGAAATAGAAAACCTGAACAGACCCATAACCAGTAAATGAGATTGAAACAATCAACAAAAATCTCCTAACAAACAAAAGCCCAGGGCCACACGGCTTCCCAGGGGAATTCTACCAAACATGTAAAGAATTAATTCCTATTCTCCTAAAACTGTTCCAAAAAATAGAAATGGAAGGAAAACTTTCAAACTCATTTTATGAGGCCAGCATCACCTTGGTCCCAAAACCAGACAAAGATCCCATCAAAAAAGAGAATTACAGACCAATATCCTTGATGAACAAAGATGTGAACATTCTCAGTAAAATACTAGCCAATAGGATCCAACAGTACATTAAAAGGATTATTCACCACGACCAAGTGGGACTTATTCCAGGGCTGCAAGGTTGGTTCAACATCCGCAAATCAATCAATGTCATACATTAATAAAAGAAAGAACAAGAACTATATGATACTGTCAACAGATGCTGAAAAATCATTTGACAATTACAGCATCCCTTCCTGATCAAAACTCTTCAAAGTGTAGGGATAGAGGGCACATACCTCAATATTATCAAAGCCATCTATGAAAAACCAACCACAATGAAGAAAAACTGAGAGCTTTTCCCCTAAGGTCAGGAACACGGCAGGGATGTCCATTATCACCACTGCTATTCAACATAGTACTAGAAGTCCTAGCCTCAGCAATCAGACAACAAAAAGAAATTAAAGGCATCGAAATCGGCAAAGAAGAAGTCAAACTATCACTCTTTGCAGATGATATGATACTATATGTGGAAAACCCAAAAGACTCCACTCCAAATCTGCTAGAACTTGTACAGGAATTCAGTGAAGTGTCAGGATATAAAATCAATGCAACTTTATACCAACAACAAGACAGAAGAAAGAGAAATTAAGGAGCCAATCCCATTTACAATTGCACCCAAAACCATAAGATACCTAGGAATAAACCTAACCAAAGAGGCACAGAATCTATACTCAGAAAACTATAAAGTACTCATGAAAGAAATTAAGGAAGACAAAAGAAATGGAAAAATGTTCCATGCTCATGGATTGGAAGAATAAATATTGTGAAAATGTCTATGCTACCTAAAGCAATCTACACATTCACTGCAATCCCTATCAAAATCCCATCCATTTTTTTTTTCAAAGAAATGTAACAAATAATCCTAAAATTTATATGGAACCAGAAAAGAACTCAAATAGCTGAAGAAATATTGAAAAATAAAGCCACAGTTGGTGACATCACAATTCCAGACTTCAAGCTCTATTACAATGCTGTCATCATCAGGACAGTATGGTTCTGGCACAAAAACAGACACATAGATCAATGGAATAGAATAGAGAGCCCAGAAATAGACCCTCAACTCTATGGTCAACTAATCTTCGACAAAGCAGGAAAGAACGTCCAATGGAAAAAAGACAGCCTCTTCGACAAATGGTGTCGGGAAAATTGGACAGCCACATGTAGAAAAATGAAACTGGACCATTTCCTTATACCATACATGAAAATAGACTCAAAATGGATGAAGGACCTCAATGTGAGAAAGGAATCCATCAAAATCCTTGAGGAGAACACAGGCAGAAACCTCTTCGACCTCACCGCAGCAACTTCTTCCTAGGAACATCGCCAAAGGCAAGGGAAGCAAGGACAAAAATGAACTATTGGGATTTCATCAAGATCAAAAGCTTTTGCACAGCAAAGGAAACAGTTAGCAAAACCAAAAGACAACTGACAGAATGGGAAAAGATATTTGCAAACGACATATCAGATAAAGGGCTAGTATCCAAAATCTTTAGAGCATAGCAAACTCAACACCCAAAGAACAAATAATCCAATCAAGAAATGGGCAGAGGACATGAACAGACATTTCTGCAAAGAGGACATTCAGATGGCCAACAGACACATGAAAAAATGCTCCACATCACTCAGCATCAGGGAAATACAAATCAAAACGACAATGAAATATCACCTCACACCAGTCAGAATGGCTAAAATGAACAAGTCAGGAAATGACAGATGCTGGTGAGGATGTGGAGAACGGGGAACCCTCCTACACTGTTGGTGGGAATGCAAGCTGGTGCAGCCACTCTGGAAAACAGCATGGAGATTCCTCAAAAAGTTGAAAATAGAGCTATCCTACAACCCAGCAATTGCACTACTGGGTATTTACCCTAAGGATACAAACGTAGTGATCTGAAGGGGCACGTGCACCCAAACATTTTAGCAGCAATGTCCACAATAGCCCAACTATAGAAAGAACCTAGATTTCCATCAAAAGATGAATGAATAAAGAAGATGTGATATATATATATATACACACATACAATGGAATACCATGCAGCCATCAAAAGAAATGAAATCTTGCCATTTGCAAGGACCTGGATGGAACTAGAGAGTATTATGTTTAGCGAAATAAGTCTATCGGAGAAAGACAACTATCATATGTCTCCCTGATATGAGGAAATGGAGATGCAACATGGGGGGTTTGGGGGGGTAGGAAAAGAATAAATGAAACAAGATGGGATCAGGAAGGAGAGAAACCATAAGAGACTCTTAATGTCACAAAACAGAGGGTGGCTGGGGGGAGGGTTGTGGGGTTATGGACATTGAGGAGGGTATGTGCTATGGTGAGTGCTGTGAAGTGTGCAAACCTGGCGATTCACAGACCTGTACCCCTGGCCTAATAATACATTATATGTTTATAAAAAATTTTTTTAATTATAAAAAAAAAGGGAATGTAACTATCTGGCATCATATTTTTTCCACAGCAGCATTTAACACCAAAAATACAGTGGACAAGAGAAACTGAGAGGGGCTCCTGGGTGGCTCAGTGAGTTAAGCAGCCAACTCATGATTTTATCTCAGGTCATGATCTCAGGGTCATAAATAGAACCCCACATAGGGCTCCATGCTCAGCAGGGAGTCTGCTTGAGATTATCTCTCTCTGCCCCTCCCCCCACTTGTACACTCTCTAAAAGAAATAAATATTAATAAAAAAGAGAGAGAGAAAATGAGAACCAAAGGTTTTACACCCAGCCAAACTGAGCTTGAAATACAAACCTCAGGCAGCATTAAATACACAGAACTTAGGCAATATACAAACATCACAGCTAACAAAAATCAAAAGAGAGAAGAATGTAACACAGAGAGTAAATCAAGAGTTCTGCATACAGATATGCAATCTGTAGAAATCACAATTCCGAAGGATATCACTCACCTAGACCCTGATGTGAATGGCAACCCCTAGTGCTGTGTAGAGACAATGTGCACAAAGCCCACAGTCCTGAGGAGATTTACCTCATTACCTTATCTGTAATTGCCAGGAGTCAAAGTATGTCATTTAAAGTAATAAGTCACTAAACTCTACCCCTGGAACTAATTAATACATTATATGTTAATTAACTGAATTTAAATTAAAAAAATAAAAAATTACCTGCAAAAAAATTACCTGCAAAATAAATAGATACTGTGTTAAATAAAAAAATAAAGTGATAAATCAAATTTGAGAAATGTAAGCACATTTAACAGTAAAGTGGTAAATACTAAATATTAAAATACTGATAAGGTCATTGATTAAATTCCAGAAGGGAAAGAAATAGGAGGAAGAAACAAAGAGAAACCTAATTTTAATACTGAGCCAAACAGCAGAATAACACTATGTAAATTAATGGGTGATTAAAAATATTATATAAAGTTGTCATTTAAAAGGTAACCACTGAATAATTATCCAAACCTAACTGCCACAAATATTGTTCATAAACAAATCAGACCATATAGTGAAAAACTTTGAAAACTGACAAACGCATAAAATCTAATATAAGACATAATAGTTACGCCTAGCCTTTTATCTATCAGTAAATCTTTACACACACATACACAGACACACCCCATATTTAAAGGTGATATGTATAAACAAATGTTATATTAAAATATTGCTAAAGTACACAAAAAATATTTGATCAGACTTTCAGAATAGTTACATTAGGAACTTGACATATTATAAAACACAAATATTTAAAAATATATAAAACACAAATATTTAAATCCAGAAATTTGAAAAAAAAAAAAGTATCTGGAAACTAAGTCCATACAGCAAATCAATAAGCATTTCTTCAAAACATCTCCTAAATGTCCCTAAGAATGGTGGGAGCCTGTGACATGTGAGCTGGAACCTGCTCCCATTCCTTCCTCAGCTACATGTTACAGAGTGTCTCCTCTGTATCTGGAGGTCAAGAAGATGGGAGCTCCTTTTTAACATCACTTCCAGTCAAAAGCTAAGATTTCACCCCAGGAGGGCAGTTTGCCAGGATATCTCCCTGCAGTCACCTCCTACTCCATTTTCAAGGAAAAGAAATAAAAATGGCATCTCAAATTGTGGAGTAAAGATTGGACATTTTGATAAATGGTGTTTTGATAACTAGGTAGAAATATGAAAAAATAAAATTGGATCCATTTTTCACATTAGCTACTGGAATAAATTCCAAATAAAAAAATTTAAATATAAATAAAGATAAAATCATAAAAGTAATATATAATATGGAATTTTTTAAAAACCTGGTAGAGAGTAAAGCCTTTCTATTTCTGAAAATTGAGAATTAATGAAATATTAACAATTTACTACATAAACATAAAAAGCTTCTAATTGCAAAAATAATAAGCAAAATTAAAAGACATATAGTAAGTTTGAAGAAACATCTGTAACCATATCAGAGATAAAGTGTTAGTCTAATATATAGTAAGTTCTTAGCACTGAAATGGAAAGACTTAACAACAATAAGCAAATACATCCAAAGATATAAAGAGATAGTTCTAGAAAAATTTAAATGACTCTTTGACAGATGTCAACCCTAGTTATAAAATGAGAAATGCAAATTAAATTACCCTGAAAGACCATTTGTCACCTTTTATATTGGCAAAAACTCGTTTTTATAACATACACCATACGTGGGACTATGGAATATAAAATTTTACTATCCCTATGGAGGGCAAATAGTCCCTAGCAAAGTTACAAATACATATAATCTTTGACAAGGCAATTCCACTTTGGATTTATAAGTACTTGAATGTGTGCAAAATAATGTATGGATAACTATACTCGTTGAAGCATTATTAGCAAACAATTGGAAATTAACCTTACCATTTTTCAATAGGGACACTAGTTAAGTAAATTATAGCATATCGATATCTATGCAACGTAATGCTACATAGTCATAAAAGAACTGCATATGGGGATGTGAGGCTCCACATAGTGACTATGGTTAATGACACAGTATTCCATAGTTGAAAGTTGCTAAGAGAAGAAATCTTAAAGTTCTCATCACAAGAAAAAGAATTGTATATATGTATGGTGGCAGATGTTAACTAGACTTACTGTGATCATTTCACTATATGTACAAGTTATCAAATCCCCACCGGAAACGAATATATTTCAATCATACCTCAATATATTTTGAATTACAAAAATTCTGCCTATTGGCTGATATGGAATATGTTTAGAGAAAAACCAAGGTCTAGAACAGTGTGTTTAATATAATACCTTTTATGTAAAAAGTGAGAAGCTGGGGCGCCTGGGTGGCTCAGTGGGTTAAAGCCTCTGCCTTCGGCTCAGGTCATGATCCCAGGGTCCTGGGATCGAGCCCCGCATCAGGCTCTCTGCTCAGTGGGGAGCCTGCTTCCACCTCTCTCTCTCTCTGCCTGCCTCTCAGCCTACTTGTGATCTCTGTCTGTCAAATAAAAAAATAAAATCTTAAAAAAAAAATGTGAGAAGCTAACACTTTTTTTCTTGGCATGTGCAAATAGAAATTCAGGAAGGATGCACAACAAAATAATAATAGTATCCTAATGATGTGGGCCATGGGACCTGGATGGGGGACAATTATGAGATTAGGAGGAAGACTTTTCAATGTTTACTTTTTAAAAATATTCAAATAGTTTCTTAGTTTCTTGGGATGCCTGGGTGGCTCAGTTGGTTAAGTGGCTGCCTTTGGCTCAGGTCATGATCCCTGCATCCTAGGACGGAGTCCCACATCTTGCTCAGCAGGAAGCTTTCTTCTCCTTCTGCCTGCCCCTCCCCCTGCTTATGCTCGCACTCTCTCTCTCTCTCTGATGAATAAATAAAATATTTTTAAAAATAAATAAATAATAAAAATAGTTTCTTACTAAAAATACAATTTTTAATTAAAAAATTATGGTATAGGTCAGATAATTCATTCTCCATGAACCATCACTTCTTCCTTCAAAACCCTCTAGGAAAACCTACTTAGAGAGAACTATAAAAAAAAATTTTTTTTAAGTAAAGCAACATTTATTACTATTTATTGCTAGATGAGTTAGATTTTGGCCCAAACTCCACAGGCTGAATCACCTGGAGAACTCTTACAGCTTTGTGTTGGGACCTAAATGGACTTCTTCCTTTTGAAAGGAAATATGAATCTCAGACTTTCACACCCACCAGGGCGATAGAAAAGGAAAGCAGGGAAAGGACAGGAACAACACTTTTTTCAAAGCCCAGCATTAACCTAGGCCCTCTCCAGTCGGAGCAATAGCTGAGGGCCAGCATCCCAGGAAGATAGACAGGGACACAAGCATTGGCCCCTGAAACCCTCACTCTGCCTCCTCCTAGAGATTTGTAAAGAGAAATAAATGTTTGTTCAGTGGTCTTGTGGTTAGAATGAGAAGGAAGACCAAACACACAATGATTCAAGACTCCACCTAGAGAAAATGTGAACCTATCAGTTTCACAAAATGGAAACACTATTCCTTATTTTGGGGAAATGGACCTTATTGCCTTTGATCAACACTCAGAGACAAGAGGTTAGAGGAAGAGCCCCTTCCTCTAACTGCATTTTCTTCTTCAAGGTTAAGTTCAGAAGTTTTTTAGTTACAGAAGACATGGGTTTAATGCTTCCTATCAATAAATATTTGCATATACATAACCAACAGGAATTGAATCTACAATATGCATACATTTCTCGTAACTTGAAAAACTCTAACATTAAGCCAAGTAGAAATATAATTATAGATAATACAATACACACAGTTATAGCTTAAATTTTAAATGGAGCACTTTTGCATGCTAGCGTAGACACAGAAGCTGTTTGCTACTGAGGCCCTGGAGAGAGACATCTATGTAATCATTTCCCTACTATTAAATGATACTTTTCTAGTGAAACTAGAAGATATTAAACCTACATCCATGTGTTTTCCAATCTATTTGATCAATGTTGCCATGAGCGTTTCAGAGACTGAATATTTCCATGTGTGGCTCTTCCGTTTTCCTCACCATTCACATAAATTAGAAGCTTAAATGTAAGGTAAAAATTGATATAAAACTCAATTACCTAAAGTCTTTGGAATAGGAGAATTCTGGACAGCCAAAAATTCTAAATAATTGAGTTAGTCATAATTATGAATATTAAGCTATATCCATATATGTAATTTATATTCTATACACATACACATAATAGATAAATTATAGACTATTAAAGTATGCAGGGTTATTTGTCTAGTTTAGCTTTGTCACCTAATGTCATGATCGCTATCAGCACCCTCATGTAGAAACTTTTCTCCCTTTTTCTAATTTTCTCATTTTATATCTACTTTGGGCTTTGAAATCATAAATTAAGCTTCTTCAAATAGTATGCAACCTAGGGTTAGACCTTGAAATAAGGACTAAAAGGAATTGCTTAAAGCCATGGCCACAAGATTCTAATGCAGATTCTAATGGATGAGTAAGGCTTTGTTGCTTACTGCTTAGAATTATGTCTAATGGAAGAGAGTGAATATGAGTTTGGGTGAGATTAAGCATCACTTAGTCACTTAGAATAGAAATATTTATTCTATTTTATTTATGCCTTTGGTGTTTTTATTAAAATGCATAAAAAATGGCAAGATAAAATATTTTCTTCAAAGTAAAGAAAAAATGAGGTGCAGTGTAAGGCAAAGGGAAAGAAAAGACGAAGATTCATCAAACAACACATGCCAATTTGTCCTCTCTATTTGCCAGAGATGAGTAACAAGTTTGGTTTAATGCTATGTATTCAGTCCAAATAAGGTAACAAAATTCATATTGTCTACTTAGAGTAAATAAGACAATTGTTTCAATAAAGCATAAGTTTTTTCAGATAGTGAGTCCAGAAAGCAATTTTTCCTTAGTTCTTCATCAAGAAATCACTGTGAAATGTTAAACTAGCCTCTGTAACAACTTTGTAAGAGATGCAAAGGTGAGTTTCATTAGACTGTTCTTATAAAATCCTACAATGTGAATTAACAGCACAACTCAAAAGAAAAATATCAAGGGGTAAAGAAAAGGTTCCAGCTGACTGAAAACAATAAAATTACTAATTTCAAAACACAACTGTCTGTGGCTGTTCTTGGTGCCCCACTGGCAGTGTCCTTGAGTGGCGGGTACACACATGAGGAGTTGACAGTGTGAGTCTACTTAGCTCCTCAAGTCCCTGAAGGGTGCTTATCAGACCTTCCTAGTTCCCACCAGTTTGTCCCAGTTCCTGAGCACATTAAATAAGCCTTGATGTAAGCCAAAGAACCACAGTGGGACACTTCACTGTTGTTTCAAATATCCACTTAAAATACAGTTGCTAGCTATAGACTTTAGAACAAGGGAAATAGAAACAAATTAATCAAAAAATTCATTAAAGACATTATTGTCAGTGGTTAATGGCCAATGCATGAAGGAACCTGAGGTACTCACTTATTGCTGCAGGCACAATCCAACATAAACAGGAGGAAAAGTGGGGAAAAAAAAAAAAAAACTGCAACATATGAATACAGTACTACTCTCTCTTGCTTGTGAAAGCAAGCCAAAATGTCAAAACTGACTCCTTAACTTTACTTTCTATATAAACAAGCAGCATTAGCATTTCCCCAGAGGAAAGAGTAGAAAATTGTTCATAATGAGGTAAGATTTGGAATTAAGAACACAAACAGTGGTATGCTTGAACAAAGCCAGATTATTTAATGCAAACAATGGATCACTTGTCAGTTGAGTGAAAGATAACGAAATCTCCAATGCCTAGGGGCCTAGAAGGATAGCTTTTAGACCAGAAGTTTTTATGCATCAATTTTCCTACGTGTTAGAGAAGGGAACAGTTTAACCTTAACCAAGAGTTCCATACACACCAAAACCTAAAAGTAACTTAGCACTCGACTGGAGTCAGTCTGAACCTCCTAGAAAAATGGATGACTTTCAGCTATTAATTTTTAACTATTTCCCCAAAGTGAGTATTAAAGATTCATTGAGCTTAGCAGATCTAGAGAAAGAGTGCCAAATTTACAGTTCTTAGAATGCAAACCACTAAACTACAGAGACTGTATGTATGTAAATCACTTTGTTTCTCACCAAAAACATGTCCATGAGTAACGAAATATTTATAAATACTTTTTTTGAAGAAGATGCTAAGGAATCAGGACCCTTGACTGGAAGAGATATTTATTTACCTAACCCAAACCAGCTATCTCAGAAAAGGAACTGACAACCTTCCTAACAAATTTCAGGATGATCGTGGGCAAAGCTGGACCTCAAGCAAGGAACAAGTCCTGAGAAGGGGCCAGGACTCCCTGTCTCTCTAGTTCTTCAATTGCCACTTTCTTGGTATGTTGGCTTTATCCTCTCTAACCTGAAACCTGCCTCTTCCACCACATCAGGAAACATAAGCCCAATGGCTCTCTGTGGGTGTCCTTCTAAGCTAAGATGAAAAGGTTCTCTTAGTTTACTTCCAAGTTTGGTCAAACCACATCACCTGCCTAATCTTGGACCAATTCTGTATCCAGAGGTGAGGTGTTTTGCCATTGGTCCAGATTGGGTTATGTGCCTGTCCTTAAAAGATTTATGACTGGACTGAAGAAAGAGAAGTAGTTCCTGCAAAAGAAAGGAGAATGCATTGTACTTCAAGAAGAGAGATAAGTTATGAATCAAATAAACTAACCCAATGAAACACTTATTTTGCTCTACGAGAGCAGTTTGGTCACTTCAGGTCATGCAGAGGTTGCCTACAGAATGTAGAATTGCTTTATAACAGTGGATACCTGATCTCATTAAGGTTTTAGCAATCTTTATTAAGGACCTACCTTAGCATAGAATGGATTTAAGGCTGATCTGAATATTGCATAACTGGCAACAAGAGTCACACTAATGTATACTGATGGTAACAGAAGCCAATATTCCATACAAAACGAAAAAAAATTATGAAGCTCATTCAAAAAAGTACAGTTGTGTTAAGAGAACATAGATTACTATGTGGCCCATCAGGACTACTTGAGAAACCTATGTGTCAAAAGGCAAGAATGGCTTTTATATAAGCTATTACTTGAATGGAATTGGATATTTCTAAGGTACATTAAAATAAACCTCTTCTTCAAGCAATAAGTTGAACTGGATATTCTGAAAGCCCTTACTGCAAAACACATAGAAATAGTAGATAAAATACAGCAAACATCCATTTAAATGCATAGTTGTGCTTCCAAGAGAGTGAGGGAAATATCCAAGGGGAAACAATAAGAACAAAGCAGAAAACCAGGATGATCAATGAATACAAACACCATGACTGCTCTGCAAATATTTGCCAATCCCAGCACTCTAGGCATTTGGATCTCAGGGCTGAGCTGGGGACAGAGGACAAGGCTTTAGGCCCCTGCAAGGTGAAGAGTTGGAAGAGAGATTCCTGCATAAATTCAGAAGTTGTGACTTGGGAAAGAAGATCTTCCAATGAAAGTAAAGAGATGAAAGGAAAATTTGTCCATCTCAGTCTGAGCCCTGAGAAAGGAAAAAAAATTTCATTCCTGAGAATGAAAAACCATAGTCCTACCCTCAAACAGGTTTGCATTTTGAATTTGTACTACAGCAGGGTCTAAGAAAATTTAAGTCAAGAAGGAAAGGTACAGAAATGCCAAGTAAGAAATGTTTTGTTTTTTGTTTTTTTTTTAAGATTTTATTTATCTATTTGACGGAGAGAGAGAGATCACAAGTAGGCAGAGAGGCAGGCAGAGAGAGAGGGGGACTCAGGCTCCCTGCTGAGCAGAGAGCCCGATGCAGGGTTTGATCCCAGGACCCTGAGATCATGACCTGAGCCAAAGGCACAGGCTTAACCCACTGAGCCCCCAGGCACCCCTAGGAAAGGAAATGTTTTAGAATACGAGGCTAAAAAATGTAAAACTTAACTTGAATGACACATTTATAACAGGAGCCTCAGACTTCCCACCAACTAAAAAAGCTAAACAAGCACCCACAAATCAAACCTACAAAACATACAAATTTTTTGTTGGTTCTGCTGATTCTGACCCATGGTAGCAAATTTCCTTATGTGGAAGGAGAAGAAGGTCAAGAATTTTTTTAAAAACTTCACTGATTACTACATTTGTGTCTTTGGGGTAAATACCCAGTAGTACCCCAATGTTCATAGCAGCGATGTCCACAATAGCCAAGTTGTAGAAAGAGCGGAGATGTCCATCAATAGATAAATGGATGAAGAGGATGTGTCATAATACATACAACGGAATATTACTCAGTCATCAGAAAGGATGAATATTTACAATTTACATCAACGTGGATGGAACTGGAGGGTGTTATGCTGAGCATAATATGTCAATCAGAGAAAGACAATTATCATATGGTTTCACTCATGTGGAACATACAAAACAGCCCAGACGATCATAGGGGAAGAGAGGGAAAACTGAATAGGGAGTCATCAGAGAGGTAGAAAAACCATGAGAGACTTTTAATTCTAGGAAACAAACTGAGGGTTGCGAACAGAAAGGTGGGTAAGGGGATGAGATAATTGGGTGATGGAAATTAAGGAGGTCATGTGATGTGATCACCACTGGATGTTACATGAAAACGGTAAATTATTGAACACTATAGCTGAAACTAATGATATGCTATATGTGGGCTAATTCAATTCAAATAAAAAATTAAAAATTAAAAAAAACCTTCATTTACCTATTAGGAAGAAAGGAAGGGAAAAAAGAAGCATTAAAAACTTAAGGCAGGGGGCGCCTGCATGGCTCAGTGGGTTAAGCCGCTGCCTTCGGCTCAGGTCATGATCTCAGAGTCCTGGGATCGAGTCCCGCATCGGGCTCTCTGCTCAGCGGGGAGCCTGCATCCTCCTCTCTCTCTGCCTGCCTCTCTGCCTGCTTGTGATCTCTGTCTGTCAAGCAAATAAATAAAATCTTTAAAAAAAAAAAAAAAAAAAACTTAAGGCAGAAGAAAGCACCTAAATAGGAGAGTATAATAAACTTAAATGTCTGTAATCACTATAAATCAAAATGGCTTAACCCGATCATTTAAACACAAATAATAAGATGAGGCTCAAAAACTGAATCTAACAATACGAATTTTATGTTTAAGAGCCTACCTAGGGGCATCTGGGTAGCTCAGTCAGGTAAGCATCAGACTCTGGATTTCAGCTCAGGTCATGATCTCAGGGTTGTGAAATCAAGCCCTTTGTCAGCTCTGAGCTGGGCATGGAGGCTGTTTAAGATTCTCTCTCCCGGGGCGCCTGGGTGGCTCAGTGGGTTAAGCCGCTGCCTTCGGCTCGGGTCATGATCTCAGGGTCCTGGGATCGAGCCCCGCATCGGGCTCTCTGCTCAGCAGGGAGCCTGCTTCCTCCTCTCTCTCTGCCTGCCTCTCTGCCTGCTTGTGATCTCTCTATCAAATAAATAAATAAATAAATCTTTAAAAAAAAAAAAAAAAAAAAAGATTCTCTCTCCCTTGGGGTGCGTGGGTGGTATAGTCAGTTAAGCTTTTGACTCTTGGTTTTGGCTCAAAACCTAGTCATGATCCCACATTGTGAAATCAAGCCCCGGATCAGACTCTGCACCCAGTGAGGAATCTATGTAAAACTCTGTCTGCCCCTTCTGCCCTTTCCCCTTGTTCTCTCTCTCACTCTTTCAAGTAAATAAATAAATCTTAAAAATAAAGAGTCTCCCTCTCCCTCTGCCCCTCCCCCTCTTTCTCCCTGTCTAAAAAATAAAATAAAAATAAATAAAAGAGCCCACCTACAGATGGTTTATACAAAGAATTCCTAAAACTTAACAATAAAATGCAAGCAACCTGATTTAAAAATAAGCCAAAGACTAACAGATACTTCACCAATGAAGATATCCAGATGGTAAATAAGCATATGAAAAAATGCTCCACATCGCATGTCATCATTTTTTAGAAGTCAAAATCTTAAAACAGAGATTAGAAAAAGGGGTTGTGGGAAACAGGATGAAGTTGGTAAAGTGTACAAACTTTCAGTTATAAAATGAATAAATTCTGAGGATCTAGTATACAACCTAATGACTACAATTACTAACACAATATTGTATAATTGATATTTGCTAACAGAGTAGAACTTAAATGTTCTCACCAAAATAGTTTTTAAAAAGATAAATATGTTATGTTATAGGTGTGTTAATTACCTTGCTGGAGTGAATCCTTTCACAATGTATACATATATTCAATCATCGTGCTGTACACTTAAATATCTTAAAATTGTACATGTCAACTATACCGCAGTAAAGCTAAAAAACAAAAATAAACCAAAAAAATTAAAGAACTAAATGATCCTACAATTCTACCTCTGGGTATGTACCCAAAAGAAATTAAATCAGGATCTTGAAGAGATATTTGCATGTTCATTGCAGCATTACTCACAGTAGTCTAGAGGTAGAAACAACTTAAATGTACATCAACAGATGAATAAAGAAAATATGAAATATACTTATAGAATATTATTCAGTCTTAAAAAAAGATATCCTGTCATATACTACAAATGGATGAACCTTGAGAATATTATGTTAAGTGAAATGTCATTCACAAAATAATACTACGTGATTCCACTTCTATGAGGTATCTAAAGTAGTCAAACTCTTAGAACAGAAAGTAGAAATACAGTTGCCAGTGGTTGAGAAAGGAAGAAAAGAGCTTTTACAATATGGATACAGACTTCCAAATTTTCAGGATGAAAAAGTATAATATAATATTGTACATATATTAACACTACTATACTATACACTTAAAAATAGTTAAGATGAAAAAATATATAAAATGGTAATTTTTATGTTACTTATATTTTTACCTCACTAAATATATTCATGAATGGAGAATCTAAGGTTAAAAAGGGAGAAAAGACAGAGTAAATCTAAAGAAACAGGAAGAAAGGAAATAATAAAACTAAGAGCAAATAGTAATTAAATGGAGAGAAAGTTCAATGGAAAAGATCAACAAAACCCAACTTTATTTCTTTCAAAAGATTAATAAAATAATCAATCCTCTTTAAAATGGATCAATAAAGAAGAGAATAGAGAACAAACTGATGGTTACAAGAGGGGAAGTGGTTAGGGTGACAGGTGAAATAGGTAATGATGATTAATGAGTGCTGTTGTGATAAGCACTTATTGTTGTATGGAAGCGTTGAATCACTATACTGTACATCTGAAACCAACATAACACTGTATGTTAACTAACTGAAATTTAAATAAAAAGTTTTTTAAAATATTTTTTAAATATTTCAATAAAATATTTTTTAAAAAAGAGAAACTCTCCAAAAATGACTGAAATACAAGATATGCCTGCATATATAGCCAAAATTTAGAAGATTATGATATGAATAATTTTACAGTAATAAAATTGAAAACATGGATTAAATGGATGATTTTTCACCAAAGTACAATACTGAAGAATAAACTGAAAACCTGAATGATAAAATAACCTTTACAGAAGTTTAACTGGCAATTAAAAATAGACTTCGACATTCCCCTTTCCTGAACAAAATTTAAATCAACAAATAACACACTGAGTTCATTAGGTTTATAGGTAAATTCCAAACTCCAATCCTACTCCAGCTTGTCTAGAAGATAGAAAAAAATGGAAAGAATAATATAAATTTCTGAAGGGCAAAAAGAAAAAACCAACCATTCTATAAGTAGCCAAATTGTTGTTCCTACCTGAAGAGAAAAATTCTCAAAGAGCTTATGATGTAATATCATTTGTTTAACCTTACTAAAATCCATTCTCCAAAATAAAGTCTACACAGAGATCAAATTATTAAAAATTATAATACTTATCTTTTATCAAATACCTGCTCTCTTGCAACATTTTTACTAAATACTTGATAGACATTATTTTGGTCTATTTTTCAAACCTTTAAAAAGATATTCCATCCACTCCACAGGTGAGAAATCTGAGAGTCAGAGAGGTTAAGGAATTCATAAAACATCATGCAGCTGAAACTGGAATTCGATCTGGATCTTACTGATCTTTTGAGTTGAAGTTCGTGCTGAAAGTGTTAGGTTGACTAGCCAACAACTCAAACTTAGCACAGAGCCCAAGAGCCACAGCCTCTATCCCTACTGGTAAAGGAGTAGACAACTAAAATAACCAGTCCCTTAATCCTCCCTCCTTATGACTCACATCATAAAAAGTTTATCAAATTTTAGCATAATATTATATATACAACAGGCATTTGCTCTACATTTTTAATAAAAACTGAATAGGTTTTAGGAAAAGAACTAGAGCAGTAATAGCTGAAGTTCAAACTCTATTCTATCTCACATTTCAAGGTTTCCATCTTCCACCCCCACCATTATTTCTACCTCCCTGCTCTCTTTCTCATTTCTATTTCTAGATGGAGATAATGCTTTCCTTTCTTCCACTCAGACTCACAGTGATTAGTACAGGAAGGGATGGAAATCACAGAGGACTGGTAAGATCTGGAAAATGGGACCCAAGATGACCTTTTGACCCACATTACACAGGGCCAGTCCTCACTGTTAGGTGCTTTTCTGTGTTGGATCTTTCTTGGTTCCTCTTCTTTCACTCTAGCTCCTGTCAAAGTGTTGCCTTCTCCGACTTTAAACGTTGCTTCTATCATCTGGTAACACAAAGGACTAACTGAAGCCCAGAAAGGCTTAGAGATCAGTGATAGCTATTTCAGTCATTTGACTCTAAACTAATTCTTAAGAAATCTATCACCTTCAACATGGCATCTACATGCATACATCCACATACCACCACAAAAGCAGTAGTAGCCCTTGTCATGAATCTTGTGCCTCCCCGCCTTTTTCCTGAGATGCAAAGGATCACTACATGCCCTTGGTCAGGGATGATGTTGGGTTATGTGAGAGTCTTAGCTGGGTTGGTCTGGATGTGTTTTGGTTTATAAAGGATAAAAATGGAAGATATTTCTCTTTAAAAAAAAAAAAGATTTACTTATATATTTATTTTAGAGAGGGAGAATGCATGAACAGGAGGGGAAGAGGGAGAGAGAATCTCAAGTAGACTCCACACTGAGCATGTAACCCAGCATGGGGCACGGTCTCACAACCTGAGCTGAAACCAATAGTCCTGCACCCCTGGGAGATATTTCTCATCTACAAATGTTTATTCTTTATTCTCCAAAATCTGGGTATATAATTCTTATATTCTTCATATCTTTGCACAAAATCTGACTTCATTGATGTCATAATTCCATTGGACTTTAACCTGATTTAATATGTACTTATCTTTAAAAAAAAAATAGAACTGTAGAGAACATGCTTCAGTGAAGAATTTACCATGCCTACAGTGTATACGGAATTGATTTTATTTCAGACATAATGTATCTAAAGGTTAACATCTATAAGCCTTTGTTGCATTGCACATCTCATATAGATTTATCTCCTCAGCCCAATTTGCTACTGTTCTTACCTTTGCTGCCATCACGCAGAATTAATATTTTTGTCACCATTAGAGAATCAAAGCTACAATATAATTCCATCACATTTCCAAGTCAGTACATGCTTAGAACCCCTTTTGAAGGTCATTAAGTAACACAGAGTGGGTGATGCCATAAATTTCTTTGCACACCCAGGAAACAGAAATCCCAACACTCTAATTGACCTTGGCTATAGTATGAGGAGATGGTATTGGTAAGCAGTTTATTAGCATTGAGTTCCTGGGTGACCAGTTGCACAGAACTTTACTTGTTACCAAATAAAAACTGACTGGGGACCTTTAGTGTAATGGCATTTGGGGTTGACAGTGATGCTGAAGGAATAAGGACTAATGCCCAGAGCAGGTCTATAAAGAGCAAGGTGGTGAACGTATTTTCAATAACATGATTTCTATAATGGGCCAACTGCAATTCTCAGACAGCTAACCCAGCCCTGAAGTGAATACACAGTTAAAAGCAAGCATATCTTGACTCCAGATTCTGAATTCAATGAGTTTTATAAATGTTATTTTGTTCTATCAAGTTCTTCTCCTTGATTCCTTAAAAACAACTTCTGCAGCACTTCGTAGGTAAAACTAAAATTTGCATAATTACTTCTTTTGAAGTAAGGCTGCAAAATTGTTTCAACTGATTTTCACTGGATTTTAATCATTAAGTAAAATGATACTTTTCCCCCAAAAAAGTAACAGTTTCCTGGAAATGTACCTCATGGCTCTATTTCCTTTGTTAACTGATGCTGGTCATTTAATTCAATAACTTTTATAAAGCTAAAATTATAAGGATTTAATTGACTTTTGTCTAGCTTCCAATTATGTCTAATTTGTTTCTATTCAGTCTCATTAAATCCAATTATGGCTGGACTAATCGTAATTTCTCCCAATAGTTCATTTACTTTAAAATAAGGACTCTGTCCTTTGTGACTTTCAGATAATTTTTCATCAGGGTTAGGTAGGGTCTCTTAATTATATTAATACAAATGGCTTTCTATATGCATCAGTAAGTTTGTATTTAGTAATTAGGCAATCTCTTGTAACTCAGCATAGCTGTCTAGACCCTAGATACAGCATAGTAGTTACATCGGTAGCTTCCCAGTAGCCATAATTAGTATTAATTATAATCGGGAGACAATTCCTTTACATTTCACTTCATGTTTCATTATCCCAGTTATAGAAAATTGTAAAAAAAAAAAAAAAAAATATATATATATATATATATATATATATATATATATACATACAGAATTTGAATAAAAGGGAGGGAAGTGGAAGTTCTAGCACTTGGGACTCTTCCAGACCTCGTCTGGATATATCTCTTCATCTGGCTGTTTGGCTGTATCCTTTATCCTAGTTTTTATTACATAATGTACTGGTAAATGTAAGTGTTTCCCTGAATTTTGTGAGCTGTTCTAGCAAATAATCCAATATGAGGAGGTATTTGTAGGAACCGCCAATTCATAGCCAATAGCCAAATGGTCGGAGCACAAGTAAAAACTAGGGCTTGTGACTATATCTGAAAAGGGCAGGGGTTGGGGGGGCAGTCTTGTGGGACTGAGCCCTTAACCTGTGGGATCTGGTGCCATCTCCAGGTTGACAGTGTCAGCATTGAGTTAAACTGTAGGACACCCAGCTGGTGTCATAGAATTGTTTGGTGGAAGGGAAAAAGTCCCCATACATCGGTGCCAGAAGCATCATGAGCATAATAATAAAGAAGATACACTCCAGTGGAGGAGCATAGATTTTCTTTCCAATAACAATTCATATTTTTATTTATAAAGAGATAGTAATGGTAAGAAATTTAAACATGGGGATAAAGGATACGATTTTGGTAAGATTGCCATGGCAAAATACATAGAAAAGAAGAAAAAAATAAAGGAATTGGAAAAAAAAAAATAGCCCAGGCTTATGGGGAAATCCTGGGACTGAAGAACAGGCGAGCAGGGATTGTATTGTGTTTCTGCCTCAAAATGGCTCTATAACCTTACATAACTCATTCTCTTTTCCTGGGGTTTTAATTTTCTTTTCTACGAAGAATGAAGTAGGTCATCTCCAAGGTCCCAAAATACTGGCATTCTCACACTCTAGGTGGAGTGTAACTGGATCCCTAATTTCAGTTTCAATAATGCTTATGCACAGTACTGCAAGGAGTATGTCTAAACACTCGTGTTAGTCCTAATAAATAATTAAATCTAGTATCTGGCAGCTGGAGGCTATTGCACTCTGGTAAGTATTCTTGAGACTTATTCTATCAGTGTATCAAAATAAAATGCCAACAACTTAGTAGATATAAAGCCTATTAGCATCTGTGACTGCTATGTTATCTCAGAAACACTTGCAAGGATAATGCTAGAAAGTGGATCATGCTGAAAATTGGCCTAATTTTCCCCCCAAGATGCACCAAAATGATTAACCATTCCATTCACGGAAATTCGCTGCTCTCAAACATTCAAAAACCTTTCTAAGATCTGCAGTTTGAGGGCTGACATCACTCCAGCTCTTTGTGCGATTAATTGCATCTTCACTGGGTTAGGTACCAAGCATAATAGCAGCCTTGCCATCCATCGCAAATTTTTGAGATACCTGCTTGTATACTTGTAATCATAATAATGTCAACCTAAAAATCCTTATCAAAAAAAATTAGGGGAAAAATATAACATGGGGTTAAAGATCTAGGATGTCTATAAATAAACAAAAGGTAAAAGCAATACCAGTAATTTCTAACAGTGCTG
This sequence comes from Lontra canadensis, assembly GCF_010015895.1. Taxonomy (NCBI): domain Eukaryota; kingdom Metazoa; phylum Chordata; class Mammalia; order Carnivora; family Mustelidae; genus Lontra; species Lontra canadensis. Next base: position 1,631,425 of record NW_022631153.1, on the reverse strand, counting down.
TGAAAAGACATCAAGTTTAGCATTATCAAGTTAATAAAAAAAAAAAGTCTTAACAAGCTGCTGAACTTCAAAGCTGTAATGCTGCCCGCCACTGAGAGATGTGCCTACTTAAGATTATAGGTAATATACACGTGAACATCTCTAGTAAACTCTACATGACCTCACCATTAGAGGAAACAGGGAGAAGGGATAGTAGGAGGAGAGCTCTCTCTCTTTCTCCTTGAAACTTCATGAAGGGAATAGGATTCTTGCCCTACCATGCCTTTTTCCCATCTATTTTGATCATCCAGACAGACCTATACCAAAACAAAATGAAAGCACTAACACAGAGCTTCCCTGGCTGTATTTTTCTTAGTTTCATACAGAGAAGGTTCTAGTCATACTGCCACACACTGAACTCCCGACCCCGGGATTTTGCATTCTCACGCTATTGGTTATAAGATGCAGAAGGTAGTACAAAGCTATCACTTCAACTGGAAATATTGCACAAAAGACATGTGCTACAGATGACTGGTCAGAGCAAAAACATCATTCTAGGACATCAAAAACCCCTCTAAACTTTTCTCTCTACCAGTGACCCCTATCCCACTTCTGGCAAAAAAGAATGCAACACGGGCCAACCCACAGAGTCACCAGCTGCCTGGGAGATGATCAGACATTAGAAGTTCTGCACAAAGATACAAAATGCACCGGTGGGATTCTCTTCCTTGGCGATTTCAATTAAGAATGTCTGGATATCAGGCACTTGGCAATAGGAAGTGAAAAAATTATGATAGTGAAAGGCTTTGAAGGACCAAAAGTAAGCCAAGGTTAACACAAGAGTGCAGAGTAACTTCTAGACCCTCCCCAACGTCCAGTCTGAGCTAGAGTATAGAAATATATGGAAACAATTTATAGCTCAGATCAGAGAGATAATATTTTTAACTGCCCAGTTCAAAGGGAGCTATATTCTTAGGGCTAAACTCCCATACTCTGTCAGGGCCAGACAGAAATGGTTTAGAGACTTTCATTCACCATAGAAAGACATAATGAAGGACAAAGAGAATTTTGAAGGGAGGCATTCAGAAAGCCAAGAGAATAGGCCACTTATCCTTCATCCAATTTATGTGACTAAATGAGAGGTGGGAAATGTAAGGCCAGCACACTTGAAAAATCTATGAAATCTGAATCACATCAGGATCCCAAAGAGTAAAGGGTGGTGTGTCAGAGATTCTCAGGTCATTTGTGGGCCAAGAATAGCCACAGAAGACAATTTAGGTAACAAAAAGCCAACCAGTCTTCCTCATCAAAGGGCTTCAAATAGGGTAAATGGGTTTTTATGGAGAATATGTAGCTGGAACTGTCTGATATTTAAGAAAGGAATGAAGCTATACCCTTTAGAAGACAGTGAAAGTAAGCCTCACTGTGCACCTAAGACAAGTGATTTCCCTCCAGTAGACAAAATCTCAATTGTCTACATGCATTTCCAGAGACCAGACTAGATGTGGACAAGAGCCCAAAGTTGTCAGTGGTATGAGAGAGAAACAGATGCCCAACTATCTTTTTCTGTCAGCCCTTACCCCTATCAGTATACTGCCCTCTTTCCCTGCTGCCTGCTCTTCCTGGACATGCATAAAATATGGAGTCATTAGGGAGTTCAGGGATAGCTTGCTAGAAACAGAAAGGAAGCTGAGAGAGCACTTGTACAACCCTTTCCGTATACTATTTGTAGATACTAAAACTGAAACTTTTCCTACCCTAAGGCCCAGCGATTCCAATCCTAATGACATACTCAACAAAAATTAATGTATATGTGTACCAAAAGCCACATAATGAACATTACTAAAATGTCCATCAACAATACAGCGGTAAATATGTGTCGGGATATGAACAAAAGTAACAATTATGAAAAAACTGTTTCTACATGTAATAACATTTATTAAATCTCACAAGCAGAATGTAAAACAAAAAACCCAGCCACAAATACAATTCAAAGCACAATTTCAGTTACATCAGGTTTCAAATCTGGGAAAACTAATTTATCATGTAGGAAATCAGGAGAGCAATTTCTTTTAGGTAGATAGTAAGAGTTATGCCTAGAAAGGGACTTGTAAAAGAGCTTCTACAGGGCAAGTAACATTTTATATTTTCATCAGGATTGTGGTTATATGAGCATGTTCACTTTATGATGTTCAATCTATATACACTTTTGATTTGATTGCTTTTATGTGTGTATACCATACTTTAGTAAAAAGATTATTTGAAAAAAGATAAACACACACACGCCCAAAAGGGCACACATGACATTAATTAAAATAGTGATAATGAGAAAAATCTTAAAAGCAACCAGAGAAAAAACACAATGCCCACAGAGGAACATAAATGTATATGTATGTATGTATATATACACACACACCCCTTATAAGCCCTTGAGTAATCACAAAAAAATATGTTTCAACTAATAAGCCAGTAGTTGCAATAAAATGTCATACTAAAAAATTCAATCCAAAAGAAAAATAAGTAACCAAGAACAGATGGCAAAATAGAAAACAAATAGAAAATAGCAGACCTAAAGCCAACTATGTTAATAATTGTATTAAATGTAAAATGAACTAAATAAAAACTAGAGATCATGAGATCAGACAAAAATTCAAGAATGATATTCTATTTATGAGAAACTCACTTTATAAGAGAATAAGAGGATGAAGATAGATGTACAATATAAATACTAAAAATTAAAAAAGAAAATGCTTTTAATATCATAAAAAGCAGACTTAAGAAGAAGAAATATTGTCAACAACCAAAAAGGGAAATCCCGTAATGACAAATGGTCAATTCATCAAGAAGACTTAGCAATCCTAAATATGTGCATAATAATTCAGCTTCAAAGTACATAAAGCAAACACTAATAGAACTAAAAGGAGAAATAGAGATTTCAACACTACTCTTTTGAAACTTGACAGTAGCAGGCCAAAAATCAGTAAGGATAATGAAGACTCATAACGTTGTGAAATAACTTAACCAATTATCAGCACAATACACAGATATTTTTCCAACTACACATGGTACATTCAATGAGAGGAGCCACACGCTGGCATTCAAATATTAGTAAATTTAAAAAGATTAGTTTAGTTATCATGCAGTTAATTCTCTGACTAGAATTAAAAATAAGCCCCCCCAAATTCCAAATATCTAATATTTAAAATTTAAGCAACACATTTCTAAATAAGCCATAAGGCAGAAGAAAAAGGATCATAAAAAAAGCTAGAAAGTAATTTTAATAGAATCACAAATACCAAAACTTGTGGAATATAACAAAGCAGTGCTTCAAGTGTAATGTATATTTTTAGACACTTCCATAATAAAAGGTCTAAATACCCACTATTTAAGCTACCATCATAAAAAAATGGAACAAATTAAAACCAAAACAAAAGAAAAATAATAAAGGAAAAGAATTCAGAAATATAGAAAACAAAACCAACAGAACAAAGCTGATTCTTGTAAAAGATCAATAAAATTACAAACTTTTCGTCAGACTAACCAAGGGAAGAGAAGAAAGAAGGCACAAATTTTCAGATCAGGAATAAAAGATAGGACACCACTGGGGTTATAGGCTTCAAAGAGTAAATAAAGGATATTTTGAGTACTTTATGACAATAAATTCAACAACTTTGATGATATAAGTTCCACCAAGACACCTAAGTAAAATGTGGGCAAAAGACCTGAGCAGAAACTACTCCAAGAGAAATAACCAAAGGGTTAATAACATGAAAAGTTTCTTCATATTATTAGTCATCAGAGAAATTTGTATTTAAACTATGATGAGATTCAACTTCACATCCATTAGAATAATAAAAATTATATAAACTGAAAATATCAGCATTGGTGAGCATACGGAGCAATGGAGAAATTCATACTTGACAAGTGACAGAATAGAGTGGTAGAACTACGTTGGAGAAGAGTTAATTTGGTAGTTTCTTTTCAAGTCAAAAATACCATATGACCTCGCATCTCCATTCCTTAGGCATTTATCCAAGAATATAAAGACACGTCTACACAAAGACCAGGACCAGAGTGTTCACACCAGCTATATTCATAACAGCTAGTAACTGGACACAATCCAAATGTCCATCAACAGGTGAACTGTGGTACAACTGATGCTCAGCTGTACAAGAAGCCAAATAAAAGAAGAACTACTGATGCATGCCACAACTTGGATAAATCTCAAAACCGTCATGCTGAACAGAAGAAGCCAGACACAAGAGTCATACTGTAGGAGCCCAAATGTACTAAACTCTAGGATAGGTACTGACATAAAACAAGTGAGTAGTTGCCGGGACCTGGAGATAAGGGAATTAATATCAAAGGAACATGAAGGAACTTTCTGGGGGAGACAGGAAATGTTCTCTACCTTGATTGTGGTGGTGATTATCCAGATATACATATTTGTCAAAATTCATTGAGTTATATCTCTAAAGTGGCTGTATTTGAATATGTGTAAATTATGCTTCAATAAAGATGACATATATGAGGCATCTGGGTGGCTCAGTTGGTTGAGCATCCAGCTCACGATCTCGGGGTTAGAGCCCCGAGTTGGGCTCCACACTCAGCAGCGAGTTGGCTTCTCTCTTTCAACCTCTACCCCTCTGCCTGCTCATGCTCTCTCTCTCAAACAAATAAATCTTTAAAAAAATAAAGGTGATATCTTCAACACCCCACGCATGCTCAGAATTCTATATAACTCTTGTAAATTCCTATGTATTGTGTTCAGTTATAATAACTACTATGTTTCAACATTACCCAGTGTAGAAAACTTAATCTTATTTTTCTGAGACTTTATTTAAGGGGAGTGTGGGTGGCTCATTCAGTTAAGCATCTGCCTTTGGCTCAGGTCATGATCCCAGGGTCTTGGGATCAAGCCCAACATCAGGCTTCCTTGCTCAGCAGGAAGTCTGCTTCTCCCTCTCCCTCTGCAGGTCCCTCTGATTGTGCTGTTGCTCTCTTTCTCTGTCAAAGGGAAAGGGAGAAGCAGGTTCTCTACTAAGCAAGGAGTCCAACATGAGGCTCAATCCCAGGACCCCAGGATCATGACCTGAGGCAAAGCCTAACACTTAATCGAGCCACCCAGGCTCACCTAACCTTTTTTAAAGACTATAAATGTATGGAACAATGCTAGACCTATTCTCAGGTTGGCTTAATCAGCCTCTTCAATGGTGGGCCCAGAGGAGGCACCACCAGAAGGAGAGAATAAATCACACAAAATATTCGAAGGACCCAAATTTATAGCAAATTCCATACAAATGGAATTACTATAATTGCTATAGTAAATAAATTGGGCATTCTTGATACTTGAATATGGAATATGTGCCCAGGGAAATGAAATAAACAGTGAGCTTTATAAGCACTGTATTGTTAAGTGGAAAATACAAAGTCTTAAATAAAACTGTATGTAAAACTGGCACCAAAAAAAAAAAAAAGACTCTAAATGTATTGAAATGTTAGTAACTCTCATATACCTACACATATGTGCATATCTGATAGATAGATAGATAGACAGACAGATGTATATCTCTTAGCCTAATAAAGAGAAAGGACATGATATCCCTAAGTGGACATGAAGGACTCTTTCCATGATGTTCGAATGAGTCCACATGGTGCCCCCTGTTCTGCCTCCACCACAAGAGACCCGAAGCTCCTTCCAATAATTTACAGACTGGAAAGGAGCACAGCAGAAAAGACTGTGGGGCTTGTAACTGGAGATGATGAAGTGAAAGGAGAGTATGAAGTGGCACATTTAAAACTGAGAACATTAACATCCATGTACTCTCCCATCCTTATTATAACTTATAAACATAACAAAAAGTCTCCAGCAATTGAGGAAATATTTAGGAGAGAGCAGTACAAATTACCCAAAAAGGTTAATAGGAACTGCAACAAGGAACTTTAAAAGTTATAACACTAATAAAGTGTCTCAGAATACCTGCCTTTTGTGTATTTAAACATAGGCTGGAAAACAGACCAGGAGGGAAAGCAAGGAGAAAACCCTTACACTTACTTATTATGGAACAAACATCTACTTCCTCCATATGTGCCCATGAGGGCCAGGCAGTGAGAGCCAGATTTAAGCCCTGGGTTTTTCTGCCTAACATTAGCCTAGGTTCTTTCTCAAAAATAGAGCCTGAGATAAGGACCCTAGCGCAGGTAGTGTAATCTGTAATTAATTCTAGAAAGAGGAGTGAGTTCTTGGAAGAATGAAGTAGGGAATGAGGGAAAATGACTTCAAAGGTGCATTTTGTAACTCATTACCACTGTGGGTAATGGAGGCCCGACCCCACAGGGACACTGAGGAGTTTAAGTAGAATGAGTTGTTTATATTGAATGCACTGAGAAGTTTCCACCCAAGAGATGTTTTTCTACCAGTTTTATCCACCATCGGTCAAGGCTAGAGAGCTCTATACGGTTCTCAATCTTGGCTGCTAATCAGAATTGCTTGGAGAGTTTTTAAATATCCTCATTCCCACTGCAGTGTAAAGCACTAAGTCAGAATATCTGCAGGCGGTACCCAGGAATATATATATATTTTTATTTTTTTTTTAAGATTTTTATTTATTTATTTGACAGAGAGATCACAAGTAGGCAGAGAGGCAGGCAGAGAGAGAGGAAGGGCGGAGGGAAGCAGGCTCCCTGCTGAGCAGAGAGCCCGATGCGGGACTCGATCCCAGGACCCTGAGATCATGACCTGAGCCGAAGGCAGCGGCTTAACCCACTGAGCCACCCAGGCACCCCAGGAATATATTTTTTTAATCATTCCCAGATGCTAATGTTAGTCATTCTTGAGAACCACTACCCTGGACGGTAATGCCCTTGTACTTCCAGATATATATATACGTGTTTCCCCAGTTCTATACCAGAGCGTCAGAGAAACCACAGGGCATGCCGAGAAAAAGCACCTCGGTGCAGCTGAGGTGAATACACATGTAAAAGGTGGGCAGAGAGAATGAGTCAGAGTATGAGACGGCTGACACATCCTCCCCACTATCTACCCACTTTCAGTTCCAAATGTAGCAGACAGTTGGGTTGAGAAAGAAAGATAACAAGCATCACTCCTGAAAAAGGCAAATGGGAACAACTAAGAGCCCAGAATAACCCTTAGTTGTCCTTGATCACCCTGAGGCTCCTGTTAATCACATGCCCTGCACATAGTTACTACTCCATTAATGTTTGTTCAATTGAATTACAAGATTCTCAAAGACGCCAATGACACAGCCTCAGGGCAGAAAGGAATACATCACTGGAGTGACCTCTTCATTCTTCCACCTACCCAACATTAACACATTTGTGTTACTTACACATAGTATCCCATTATATATATATCCCATAATCCTCCAAATCCCCAAAATATCTCAATATTTTGAATATGTCTTGGGTTAAATGAAAAGCTATATTTTGCAATGATATTTGATGGGAAGACTTTAATACAATATCACCAGAGTTGGACTCCACAAAAGGTGAGGTATTTTCCTATTGCCACAGAGAGAAGAGACATTGCCATAGTCTACCCTTCTCCCATGTATTTCTAGAAGAAATGTCACTAATATCTTTCTAGACACAAAAAAGAATATAAAGTGTGGCTTCAATGTCTCTGATATGCAGTGTGACCTTGCAGTAGTTATGAATATTCTCTATGTCCTATTTTTTTTACCTTCAAATTAAAGCACTGGAATACATAATCTCAAAGAATCTTTTCATCTGAAAAATTCTATTTCATTTTAAATTATCTTTAAATATCAATCTAAGGAAACAGTTTTATTATTGTTCTTAAATATCTCAATTAATAATGGCTTTCCAAAACGTGGGCTGGATGACAATGACTTTGGCAAATAACACACAGATCACTGTCCTGAACTTTAAATTTACTCCTCACTGTGAGTCCCTATTAACTTCACAGTCCCTATCAAGTCTAGCCCCCATTTTATATGTATAGTTCTTTTTACCAATTAGTCTGGAAGCTACTTGAATATAAAGCTGTGTCTCAAACATATTTACCATCTTCTATAAAGCACAGAAAGTCCTATCTACTCTGGAAGTGCTTATTATTATTACTAAATTAGATACATTTGAAACTAACTTCCCCCCAACCATAGATCCAACTGCTACAAAAAGAAAAAAGAATGGTAAGCCTATCAAGTCATCTTCTTTCACAATTCAATTCTGTATCCCATTCAACAAATGTATTAATCAATGTTGGTTACTGGGTATCAAAAAAATGTTTACTGTAGTACCTGAGTTTTCTGTAAAAGGTGTGAAAAAAAAAATAACAAGTATGGAATTTAAGTTTGAATTATAAGCTTCAATATTTATAATATGTTTTGGGTTAAAGACTACAAGCTACAATTCTATTTGATGGGAAAACTAAAAAGGAAATAATTATATTGACCATAACTACTTTGAGAATTCAAATAGTATGCCAATCATAATTCTTCTCAGCAACATAAAAGACAGACTGTGGAAGACTCTATTTTGATGATCTAAGACAATAAACTATTAGAGATCAACCAGAGAGGAACTGCCCCAAGTTTAAAACTATGCATGCTCTATTTTTTTGTTAGAATTCTTATTTATGATTACTCTCTTTTAAGAAGAAGAAAGAGTGTGGGCTATTTTATTATAGTTGTTGTGACTGTTTTTTTTTGTTTTGTTTTGTTTTCATCTCTCAGGAAAACAGTCAAATAATGTTAAAGCATGAAGTTGGCCCCGTGCGATATGTTTCCATAATAACTACAAAGTTTAAAAAAGAGGTTTGTCATGGGAAATAGTATTTGTTCATTGGGCTTTAAATTATGTTTTTAACAGTAAGTTGAATTTTCTCACTCAAGGTATAAATCAGTTTATCAGCTTTGTTGTGACTAACTCACACTCCTTAAACAAACAACAACTTTGGGCTAATTAATTTGTCCCAATCTTTTTTCTTAAGAATTTTTTTTTTTTTTTGGTCCAGGTTTATCCCTGAAAAGATGCTTGAAATAAAGGTTACCTGGAGCTGATTCTGATTCAAATAATATTTTTTTTCTTCTATAAAAAGGGTGGCCCTTAAAAAAAAAAAAAAAAAAGGTGGTCCTTAATTTTTTGTTTGGGGTCCATATTTTAAATTATTCTTCTAGGGACACCTGGGTGGCTCAGTCGGTTAAGTGTCTGCCTTCAGCTCAGGTCATGACCCCAGGGTCCTGGGACTGACTCCCACATTGGGCTCCCTGCTCATTCAGGAGCCTGCTTCTCCCTCTCCCTCTGCCTGCCGCTCCCCCTGCTTTATGCTCTCTCTCACTCTGACAAATAAATAAATAAAATCTTTAAATTATTCTTCCGAAGCAAACAAATATGTCTCCTTAGGGTGATTTTATAAATAACAATATTTTTACCTTGAAATCTTCAAAGTGCTTTCAAATTCATGATCTTTTTTGTCTTCCATATTCATACTGTGAGCTCAGTATTTTCTAATTTTATAAATGTAGAACTAAAGAAGAGGTTAACAACTTGCCAAAGTTTGTTCAACTTGCAAGTTAAGGGGAACCAATCAGGTCTTCTCTGTTCAGAACCTCATTCTGAAATTACCTGAAGATCCAGAGACTCCATGTTTCATGTTGAAAACCAGTACCCTAAATGCTGCCCAGGATGGCACTTTAATCCCTCTGCCTCTTTATGTCAGTCTCTAACCTTGGTCTCCTTTGTTCACTTGACCTGGTCCTTTCACAACCAGGTAAGCAAAATGGGAAAAAATTATCTAAATGATCACTTCCCATGTCCTGGCCCACATCCACTCAGTAGATATTTATTGAGCATCTACTGTATCAGGCCAAGGTCTTGGTACTCCTGATATAGGTGTTAATAAGATAGACAAAATTCTAAGAACTCCATGAAATTAGTATTGATTCTTACCTCTCTACCATTTCAACAATTTTATTTTATGTCTGTCTTTTACTCAAACCTTTCAAATCCTTCTTGAGATAGAACTGTAATAAATATATAATTGGAGGGCACACTGGGGGTCAGTTAACAGCCTGCCTTTAGCTCAGGTCATGATCCCAGGGAATCCCTGCTCAGCAGGGAGCCTGCTTCTCCCTCTACTTCTGCCTCTTCCCTCTGCTCATGCTCTCCCTCTCTAATAAATCAATAAAATCTAAAAAAATAAAAATATGTATATAATTGGAGGTTATGATCACATACTGACTTATTCCCATTGTAAATTTATACCAATCATAGCGACTATTTGTCTCATTTTTGGTTTTAGTTTTGTTTGAAGGATGAGGAAGGGGGATGTTGTTCTGCTACTTTTCTCCCTTCCCTGCAGTGTCCTGTTCTAAATTCCCTTGTTGTATTGACCCTTGGAAGGTAAGTCCCCTTCCAGCTCCAGGGCAGTCTGTAAGTAGGCATGCAACCAGACTGAGGTGGCCATTCCTCCCCCGCAGGCCTTAGGTTTCTGACCCACTAAAGTTAGTCTGGCAGTGTCACATGATATCCCAGTAACAGGATGTTGATCTGATGCTTCCTGCTCAAAGATAAATGCAGAAGTTCCTGCTTCCCCTGATTCTATCTCTAAGACTAGTTTTCCAATCTCCAGCTGATTCTTTGAGCCTTGCTCCATCATTACCACCAATCTATGCAGTAAACTTCTCTTTAGTGTTATTTTCAAATGTTTGAAACTAAAGAGCACTAAGTGACACACTAGCTAAATGTAACAGGACCCTTCTGATACTTATGTTCCCCACTTCAAGCTCCACCAAGGTGGGGGGTGGGGGTCAGATTCCCCTTAATTAGCACTGGACACTCAATCTAGTGGGTAGTAAGTAACCAGTCAATGTCTGTGAAAGGGAAAAGGGAAGTAGGTGGGATGTAGGGAAGAAAAATGAAAAGAGGGATAAACATAAGGGCTTTGGGATTAATTCTATGTGACCATTTCTGACTAAAACTGCCAAAACTGCCAAAGGGAGGGGGGGGAACCACTAGAGAATCACCTAATTTCTGCTTAGGAAGGTTATTTCCTGAAGGAACAGAGAAATTATAGTTCATATATTTTATGTGAGAATTAAAGACAATTAGTGTTTGAAGGAAATTTGGGTAAACATATGTTACTAAATTCAAACTAGTTACTAAATTCAGAAAAGTTGGTAAATATTAATGAAGTGAAAGATGAGATGAAGAAATGAGGGAATGCAGTAGGACTCAAAAAGTAGACCTGAATAAAACATTAAGCATTCTTTTAATTTAGCTGAATAACATTATTAGGGATGGAAGTCTACAGCATTCTGGCTTTTCTATTTATACCACTGTCAGTACAGTGCTTATAAAAGTTAAGGAAGATTGGAAAAAATCATGAATGGTCTTTCTGCTTAAATATATTTGCATCCCAAACAAACAAAGAATCCCAGAACTTCTTGTATTGGTCTCCTACCATGGAAATCTCTTTCAATATATATTTTACATGTTCTTTGATGATTTGGCTGGTTACATTCCCACTCCTTAAAATGCTCTCTCCTCCTCACTTCTTGCTATTTGCTGAGATTTGCTGACAGACACCCTCTATCCCCTTGTTACCAAATTCCCAGTAAAAGGATTCCATCTCTCTCCTTTGTAACCTCCAGGGTTAATTGATGTATCTTTCAGTATGCATCAGTTATGTAATCTAGGGTCCCTGATATGCTCAGCTGTTTTCATTTTATGGCATAGAATTTTAACATGTACAGCCACTTCCAAGCAGAAGTGGGAATAAGCAATTATCTGTTCAATTGATATTTCCCAGACACACAAGTTATTTAATGTTTTTATTAACCCTCAGAATGGCAATGTTATTCAATCCCCAAGCCCAGTGAACACTCTGTAGGAAATTCAGTTACTATATATATGCAATCATCATTTAAAAACTAATGGGAAAAAAAAAATGTCTCCTCAGCCAAATATACCTTTTGACCAAGCACTTTTTAACATTTCTGTCATAAAATATAAATCCAAAACCATCTTTAGGTCACTGACAGAGGGAAAAGGCTTATTTTAAAATCAGATGCTTAAAAGAAATGATGAGAAAGAAATCTAGCCAACTTTACCAAAACGAAATTCTTCAGAAATTAGGCACAAGCATCCAAGGAGAAACTTTCATTTACTGTATAAAGGAGAACACTTTTTCATCATTTCAAGCACAAAAAAAAAAACACCCAAAAAAAAAAAAAAAAAAAAAAAACTCTTAGTCATAAGAATATCAGCAAATTTTAAATCTAGATTCTAAAAGCCACTCTCAGGCTACAGTAATTGACATGTTTCCACCAACAGCTAAAACAGCACAAGCTACTAGGAGGCAGTGGATAGATATTTGTTGGACAGCTTTTATTATAGTCCAAACTAGCACAAAATAAAATGCTGCTGGAGGTAAGTCCCCTTTCAGCAACTCCCTTGCTCTGTACAATCCTATTTCCTACTTGATCTCTCCATCCTCTTGCCTCTGGTCCTCAGAGCCCTACTGTTTTTCCAAGCCTTTCCCAGGCCAGCCACCACTACTCCCAGTCTACTAGTAGTGGTACTCTTACCCTCCCAGATGTAAGGGCAACAGCAAATGAAGCAGGAGGCAGCAGACCAGGTACAGGGCTCAGGTCACAGCATTACCACAGATGCCTTGACTGGAGTTTAAACACTGAAAATATGACTTCTGACCACACAGGGAAAAATGTTAGCACCTGCTAAGACCCTGTGCACAGAGGTCTAAGCACAGTCATTGAACCGAGGGCATGGTCCATTAGCTGACCACTGGATACTAGCTTCCCCTCTCCCAACCCCATATATAATGTGTCATCTCAGGTCTTTACTCACCAATTTTACCCCTGGGGTCTTTCTTCATCATTTTCCATCTCTTTCCTTTATCCTCAGTCTATCCCACCATTCCTTCTTCATTCTCTAGAAAGACAATGTCTCTCCAAAAGGAAAACATTTTCCTGATCCTGCATCTTGCTCTTTATCTAGAGGTTCTCAAACAGGGCAATGCATAGAAACACAACTAGGGGAGACGCTGCTGCTAGCATTAGGGGGTAGAAGCCAGGGATGTTGCTAAATTTCCTGCAAAGCATGGGACAGCCCCATAACAAAGAATTGTATGACCCAAAATGTCAGCAGTGCTGGGGTTGAGAAATCTTGTTTTGTTTTGTTTTTTTAAGATTTCATTTATTTATTTGTCAGAGAGAGAGAGAGAAAGCGTGCACAAGCAGAGGGAGCAACAAGCAGAGGGAGAAGCAGATTCCCCGCTGATCAGGGAGGCTGATATGGGGCTTGATTCCAGGACCATGATTTGAGCCGAGGTAGACGCTTAACTGACTGAGCCACCCAGGTACCCCAAGAAATCTTGCTTTAGACATCACTGTATACTTCACGCTAAACTTCCTGCCACGTCTTATACCCTTAGCAGTTTCTACCATCACCCTTCCAACTCACTGCTGAATCCATAAGAATTTGCTGTCTGCCGTATCTATTCTAGTCATACTGCTCCTGCAAAGCTCACACACAATTCTCACACAGAAAAAATCAGAGAAAGAATGCTTTTCAAAACTGTATTCTCTTCTGTTTTTTGAGACCTCCTCACCTCAAAGGCATCATCACAGCACTTGCAGGATAAAATTTGAATACCTCTGCCTGGCTCCCAGGGTTCTTATCTCCATGTCTGCCATTGAATCCCAGAGGTCTTCCACTCACACCTGGCTTTCAGCCATGCAAACAAACTATGTGCAGATTCCCAAAGAAGCCAGGTGCTGTCTAACCTCTTCTTTTTCATACATGCCATTTACTCTGCCCAGAAGTCCCTCCCACAAGCCTACCTACTGAGTCCTTACCCAACTTTCCAATTTGGGGAAGATACCTCCTCCATTCTGAGAATTTCCTACATTGCAGACAGATATTGTGCTGCTCTGAGTGTCTACTGCTTGCATGACATTGAGCTTCTAACACTTTGAGCTTATATCTAGTTTTTCCATATTCTCTCATCACCCTTTCCCATGAAAATAGGAGTCCCTGGATCTGGGTTCTCCGTATTTTCTTATAACCAGAGCCTAGCATAGTGGGTAAATGGCTGGTGCTAAATAATAAGTCTGTAAAATGAATAAGTTATTTCAAAGCAAACAACATAATTATCATCTCAATGAATCCTCCAGCTATATCCCATACCTGTATTTATTTAATCCCACTACCTTTAAATGCTTTGTTTTTCCCTCTCTTCCCCACTTCTTGTCAAGGAAAAGACCCATCTTATCAAGGCTTGGGATGGCTAGGAGTTAATATAATGAATCAGCCTGTTTCAGAGATGAAGGAGCTGAGGCATGGAGAAGCTAACAGACAGAGCCTAGTGCCCAGAGTGGGCTCTTACAAGGTCCTTGGAAGACAGTAAAGGGGAAGCCAGCTCCACTGAAGCAGGAATAAAAGAGGGAGGGACTATGTCCCTTTTTGATATAGAAAGTTCACCTGAATTGACTGAAATATTAGCAACTTCCGGGCAGTGATCAGTTAAATGCGTATAGCAGATATCATGCATGACTCAAATATACTTAATTTTGTTTCTTTGTTGTTTTTCCTGTTTTGTTTTTTGACTGGGGCTGCTGACTCACAGTCAGGCATCACTGAATGTGACCTGACTTTGCTTTACTGTACTTACATTAGTCAAATGTTTCCTAGTGTGCAATAGCACAGCTGAGCAAACAGCCTCCGCAAACACAGTTTCCTCTTTTATTTTTTATTCTTCCTGACACATGTGCCTCTGATGATCTTTCCCACTAGACATGGTCATTTTTTTTAAATTTTATTTATTTGTGTAATCTCTACCGCCAACATGGGACTCGATCTCAAGACTCCAAGATCAAGAGTCACCTGCTCCTCTGACCAAGCCAGCCTGGAACACCAGACGTGGTCTTTCTTGAGGCTTAATTCCCAGTTCAAAAGTGAAGAAAAGACGAAACACCAACTTGGTCTAAACCAAAATTAAATTAAACTCATATCTATGTTGGCTTTAAAAAAAAATCTAAATGTTAACTGAACCAGCTCAGTAGAAAACAAAAGGGAAAAATTGATCCAAATTTGTCTAAAGGGCTAGATAATGCCTTAAAGGTAAATGTTAGCCAAAAGGTAGAGTTTTTATAAAATCCCAATAAAAAATGGCATTCCACTTGAAAAAAGCAGTTTCTATAAAATATAAAATTCAATATATGCTATATACCATACTTCATGATATATACAATCCGTGTATCAATATTTTATAAGGAGAGCTATATTGACATGATGTAACTGTGTTATAATTTTGAAAATCACAACAATATGTTTGAACAATTTACTTTGTTGTTTTAACAATATGTTTAAAATCTGGAACTGAACAGCAATTGATGCATTAATGCCATTTCTCTCTCCAAAACAAATATTTAGCACCCATTATTTATATAATTCCCCAACTAAATGAACTTTATTTTTCACTTGCCAGCAGTTTCTTAGAAAAATAAACCTAAAAGAAACAGGTTCTATTTAAAGATACTTCAGAAACTCCAGACAACTTATCTAATGTAAAAAAATTTCACATAATTTATAATACTAGTATGTAAATGTTAAATTCCATCTTTATTTTAATGACTATTTAAAGTAATTTCCTTTACCATTTTTCTTAACCTAAAAAGCAATTAATAACAATGGGTAATATTGTTGCTCCATTTTGGGTATACACATGAGGCTATTTGAATTTTTCTTAGCTGAGTTGTAAAAAGTTTCTCTGAGAAATAATTAGGCTTTTGAAACAGAGATGTTATTATATTAGGTCAGAGAGATCCACAACTAAATTTATCATTTTCATATGTCGCTTTTCATCTGCTAAATATAATTACCTTGTTATTTGCCTTTTTTAACTATAAAATTCAGTGAATAAATAAAAACTCAATGCCGCTCAACATATAAAAGTAGTTTTTACAGTGATTCAAAAATCAAAGCCATCCTTTCCCGTCCTGGTCTCACTGAAAATGGTTTCAATGAGAGCAGAAAGGTGCTGATGGGTAATAGCCAATCTACTGTGAAAGAAACCGCAGACTATGAGCTAGAAGCCACCAGTGTTCAAAGCCTAATTACCCAGATGTCACAAGTACAAAATTACATGCTTTTATCACGTTAAAATAATTAAGATAGCTCACAAAATTTTTCCCTGTGAATTTTAAATCCAGTTAATCCCAATGACCTGTAAAAGAATCTTTTATTTAGTGACACTTTGCTTGCTGTCTTAAAAACGCAAATTGTGACCTCATACCTCTACCTTTGAGCAGAGATGGATAAAACTATGTCCCAGCACCTTGGCTTCTAGGAAGAAAAACAGCAACGACAACAAAAACCCACCAGTCAGGGGCGCCTGAGTGGCTCAGAGGGTTAAAGCCTCTGCCTTCGGCTCCGGTCATGATCCCAGGGTCCTGGGATCGAACCCCACATCGGGCTCTCTTCTCAGCAAGGAGCCTGTTTCCTCTCTCTCTTCTCTGCCTGCCTCTCTGCCTACTTGTGATCTCTAGCTGTCAAATAAATAAGTAAAACCTTTAAAAAAAAAAAAAAAAACCCACCAGTCAATCCTAGCTTACTGCATGTTTACCACTGTGCCAGACACTCTCATAGACATCTAGACTCATACTTCAAACCACTTCGCTGCCAATAAGAATGTGGAGACCCAGAAAGTCTGAATACACTTGGCCAAGTCAGTGCCAAGCTGGGATTGTTATCAACTTCTATTGATCTAGAAGACAGTTTCTAAAAAACTTCACTAGATGAGTCAGACTTCAAGATATGGACACTGAAGAAAATAAAATAAAGTTTAAAAAAATAAATAAAGATATGGACACTGAATGGGCATAGATGAAATATTCAACTATGGTCACGTCCTCTTAACTATGTATCTGAATAATAATTCAACTGAAAAGGAACAATATTATATTAATAACTTACACATTAAACTAATTATCTTGCAAGAAGATCTTTTTCTTCCTTATATATTCCTAACAACCAATGCTTTTAGGCATTTATTCTAAATGCACAACATGCCACTATTAAAAACACGTGTTGAGAGAGAGGAGTCAAGATGGCGGAGAAGTAGCAGCTGAGACTACTTCAGGTTGCGGGAGATCAGCTAGATAGCTTATCTAAAGATTGCAAACACCTACAAATCCAACGGGAGATCGAAGAGAAGAAGAACAGCAATTCTAGAAACAGAAAATCAACCACTTTCTGAAAGGTAGGACTGGCGGAGAAGTGAATCCAAAGGGACGGGAAGATAGACCCCGGGGGGAGGGGCCGGCTCCCGGCAAGCGGCGGAGCAACGGAGCACAAAATCGGGACTTTTAAAAGTCTGTTCTGCTGAGGGACATCGCCCTAGAGGCTTAACTGGGGTGAAGCCCACGCGGGGCCAGTGTGGCCTCAGGTCCCACAGGGTCACAGAAGGATCGGGGGTGTCTGAGTGTCGCAGAGCTCGCAGGTATTAGAACGGGGAAGCCGGCTACAGAGACGGAGCCGAGGAGTGAGCTCACAGCTCGGGCTTACTTTGAACCGGTCGCAGGCTCGGTGAGCTCGGAGCGCAGCCGGAGGCCAGGCAGACGGGAGTAATTGGGCGCTGTTCTCTGAGGGCGCACTGAGGAGTGGGGCCCCGAGCTCTCGGCTCCTCCGGGCTGGAGACTGGGAGGCCGCCATCTTCATTCCCGTCCTCCGGACTCTACGGAAAGCGCTCAGGGAACAAAAGCTCCCGAAAGCAAACCCGAGCGGATTACTCAGCCCGGCCCCTGGTAAGGGCGGTGCAACTCCGCCTGGGGCAAAGACACTTGAGAATCACTACAACAGGCCCCTCCCCCAGATGATCAACAAGAAACCCAGCCAGGACCAAGTTCACTTACGAGGAGTGCAGTTTCAATACCAAGGAGAGCAGCGGAATTCCAGAGGAGGAGAAAGCAAAGCACGGAACTCATGGATTTCTCCCCATGATTCTTTAGCCTTGCAGTTAATTTAATTTTTTTTTCTTTTTCAATTTTTTTCTCTTCTTCTGCTAAATTTTTTTAACTTTTACCCTTTTCTTTTTTAACGTTTTTTAACTAGTTTATCTAATACATATATATTTTTTTCCTTTTTATATTTTTTTCATTATTGCTTTTCTTTTTTTATTTGTTTCTTTTTTCTTTTTTCTTTCTTTCTTTTTTTTTTTTCTTTCTGAACCTCTTTTTATCCCCTTCCCCCGCCCCCTCACGATTTGGGATCTCTTCTGATTTGGCTAAAGCATATTTTCCTGGGGTTGTTGCCACCCTTTTAGTATTTTACTTACTCCTTCATATACTCTTATCTGGAAAAAATGACAAGGCGGAAAAATTCACCACAAAAAAAAGAACAAGAGGCAGTACCAAAGGCTAGGGACCTAATCAATACAGACATTGGTAATATGTCAGATCTAGAGTTCAGAATGATGATTCTCAAGGTTCTAGCCGGGCTCGAAAAAGGCATGGAAGATATTAGAGAAACCCTCTCGGGAGATATAAAAGCCCTTTCTGGAGAAATAAAAGAACTAAAATCTAATCAAGTTGAAATCAAAAAAGGTATTAATGAGGTGCAATCAAAAATGGAGGCTCTCACTGCTAGGATAAATGAGGCAGAAGAAAGAATTAGTGAAATAGAAGACCAAATGACAGAGAATAAAGAAGCTGAGCAAAAGAGGGACAAACAACTACTGGACCACGAGGGCAGAATTCGAGAGATAAGTGACACCATAAGATGAAACAACATTAGAATAATTGGGATTCCAGAAGAAGAAGAAAGAGAGAGGGGAGCAGAAGGTATCTTGGAGAGAATTATTGGAGAGAATTTCCCCAATATGGCAAAGGGAACAAGCATCAAAATCCAGGAGGTTCAGAGAACCCCACTCAAAATCAATAAGAATAGGTCCACACCCCGTCACCTAATAGTAAAATTTACAAGTCTTAGTGACAAAGAGAAAATCCTGAAAGCAGCCCGGGAGAAGAAATCTGTAACATACAATGGTAAAAATATTAGATTGGCAGCAGACTTATCCACAGAGACCTGGCAGGCCAGAAAGAGCTGGCATGATATATTCAGAGTACTAAACGAGAAAAACATGCAGCCAAGAATACTATATCCAGCTAGGCTATCATTGAAAATAGAAGGAGAGATTAAAAGCTTCCAGGACAAACAAAAACTGAAAGAATTTGCAAACACCAAACCAGCTCTACAGGAAATATTGAAAGGGGTCCTCTAAGCAAAGAGAGACCCTAAAAGTAGTAGATCAGAAAGGAACAGAAACAATATACAATAACGGTCACCTTACAGGCAATACAATGGCACTAAATTCATATCTCTCAATAGTTACCCTGAATGTTAATGGGCTAAATGTCCCAATCAAAAGACACAGGGTATCAGAATGGATAAAAAAACAAAACCCATCTATATGTTGCCTACAAGAAACTCATTTTAAACCCGAAGACAACTTCAGATTTAAAGTGAGGGGGTGGAAAAGAATTTACCATGCTAATGGACATCAGAAGAAAGCAGGAGTGGCAATTCTTATATCAGATCAATTAGATTTTAAACCAAAGACTATAATAAGAGATGAAGAAGGACACTATATCATACTCAAAGGATCTGTCCAACAAGAAGATCTAACAATTGTAAATATCTATGCCCCTAACGTGGGAGCAGCCAACTATATAAACCAATTAATAACAAAATCAAAGAAACACATCTACAATCATACAATAATAGTAGGGGACTTTAACACTCCCCTCACTGAAATGGACGGATCATCCAAGCAAAAGATCAACAAGGAGATAAAGGCCTTAAATGACACACTGGACCAGATGGACATCACAGATATATTCAGAACATTTCATCTCAAAGCAACAGAATACACATTCTTCTCTAGTGCACATGGAACATTCTCCAGAATAGATCACATCCTTGGTTCTAAATCAGGTCTCAACCGGTATCAAAAGATTGGGATCATTCCCTGCATATTTTCAGACCACAATGCTCTGAAGCTAGAACTCAATCGCAAGAGGAAATTTGGAAAGAACCCAAATGGCGACTAAACAGCATCCTTCTAAAGAATGAATGGGTCAACCAGGAAATTAAAGAAGAATTGAAAAAATTCATGGAAACAAATGATAATGAAAATACAACAGTTCAAAATCTGTGGGACACAACAAAGGCAGTCCTGAGAGGAAAATATATAGCGGTACAAGCCTTTCTCAAGAAACAAGAAAGGTCTCAGGTACACAACCTAACCCTACACCTAAAGGAGCTGGAGAAAGAACAAGAAAGAAACCCTAAACCCAGCAGGAGAAGAGAAATCATAAAGATCAGAGCAGAAATCAATGAAATACAAACCAAAAAAACAATAGAACAAATCAACGAAACTAGGAGCTGGTTCTTTGAAAGAATTAATAAGATTGATAAGCCCCTGGCCAGACTTATCAAAAAGAAAAGAGAAAGGACCCAAATCAATAAAATCATGAATGAAAGAGGAGAGATCACAACTAACACCCAAGAAATACAGACAATTATAAGAACATATTATGAGCAACTCTATGCCAACAAATTTGACAATCTGGAAGAAATGGATGCATTCCTAGAGACATATAAACTACCACAACTGAACCAGGAAGAAATAGAAAGCCTGAACAGACCCATAACCAGTAAGGAGATTGAAATAGTCATCAAAAATCTCCAAACAAACAAAAGCCCAGGGCCAGATGGCTTCCCGGGGGAATTCTACCAAACATTTAAAGAAGAACTAATTCCTATTCTCCTGAGACTGTTCCAAAAAATAGAAATTGAAGGAAAACTTCCAAACTCATTTTATGAGGCCAGCATCACCTTGATCCCCAAACCAGACAAGGATCCCATCAAAATAGAGAACTACAGACCAATATCCTTGATGAACACAGATGCAAAAATTCTCACCAAAATACTAGCCAATAGGATTCAACAGTACATTAAAAGGATTATTCACCACAACCAAGTGGGATTTATTCCAGGGCTGCAAGGTTGGTTCAACATCCGCAAATCAATCAATGTGATACAACATATTAATAAAAGAAAGAACAAGAACCATATGATACTCTCCATAGATGCTGAAAAAGCATTTGACAAAGTACAGCATCCCTTCCTGATCAAAACTCTTCAAAGTGTAAGGATAGAGGGCACATACCTCAATATTATCAAAGCCATCTATGAAAAACCCATCGCAAATATCATTCTCAATGGAGAAAAACTGAAAGCTTTTCCGCTAAGGTCAGGAACACGGCAGGGATGTCCGTTATCACCACTGCTATTCAACATAGTACTAGAAGTCCTAGCCTCAGCAATCAGACAACAAAAAGAAATTAAAGGCATCCAAATCAGCAAAGAAGAAGTCAAACTATCACTCTTCGCAGATGATATGATACTATATGTGGAAAACCCAAAAGACTCCACTCCAAAACTGCTAGAACTTGTACAGGAATTCAGTAAAGTGTCAGGATATAAAATCAATGCACAGAAATCAGTCCCATTTCTCTACACCAAAAACAAGACAGAAGAAAGAGAAATTAAGGAGTCCATCCCATTTACAATTGCACCCAAAACTATAAGATACCTAGGAATAAACCTAACCAAAGAGACTAAGAATCTATACACAGAAAACTATAAAGTACTCATGAAAGAAATTGAGGAAGACACAAAGAAATGGAAAAATGTTCCATGTTCCTGGATTTGAAGAATAAATATTGTGAAAATGTCTATGCTACCTAAAGCAATCTACACATTTAATGCAATTCCTATCAAAGTACCATCCATTTTTTTCAAAGAAATGGAACAAATAATCCTAAAATTTATATGGAACCAGAAAAGACCACGAATAGCCAAAGGAATATTGAAAAAGAAAGCCAAAGTCGGTGGCATCACAATTCCGGACTTCAAGCTCTATTACAAAGCTGTCATCATCAAGACAGCATGGTACTGGCACAAAAACAGACACATAGATCAATGGAACAGAATAGAGAGCCCAGAAATAGACCCTCAACTCTATGGTCAACTAATCCTTGACAAAGCAAGAAAGAATGTCCAATGGAAAAAAGACAGCCTCTTCAATAAATGGTGTTGGGAAAATTGGACAGCCACATGCAGAAAAATGAAATTGGATCATTTCCTTACACCACACACGAAAATAGACTCAAAATGGATGAAGGACCTCAATGTGAGAAAGGAATCCATCAACATCCTTGAGGAGAACACAGGCAGCAACCTCTTTGACCTCAGCTGCAGCAACATCTTCCTAGGAACATCGCCAAAGGCAAGGGAAGCAAAGGCAAAAATGAACTATTGGGATTTTATCAAGATCAAAAGCTTTTGCACAGCAAAGGAAACAGTTCACAAAACCAAAAGACAACTGACAGAATGGGAGAAGATATTTGCAAACGACATATCAGATAAAGGGCTAGTGTCCAGAATCTATAAAGAACTTAGCAAACTCAACACCCAAAGAACAAATAATCCAATCAAGAAATGGGCAGAAGACATGAACAGACATTTCTGCAAGGAAGACATCCAGATGGCCAACAGACACATGAAAAAGTGCTCCATATCACTTGGCATCAGGGAAATACAAATCAAAACCACAATGAGATACCACCTCACACCAGTCAGAATGGCTAAAATTAACAAATCCGGAAATGACAGATGCTGGCGAGGATGCGGAGAAAGGGGAACCCTCCTACACTGTTGGTGGGAATGCAAGCTGGTGCAACCACTCTGGAAAACAGCATGGAGGTTCCTCAAAATGTTGAAAATAGAACTACCCTATGACCCAGCAATTGCACTGCTGGGTATTTACCCTAAAGATACAAACGTAGTGATCTGAAGGGGCACGTGCACCCAAATGTTTATAGCAGCAATGTCTACAATAGCCAAACTATGGAAAGAACCTAGATGTCCATCAACAGACGAATGGATAAAGAAGATGTGGTATATATATACAATGTAATACTATGCAGCCATCAAAAGAAATGAAATCTTGCCATTTGCGACAACGTGGATGGAACTAGAGGGTATCATGCTTAGCGAAATAAGTCAAGCGGAGAAAGACAACTATCATATGATCTCCCTGATATGAGGGAGAGGAGATGCAACATGGGGGGTTAATGGGGTAGGAGAAGAGTAAATGAAACAAGTTGGGATTGGGAGGGAGACAAACCATAAGTGACTCTTAATCTCACAAAACAAACTGAGGGTTGCTGGGGGGAGGGGGGTTGGGAGAGGGAGGGTGGGGTTATGGACATTGGGTAGGGTATGTGCTATGGTGAGTGCTGTGAAGTGTGTAAACCTGGAGATTCACAGACTTGTACCCCTGGGGGGGGAAATATATATGTTTATAAAAAATAAAATTAAAAAAAAATAAAATAAAAAATAAAAACACGTGTTGAAATTGTAATGACAACCCTCTCATATCAACCCCCACCCATATGGACTGATCCATCCTACAAAATGCACTGTGACCAGCTATAAATAAAAGAGTCATTAGAGTTGACAAAAAAAAAAAAAGTTCTAACAGCAAGGTATCAATCATTCCTTGTCAAGATTTCAAGTTTTTCCAAAGTAAGTGAGCGTAAGTACATAAAGGCATTTCCCTGGATCACATTTTGTGTTTCAGATTCAAGTTTTGCAAAAGAAACCCAAGTTGAACTTAGTTCATTACTTCAAACACCAGCTCACATAGCCCTTCGCACAGAATCAAGTGCAATGGATCTGGCAGTGAGACTGGAGGTTTTGTCAAGAGTTTGCATGTGGGTATTTCTCAAGGAATGAGACAGGCAGAAAGTGAGAGGGCCCAATCTGGAGTTTAGAAGCAGCCATAAGGATACAGTCAGTTCTTTCTGAATCCCAGGCTCCTCAGTGATCACAGCCGTGCTGTCCGTATAGAAGCCACTAACCACCTGTGCATACCAACTACTTGAAATGAGCTATCTCATTACATTCAGTTAGCCAGCATACAGTACTGAACATAATTAAAAAAATAAAATAAAATAAAAAATAATAAGAAAGTGCTTATTAGAAAAAAAATGAGCTAGTTCAAATTGAGATGGACTAGAAGTACAGAATATATACCCTGGATCATAAAGACTTTATATGAAAAAGAATGCAAAGTGCTAAAAATTTTAATTATATGTTGAAATGATAACATATTATATATACTGAGCTAAATTAAAGGTTATTAAAATTAATTCTACCTGTTCTTGTTTCAACTTTTTAAATGTGGCTACTAAAAATGTTTAAATAAAAGAAAATCCTAATTACCCATATATCCAGAGGAATTAAAAGCAGGATCTCAGAGAGTTATTTGCACACCCATGTTCATAACAGCATGATTTAGAAGAGCCAAAGGTGCAAATTACCCAGATGGTTATAAACAGATAAAAATAAATAAGTAGGGTATAGCTATATAATGGAAACTTATTAAACCATAAAAAATAAAGTACTATTCAATGTTATAACATGGTTAAACCTTAAGAACATTATTTTAAGTGAAAGAAGCCAGTCACAAAAGACTGCAAAGTATAAAATCTATAGAGACAGAAAGTAGATTCCAGGATACTTAGCTCTGGGAGGAAGGGAATTGGTGAATAAGAGGGTGTGATAAAGATTATAAGTTTTTTTTTTTTTAAGTGAGTAAAACATTCTAAAATAGACTAAGAAAAGGGATGCATATATTTGTGAATGTACTGAAAACTACTGTTGTACACTTCAAATGATGAATTGTATGGCATATGAATTACATCTCAATAAAGTTCTTCTTTAAAAAGAAAACAATAAGGGAAAAATCATTTTTTTTAAATGGAGTGTAGGTAGACAGGAGAGAGAAGAGAATTCCAAGAGAGGGAGTGGCCTCTGCAAATAGACAAAGCTGGCAAGGGCAGATCTGTTCTCTCCCCTTAATGGACAATCCACATTCTTCCAAATTCAGTCCAAAGTCTTCAAGGGTCTCATGACACAGAAGCAGAATCCTTACCAGGTGAAGCCCTCCAGATCTGCCCTGCTCACAGTGCTACTGACTGCTCCCCTAAATGTGCATATATTCATGCAACCCCAATAAAACTTATATCCCTCCTACACAGAAATGGCTAAGAATAAGGGAAAGAGGGGAAAAAAAAAAACACCTCACATAATGCATTAACCATTTACTTGATAGCAAAGCTATGTAATTAGCATTGTTGCTAAGATCCATAGAAGTTGCTAGACAAGGATAATGTAACTTCTCAAAGCAACAAAGAATGGATGTATTTATAAAAATGAAAATTGTAGAAGAGTTTCTTCTCACTGAATTGCATAAGATACGTTGTATTTGAAACAAAGGAAAATGTTTCTCCCCCAACAAGATTTTTAAAAACCAGAAATATGACTAATGCCTTTCTTTCTATTAAAGAAAGGAGACACTTTGCATTATTGCTTCTTAACAGTCCTCTGTAAAGCTACATTCTCACAACTGAATAAAAAGAGACTGCAAAACTGTGCCAGTGAAATGAAACTTTTGACCTCTGTTTCATTTAACTGGCAGAAGGTTGCAAAAGCTGACCTGCTCAGACTGCAGATGAATGAAGGGAATCCAAGTCCTTGCATAAAAAGAAAACTGTGTTATATGGTCCACTCATTCACTCAGGGTACTTGCAACACGGTGAAGACAAGAGAATTCACCCCCAAATTACAGAAATACTAAAATGCTATTCTCCCAAATAGAAGCAGAAGGCTACATGACACATACGACACCTGACACATGACTCAAACAAAACATGAAGAGAATTGTATGGTACTTTCAATCTTTTTTTAATTTAGGTATCTGTGTATCCATTACTAAACTTTGTTGACTAATCCCTCAGGTAGTAAGGAACTCATGGAAAAAAAAAAAACTGGATTATACAACCTTTTTTATGTTTTCAAAATGTATCGTAGTCTTGGCCAGAGATACTTTTGGTTTTTAAACAGTGATTTAGATGATCTCATTAAGTGGCATAGTAAGACTACCATGCAATTAGCATGAGTTCCAAAACACAACTGAGGGCCCACAGTGTACTATTCAGTACCCAAAAGGAAGAACTTGCTTCCATTTCATATCACTTTCCAGTAATGTGAATGAAGCAGAGATAAACCACCTACCTGAACTCCCAAATTGGAATACTCTACCTCACAAGGTTATTATTCATAATAGAAAGGGTTAAAGAGTTTCCCAGACAAGGAAAAACTGAAGGAATTCATTACCACTAAATCAGCCTTATAAGAAATATTAACAGGTCTCCTTTAGTGAAAGAAAAAGGCCATAATTGGAAATAAGAAAAGAAAACACATGAAAGAAGCTGGTAAAGGCAAATATATAGTAAAGACAGTAGTAAATGATTATCAGCTTAAAATAGACTGTCTCATATATACATATATGATATGTATATATATATAATATAGAAATATTTCTATTAGTTGATTTATGTGAACCCTATGTTAACCCCAAACTCAAAACTATGATAGAGCCACAAAAATTAAAGAGGAAGGAACCCAAGCATAACACAGAATGTATAAAAGAAAGAAAAAAAAGATCCATCTATATGCTGCTTACAAGAGACTCACTTCAGATCTAAAGACACTCAGAGATTAAAAGTGAAGGATGGAAAAAGATATTCCATGCCACAGAAAACAAAAAGAAAACTGAGGTAGCTATACTTATATTAAAATAAAATAGACTTTAAAACTAAGAATGTAACAAAAGAACTGTATTACATAATGATAAATGGTCCATCCAAAAAAAGGGTATGATATTAACAAATATTTATGCACACATCATAGGAGTACCTAAATATATAAAATTTTAACAGACATAAAGAGAGAAATTGAAAACAATGCAATAGTAGTTGGAGAATAACCCATTATATCAACAGACAGATCAGACAGAAAATCAATAAGTAAACACTGGGCTTAAACAACATTCTAGGCCAGATGAACTTAAGTAATATATGCAGAACATTTCAACTCAAACTGCAGAACACATTCTTTTCGAGTGTACAGGAAACCTTCTCCAGGACAGATCTCATGATAGGCCAATAAATTCAAGAAGACTGAAATCACATCAAACATCTTTTTCACCCATAATGGTACAAAACCATAATGGTACAAAACTAAAAATCAATTATAAGAATAAAACTGGGGGAAAAAATAAACTCACAGGAACTAAATAACATCCTGTTCAACAATCAATGGGTCAGTGAAGAAATCAAAGAAGAAATCAAAGAGAAAATCTAAATCTAAAATCTGAAATACTAAAATCTAAAATGAAAATGGAAAGATAGTTTTCCAAAATGTAGGGGAGGCAACAAAGGCAGTTCTAAGAGGAAAGTTCATAGTAATACAGATGACCTCAAGAAACAAGAAAAATCCCAAATAAGCAATCTAACTTTACAACTAAAGGAACTAGGGGGAAAAATAGTATAATAAAGGAAATAATAAAGATGAGAACAGAAATAAATGAAATAGACTAAAAAAGTTAATAGAAAAGAACAATGAAACTGAAAGATGACTCTTCCAAAAAATAAAACCAACAAAACTCTATCTAGACTCATCAAGGAACAGAGAGCTCAAATAAATAAAATCAGAAAGGAAAGAGAAGTTACAAGTCACACCACAGAAATACAAAGGATCATAAGAGACTACTACACAATCACATGCCACCAAATTGGACAACCTTGAAGAAACGGATTAATTCCTAGAAACACACAATCTTCCAAGACTGAATCATGAAGAAATAGAAAATCTGAACAGACTGATTATAAATAATGAAACTGAATCAGTTATTTAAGAATTCCCAACAAACAAAAGTCCAGGACCAGATAGAATTCACAGGTGAATCTAGCAAACATTGAAAGAGTTAGCAGCTATCTTTCTCAAATTATTCTAAAAAAAACTAAAGAGGAAAATATACTTCTAAACTCATTTTAAGAAAGGAGATGTGTACATGGAAGGGTTAGTGTGGCCACTCCTGGTTTAACAATGCATTTTTATGTTTCTTAAAGCAGATGTCTATATACTTTGAAAATTAGATTTTCAAAGTTATTTGATGGGGTTTGTTGTTTTTTTTTTAATTCATCCCCTAAATTCTCTGTACTTTCTATAATTTCCCACCCAAACTCACCCTCCAAAACTCTTCTGTTTGGAAGAAATATACTATCTATATCAGCTCTCTAAATCCTCTCTTACATCAAGTTCCACTCTGAAATTCCCTCCACCTCCTACTCACTGGTAAAGACTACTTTTCCCAGCCTTCCTTCTCAATACAATAGAGATTTTTTTCCTCCCACGCATCAAATAAGTAGTGGCCTACAAGCAGGGTAGGTCCCTCCTTGCTCCTACTGATAGACACAAACTTTCTCCTTCAGAAGCCCTTGCTCCTTTGAAGCATGTGTCATCTGACCATACCACCTGCTATTCACTGTGACCGTCTTCAGATCAAAGAACATGAGAGCATGTTCTTTCCTGTATCCACCAAGGGATTTGGCACCTGGTTTTGGTCTTTCCCATTACGCTACTCTTGTTTTATTTTACATGGCTCAGGCTTCTATCCGGATATTGCACCCAGAAGTAAACTCCCAAATCCTTAGCCTCCTCACTTGCAACTCAAAGTCCCACCACAAGGCCACTCCCATGATCATCCTTAGACTTTGTCATAGAACAGTTAATACACTGCCCCCAAGATATCAATTTTTAAATTCTCACTTTCCAGTTCATCCTTTTTATCTTCCTAGCACACTTGTTCTAGCATAACTTACTCCAACAACTTCCCAACACTGTAAATTACAAATCCACTGATCTTAAAATGTTTTCATTATCCATCATCCCTTCCTGTCCTTTCTTTCCGTTCCCACTTGAGAGTACAGGGCCCACAATTATATTATATTATCATTCAATCATATAAATTATAACCATAGGTGTTTGTTCTATTATATTCACACAGCAAAGCATTATCACTGGTTAGACTAAATTCTTCCCCCACTGAGCACCATCACTGATTAGCTCAAGAAAATCACAAAGCTACAATGACTATTCACACTTAAATTCATGGCTGGAAATCTAAAACACAAACTTATTGCTGCCGATCTGTTCTGCTACATTTCCCTTCTAAACAATATCCCAATAACCAAGACATCTAACTATTTCACCCTTTCCCAACCGTGGAATAAAACAATGCAACAAAACTCCCTCATCTTTCCACCACCAACTATAATCTGCCAGCAGCTTCACCTTTATGAACACTCTCCTTGCAAGAACATTGAGTTGTCCTTATTCCTACCCCAGGACAATACCTCTACTTGCACTCTGGACCCCATCGTCTCCTACCGGCTCAAAGGTGTGGCTTCAGCAGTCACCCCACTCACTGCATCCTCATATCTACACTAGATAATTCTCATCAGTATATGAACTAACTGAAGATATGCCTCATTTAAAAACCTTCCCTTGGGGCACCTGGGTGGCTCAGTGGGTTAAAGCCTCTGCCTTCGGCTTAGGTCGTGATCCCAGAGTCCTGGGATCGAGCCTGCATCGGGCTCTCTGCTTGGCAGGGAGCCTGCTTCCTCCTCTCTCTCTGCCTGCCTCTCTGCCTACTTGTGAACTCTCTCTCTCTGTCAAATAAATAAATAAAATATTAAAAAAAAAAACCCTTCCCTTGACCCACTGCCTCTCTCCAGCTTTCCTCATTTCCACTGCCTTACCCTGCATTCTCTCCTTCTACATTCTACCTTCCTCCTATTCCAGAGTAGGGGATGGACGCTTCCATGAAGCTCCTTTTACCAACTTTTATCCACTTCACCAGTCACCTCTATGCTGACAAATAAAGCGATTCCTTTTTATTCTGCATTTTGCTCTACTACACAGCAGGATTTGACAGATTTGACATTCTTGTTGAAGCTTTTCCTTCAGTTGGTTTCTGTGACAGCATATTCTATTGGTTTCCCCCCCTACTACTCTGGCCGCTCTTGAGTCTTCCTGGATGATCTCTCTTCCTCTACCAGGATCTGAAGCCCCTGGGCCTCTTCCCTTCTCTGTCTCTCCTCTCTTCTATTTAAGCCAATTCATACCCTTGCTATTAAATATTTCTCTAAGCTAAGGACTTCCAAATTTGCAGGTTCTAGTCCTGAGATCCAGACTAGTATGTCTAACTGCTTTCTCATTATCCCCACTTAAAAGTCTTAGAGCTACTGCAACTTACATCCAAAATAAGACTCTTGACTTTCAATCCAATTAATGGTACTATCCACCCAGTTCTATAGGCAAAAATCTGGAAGTCCCATCCCTTTGTCCTTATTCCCCACAATCAGACCACCAGCTGAGTCTTCCTTCTTGCCTTTTCCCTAATGTAATTACATTACCTCAGGCCTACTCATTATTTATTGTCCAACAATTGGAATGGCCTCTTAACTGTTTTTCTGGTTTTAATTCTTGCCCTCTTGTATAATTCCTTATCCACGAAGGGATTACAATCACCTTTTTAAAGCATAAGCCAAATCATATCATTCCTTGCTGTAAACTTTCAACAGATTCCTGTTCATCCTGGATTAAATTCAAACTCTTTACTGTATTTCCCACAAGGCCCTCCCTGGTCTGGTTCTTGTTCACCTGTCTGTTTTCATCTCCTTTGGCCTTCTCTGACTATTTCACACACTCTATCTTCTTTCTTAAATTTTTTAAAGATTTATTTATTTAAGAGAGTGAGCATGAATGGGAGGGACAGGAAGAGGGAGTGAGAATCTTAAGCAGACTCCCTGCTATGTGCAGAGCCCAACATAGGACTTGATCTCAGGACCCTGAGATCATGACCTGGCTGAAACCAAGAGTCAGAAGTTTTAAATACTATGCCACCCAGGTGCCCCACGCATGCTCTGTTCTTTATCTCTCTGAAATCCTTTTTGTTTCTGCCTTTTCCCTTTACCTGAAATGCTTTTCCTCTAAATCTGTCTCCTCTATTCCTAAAATTTTCATTCATTTTTATTTGTGGCATTCATATCAATGACTTTAAAATATATGTATGTTTATATTTATATTATATTTAAATAAACAATGAGTTTATGTACACTTTAAGTTTAATCCCAATTACTTAGATCATTCATGAATGCAAGTACATTTTTACATGAAATATAGTTTAACACAGAAAAAATATCTAATGATAAAATCATATTGGTTGAAAAATATTTTTAATTCTATTGATCATTGACTTTCCTTCCACTCAAATGTTATACTGTGTGAATTAAGCACTTTGTTAAAAAAAATAAAAACTACCTTGTTAAAAATTAAAAACTAAAGTGGTAAGAGCAAGTTCAGAATTGAGAAAATAGTTTGATTTAAACAATGTGATATGTTCTCTTTTATTATGGTTTATATATAAATACTCTTGTAAATGCTTCAGAATTTAAAATAGTTGACAAATTCTAATACTATAAGGAACTTTTCTAATTTACATAAGTAAAGCTAATTTTCTTTATCATTATAAAAATTTCCCAGAGAACTATATTCTAGTGGTGGGAGACAGGCAATAAATAAGTGCATGTATGGATAATAACATCTAATAGTGCTAAAGCTCTGTAAAGATTTCACAGTGTAAAGTAATGTCCAATGGCTGGGGAGTGGGCCTGATGTAGACAATAGAGCAAGGAGGATCTCTGGAGAGAGGACACTTAAGTTCTTAAGTACAGATAATTATGTTGTAAAATGATATATTCAGATCTTCAAGTGATTTGAACACTTTATTCATTATATATTTAGTAGTAAGTTTTGGAGAAAAACAAGAATTTGAATGAGAACATGTTAGGGAAAAAAAAAAAAAAAAAGATAACCCTACCCTAAACCATTCTTAAAATAGGATTGTGAAGACCTTCCTATTCAAAGAAGCACAAAGTTATTTTGATTGATAAATTTTTGGATGCCCAAATAAAACAGGGTAGCCATCTCAAATAAAAGCCTTCTCATTTATAGGTTTTTGCTGTTTCTTATACTATTCAAACACCACAGTCCAGAACCTTCAAGGAGCAGCATTTTTCCTCAAAGGAAAGGACCATTCATCTTTGTCTTCTCATAGTCCTGCACAGCTCTAGGCATATCATAGGCATTCAATAACCATTTAATCAACTCTATCAGTCAATCTTCTTATCCTCCCATATCAAGCTAACCCAGTTCCTAACACATAGGAGGCACTAAATCAATACGTTTGTTGAAGTAACATGTTACAAATATATCATTCATCTAAATCCCTAAGGTTGGGTAGCAGAAAAAAAAAAAAAAGACACAGGCTTTGAATACAGATAGGTCTAGAGTTCAGGGAGCCCAACCCCACTCTTCAGTATCTATCTGGACTTAGACAAGCTGAGTAACCTTTCTGGACTTCAGAACCTTCATCTGTTAAAGAAAGATAATAACTTGCAAGGTGCTGTGAAGATTAAAAGAAAAATGTGTGGAGCTCCTGCTAGAGTTTCTGATCCAAAGTAAGGTCTGTAACAGTAAGAACAGAGTTCACAATGGTGTTATTATCATCTTAGTAAGCACGTACTTATGCCTTGAGTACCCACAGATCAAATTAGTAATGACTATTTTCATCATTGTGGGCATCAGGACTATTTCTGAGGTTTTCCCCAGGAAAGCAGAGAACAAAGAACAAACCATAGTGCTCCAAACACACTTTCAGTCTCAGGACTGAGCAGAACAAGACATGAGCGTCGGAGCTCTCTCTCTGGAGATGTGTCTCTGCTAGAAGCAAGCTCTACAGTGAAGTTTTCTACCAGAGAACCATAAATTGTAAACAGTTTTTATAGAAGGCTGTTTTTCTCAGACCAAAATTGTTACTCTGTTGGCATTTTCAAATGACTGTGTGAAATTATAATGCAAAAACAGGAGTTGCTGTTATGAGATACCATCTTTTACATTTTCTTTTTTTATTTCTGCGTATTAAGAATTTCCATTAATGCATGACCCAGGCCAAAAACCTTAGCATCACCCTCGACTCTACTTTCTCTCACACTCTACATCCAACCCCTTGGGAAATTCTGCTGACTCTACTTTCAAAATACAATAAGGACCTGACTTTTCTCATCACCTCCCCAGCTACCACTTGGTAGCTCAAGCAGTCATCATTTTCAACTGGATTTTTTACTAGCTTCCAACTGGTCTTGCTGCTTCTACCACTGACCCCTTCAGTCTATTCTGGGTAGGACAGACAGAAGTATCCTTTCAAAACTTACATCTTATCTTGTCACTCCTCTGCTCAACACCCTGCATGCCCCCCTCTATGCTCAGCATAAAAACCAACATCTTCAGCAGGGCCTTTGAGGCCATCTGTGGTCTGGCCCCCTTACCTGTCCATCCTCCTTTCCTACAACCCCACCCTCACTCACAGCTGCAGCCACACTGACCTTCTTTCTTGCTCAGGAATGAAAAGGCAAGTGTTGACATTGTGATCTTTGTTCTACCTGCTTTCTCTACCTAGAAAGCTCTTGTCCCAGACAACCTTTAGACAAAGGCTTCATCTCCTTCATGTCTTTACTCAAGTCTTATTTCAATGAGGCCTTCCCTGAACACCCTACTTAATACTAAGACCAACACAGGCGCGTGCGCGCACGCGCGCGCACACACACACACACACACACGCACGCACACACACAGAGTACAGCATTCACCACTGCTCTATTTCTTTAGTGTTCAGTAAATACATGATCAATGAATATAAACCAAGAAAATTAAAATTCCCCACCATTAGTAGAAACATGACTTTTATGTAGGAAGCAAGCAAATCTTTGCACGTGCAACACTCAGGGTCCTTCCACTTGGTTTACAGCCACCATTTCTTCCCCAGCCTGTGGGCATCAACAGGACAGGACTAATATTTGGTAGAGAATATAAACAGTTTAGTTCTCAGAACTGATAATGTACAAATATTCTACCCGCATGGGTTATGAGATGCTGAGCTTAAGAGTCTGGGAATTTGGACAAAATCAACATAAAATATATTGAAGATTTTTTAAATTAGCCATTAGCACCTACTGTCATTTTTCCATCTATAAAACATAGTAAAGGGATTTTTTTCTTTTAACTTATAAAATTTAGTTACTTTTGTCTATAATTTTTATATCCTACGTTTCATTAAAATAGATACTTTATAATCTGTCATTATTTCTATTATTCCTACCCATATATTTGGGGAATAAAATGTTTAACATATTTTTCTTTGAATTTCATCTCTATTCTCAAAGCCTCTCTCTAGATAGTTGTGGATTGCAATATTAAACAATGGGCAATAGCTAAATAAAAGGTTATATTAGGCTGGAAAACTACTGCCTGAAGGCCAAATTTGGTCCAATTCTGTTCTAAATAAAGAATTATTGAAATAGCCATGTACATTCATTTGTAACTTGTTTACAGCTGCTTTCACACAGTATTAGCACAGCTGAGTATTTGTAAGAGAGGCCATACGTCCAACAAAACCATATATATATTTACTATCAAGCCCTTTATAGCAAAGGTGTGCTTACCTGTATTAGGTGATTTACCTTTCTACTGACTTGTCGCAGACTACTGTGTAACCCTACATGAAGTCATGAGAACCGACTATGTGTCATGACTGCCAGTCTAGTATATCTGAAGGTGACATTCACAAATATTAATGATAGTTGCCCAAGGTGGACATGAACAAGTATAACTCCCTTCTTTTCATTTTGGAAAGAAGGTAGAAATCAGAGTGGGGAGAAGCTTTTCATATCCAAAGAGTAGATAGATGTCCTTCACTAAAGGGCCCTGTTTACCCCTTGACTTTCAAGAAAATAAAAAAAAGAAAGGTTAAGTACAGGAAACAGGAATGCGGAAACAGGAATGATCCTTATTTTTGCTAGCAACTCATGCTATCACAAGTGGTCAGAGCTGTTTTACATTACTGAACCATAACCTGAGACAAGACAAAGCTAAAACTAGTTGGAGACCTCAAGCCACAGTCTGATTCCATCTGCTTACCCATGGCAGCCAGCAAACGCAAATTCTGGCCCTTCTGCTGCTAGGATGCTGACAGTAATTCCATCTTCATGTCACCCTGCCACTTTCACCAACATTGGCAAAACAAGGCACATTCGACCTGAATGCTGACTACGACCCAGCTTCATTTCAGAAACATGAAGTACCAGCTGCTACCCCCATACTCTAGCACTTCACAGCAGCATTTTGCCAGTGAAAATCACATTGAAGTTGTATTAGCTTCACAGGGGACCATTTATGTCTACCTTTTTCCAATGTTGTGGTCAACAGACACCTGAACAGTCATTAGGAAAGCATTCCCTAAGCCAGGCTCAATAATAATCCATTACTTGAGAATATGTACTATTCCACAAGAAAATTTTATGAAGCATTATCCTAAGAATTTCTATTTGTGGTGGTTTATGACATACTGTGAGTTATAAACAGAGAAAAGAATTATATTTGGTCTATGAATAATTTTATTCCCAACTGATTTTTTGCTGTGATAAACTATACATAACATAAAATTTACTATGTTAATCATTTTTTTAAGCATGAGTTGTGGGGGGAAGGGCACAGGGAAAGAATCTTCAGACTCCGTGCTAAGTGCAGCACTCTGTCTCTGGACCCAGGAGATCAGGACCTGAGCCAAAACCAAGAGGTGGATGCCCAACTGACTCCCAGGTGCCCCTACTATTAATCATATTTAAGTAAAAAATTGAGTGGCATTAATTACATTCATGTTATTGTGTAACCATCACTACCTTCCTTCTGCAGAACTTTATCATCCCATACTAAAACTTAGTCTATTAAACAGCAACGTCCCATGCCCCCCTCCATTATATTTTAATTTCCTTTATAAATAATTAATTATGAGTATACAGAAATGTTACTGATTTTTGCATGTTGATTTTGTATCTTTTTACTTTGCTGAATTTGTTTATCAATTCTAAGAGAGTCTGTGAAATCATTAGTTTTCTTCATATAACTTATCATCTGCAAAGATATTTTATTTCTCCTTTCTAGATTAGATGCCATTTTGGTTTTATCTCTTGCTCTGCTAGTTTCCAAGGCTATGTTGAATAAAAATGCAACAAGTGCACATCTTTGTCTTTTTCTTGATCTTAGAGGAAAAGCTTTCAGTCTCACCATTAAGTATGATGTTATCTGTGGGGTTTTAATATATGGCTTTCATTATATTTACCTGCTTTTCTGCAGGGTTTTTTTTTTAATGTTTTTTATCATGAAGAAGTGTTAAATTTTGTCAAATGTATTTTTCTGCATCAATTAACATGATCACATGATTTTTTTCCCATTCATTCTGTTAACATATTAACACATTGATCAGTTTTGTGTGTTGAACTATTCTTGCTTTCCAGAAATAAATCCCATTTGGTCATTGTATATAACCCTTTTAATATGTTGCTGGAATCTCTTTGCTAGTGTTTGGCTAAGGACTTGTACATCAATATCCACCAGAGATACTGGTCTATTCTTTTATTATAGTGTCCTTGTCTGGCTCCAGTATCACGGTAACTCTGTTCTCATAGAATGAACTTGGAAAAGTTCTCTTCTCTTTAATTTTACTGAAGAGTTTATAAAGATTAGTGTCCAGTCCCAGGGACTTTCTTTATTGAGAAGTTTTTGGTCATTGACTCAATATCCTAACCAATTTTAGATCTATTCAAGTTTCTGTTTCTTTGTGATTCAGTTTTTTTTAAGTTTTGAATATCTAGGAATTTGTCCATTTTATCTAGGTTATTGATTTGTTGGCATACAATTGTTCATAGTACTCTCCCACAATCCTTTTTATTTCTGTAGATAGTAATATCCCTACTTTAATTTCAAGTTAAATTATTACCCAGATTTTAATAATTCAAGTTTTTCTTAATCTAAAGATCAATTTTGTTAAACTTTTTCAAAACCAACTTTTGTTTGCATTGTTTTTTCTCTATTGTTTTTCTATTCTCTTTTATCTCTGCTCTGATGTTTATTATTGCCATCCTTTCTTTTACTAGTCTTGAGTTTTGTTTGGTTTTAGGAATATAATTCATTTTTAAATTCTGTTTAATATATCTCTGGGGTTCTCCCCCTCCAAACACCAAAACACTTTCACTTTCTTACAGCAGTCAACAAGGCCAGAGTTAATGTCTGATTCATTTTTGTCACCCTATATATCAATATTTTGAGCATAAGGACAGAGTTTAGGGTCATTTAGCGCCTACTATGTGTGAGGAGCTATACCAAGTGCTTTCCATACATAGTATCATCTAATCATACCACATCTTCATTTTACAGATGAGAAGACTAAGGCTCAAAGAGAAAATAACCTTGGAAAGAGCCAAGATGCCCTTCAAAAGATGAATGGATAAAGAAGATATGGTCCATATATACAATGGAATATTATGCCTCCATCAGAAAGAATGAATACCCAACTTTTGTATCAACATGGACGGGACTGGGGGAGATTATGCTGAGTGAAATAAGTCAAGCAGAGAGAGTCAATTATCATATGGTTTCACTTACTTGTGGAGCATAAGGAATAACATGGAGGACATTAGGAGAAGGAAAGGAAAAGTTAATTGGGAGAAATAAGAGGGGGAGATGAACCATAAGAGACTGTGGACTCTGAGAAACAAACTGAGGGTTTTGCAGGGGAGGGAAGCAAGGGGTTAGGTGAGCCTGGTGGTAGGCACTAAGGAGGGCACGTATTGCATAAACAATGAATCTTGAAACACTGAAAAAATAAAATTAAATGAAAAAAAGAGAGAAAATAACCCACCACACTCATAGGACTACTACCTAACAGAAACAGGATGTAAATCCCAGTCTGTGTGACCTCAAAGCCCAGATTTTCCTATTAAACTGTATTACTCCTACTCATTCATTTATTCAATCATTATGTATTGATTGTCTATTATATGTGCCAGGAGATGTTCTGGTAGAGAGGATTCATTAAAGAATAAAACAAAGATCCCTGCCCTGTTGAGCTTTTGTTCTATTATGGGAGAAAACACCAAAGGGCCAGGTGGTATGCAGTAAGCAAAGACTTGAATCCAGAGAGAACAGCTAGAACAAAACATGCTAGGCAATCAAGCTTTGGGTTCATCAACAGGCAAGGAAGGCAGGGTGGGTAGAGTGGAAGCAAGATTAATAGGAGGGGAAGAGGTCATAGAATGAAGTTAAGAGTAATGGCATAAATTTAAGTAAATGATCTTTTATGATTATTTAGTATTTCATATATTTAAGTATATTTAATATGTATGTATATTTATAAATGACCTTATAAGGAAGTAATTTGTACCCATCTCATCATTAGGAAAACATGTGTGCCACAGTTTCCATCCAGAGAAAACATTTCCTAATTTTATTATTCCATACAATTTATTAATTAATTTAATATGATTTGGACATTTATATTAATTGAATCACACTATATGTATTTTTCTATCCATTGCTTTTTTCAATCTATATTTGGTTTCTGAGATCCATCCTTATTTATATTTGCAGCTATAACTTAATAATTTATACTTCTATATTAATATACTTATGAAAACACCACAATTTATCCACCATATTATAAATGGATACATGGATTTTTTTCCAGGATTTTGCTATTATAATGTAGTGATGAATATTCTTATATGTATCGTCTATGAAAATGCATGAGGGCAGCACCTGGGTGGCTCAGTTGGTTGGGCGACTGCCTTCAGCTCAGGTCATGATCCTGGAGTCCCAGGATCAAGTCCCGCATCAGGCTTCCTGCTCTGCGGGGAGTCTGCTGCAACCACTGACCTCTCTCCTCTCATGCTCTCTCTCATTCTCTCCTCTCTCTCTCTCAAATAAATAAATAAAATCTTTAAAAAAAATATTCAATTTTTCTGGGTAATGTTTACTGTTCTCCAAAGTGATTTACATTCATAAGCATTCTGAACACATAAACACAACCAATAAGTATTTGAAGAAGGAACTTTTAAAATGTTCTACTTAACTTTGAAATATTAGATTTACGGAAAATTTGTAATGATAATATAAAGAATCTCCCCATACCCTCCATCCAGCTTCCACTAATGATCACATCTTATATTTATCAAAACTAAGAAATTAATATTGGTACAAGGCTGTAAGCTAACCTACATGTTATTGTTGGATTTCACCAGTTTTTCTAACAATGTCCTTCTTCTCTTTTGAGAATCCAATCCAGAATACCATGTTGCATCTAACTGTCTACGTCTCCTTCATCTCTTCCAAGCTGTGACAGTGTCTATCTTTCCTTGTTACTCATAACATCGACACTTTCAGAGAATACAAGTCAGATATTTTGTAGGACATTCCTCATCTTGTTTACCAAAGTTTTCTCATAAGGATTTGGAAAGAATAGGCCACAGAGGTGAATTACCCTTTTCACTGCATCATATCAGGGGTAAAAGTGGTTAACATCACCTATTATTGGTGATGGTGACCTTTACTGCTTTAAGTTTCTACTAGGTTTTTCCACTATGAAGTTATGATATTTCCCATTCCCATATTCTAGTCATTACAAGCAAGCCACTAAGCCCCAGCCCACTGCCACAGGGAGAGAAATTAAGCTCCACCTTCTGGATGAGTATCAAAGAATTTATGGACATGTGTTAAATTCACCACAGTAATTAATATATATTTAGGGAAAGATCTTTAAGCAAGTACCCTGTTGCTCCTTAATATTTCAGCCACTAATTTTGACATTTACTCATGTAGCTTGCCTGCAACAGTTATTACTGTGGTATTCCACTGGTCTTTCTCTATTTCCTTCATTCCTTCTATATTTACTAATAGGAATTCTCCTGTAAGGGAGATTGGTCACTTCTCTACCACTTATTTACTCATTTATTTCTTTCAGTATGAACTCCGTGGGTATTTGTTCTAATTCTTTGGGATATAATTCATTCGTAGTTATTTTGTTCCTTGAATTGTTCTGACTCTGGCCATTGGGAGCTCTTACAAGTCAGCTCCTGTGTTCTTCTCACATGCCTGATTCCTTTTTTCATTTTTTTCTTTTTTCCTCCTTCCTGGCCCCACAAAATATTCCAGACTCATTGTGACTCTTCCCTTCCCTAATTCCCTAGAATCAGCCATTTCTCTAAGGAACTTTAGTTCAGAAGGTATAATTTTTAAAGTCAATTTCCATGTGTTATTATTGCAATGCCTAGATTATTTCTATGCTATAATTAATGTTATAATTAACTATAGATTTTCTACAATTAAGCTATGTATATTAGAGTCCCTAAGCTACTGGACCATGTTAGAGTAGAACATGAATCCTTCAACAATGTTTTAACCTTCTGTCTTCCAGCACTTACCTATATAATCTCTAAGGGCCCCATAGGTTATACAATTTCATGATTCTACAATGGAAAGACAAAACGCAAAATATGTTCTCATGAAGAACTTTTTCTTGGATCAGACAAAGGTTGCATTTTGCCAAAAAATGCATTTAACCCCTAGTTGACCTCTACTTCATCTTTTCTAGACCCCATCCCCCCACCATGGTTTAGCTTTATTCTTTCCATTTTATCAACTTTGAAATAAAACTTTAAGTTTGTTTTGCTGTATCAAATTACTATACTAATAAGGCAATAAAAATACAGAACAGTGAACTCTACTTACTTATAAATCCTGTCTTCTTGATATTAACCTAATATGATTTGCTGCAGCCTAAATCATTAGTCACCACACAGTTTAACCACTAGAGCAGTGGTTCTCAACAGAAGGGAATTCCACTGCCCCCCGCAGGGGACATTTGGCAATATCTGGAGATAGATGGGATGTTACTGGTGCCTAGTGGGTAGAGTTCTATAATGCTACTAAACATCCTACATAGGAGCCCTTCACAACAAAGAAATATCCAGCCCAAAATTCAATAATGCCAAGGTTGAAAAATGTTTCAGTTAAGGAACTTTCAATTTTCCAACTGCTTAGTTAAATAGATATTTTCCTCCAAACTCTTAAAGAAAATATTTGCAAATACCAAGGGCTATCTCCACTAGAAAGTTCAGTACAATAAAGGATTTTCTGGAAGAATCAGATAACAGAATATTAAGGATCCACTAATGCTACAAAACACTAAGAAAACAAAGGCAGAGTTAAAGGTTCATTCTGCATCTTAACTGATTCTGTTTTGAATGAGTTATTTATCTGACACCACCAACACTCAAATAGATTAGAAAAATTGTTAGGTAAGTGGATTACCATTGAGTTTGCATCTTAAATCAAAATGATAATGATCTTCTGGCTAACTAGATGCAATTCTAGTGTGATAAAGGTAAGAATTTGAGGCCAGGAGATAGAAGCTAGGAGTCCAGACAGGGCTCCATCTCTTGCTGACCATTTGACTCTGGGAAAGTCATGTATGTCCCGGTCCCCAGTTCCCCAACCTGGAAACTTTCCTCTCAAAGTTGATAATAAAATGCAAATGCTAATGCCTGCCTTATCTACAGCACAGGGTTATTTTGAGAACTGATTTTTTTTAAGTGCACTTACTAATTTCGATAATGATACTTTCTCATTATATCCTTCTTATACTCCATATATAAGATTTTACAAAGAACAATACCTTTGGAAGACTGATGAAAAGTAGATTTCTAGAAAGAAAAGGTTGAGCAATCCCACAGAGAGACACTATTGAGCTCTTTTAATTGATTCATTTTTTTTTCCTCTTCAAAGTTCCCATTAGAGTATGAAAACACGTTGAAAAGCAGAATCACATACAAGACACAAACTGGGAGAAAAAATTGTAAACACTTATCTGATAAGAAACTAATACCTAAAATATACATAAGAATGTTAGATATTCTAAAATATATATAAGAATGCTATATATATTTTAGGATATCTATGTATTTCCCAACAATAATCTCATTTTAAAATGTGGGAAAGGGGCACCTGAGTGACTCCATTGGTTAAGCCTCAAACTCATGATATCAGCTCAGGTCATTATCTCAGCATTCTGGGATCCAGACCCACTCCGGCTCCATGCTCAGGAGGAAGTTTGTTTGAGGATTCTCTCTCTCCTTCTCCCCCATTCATGCTCACACACACATTCTTTTGCTCTCTAAAATAAATAAATAAACCATAAAGAAGTAAAATGTGGGAAAGATCTGAGTAGACACCTTTTCCCCAAAGAAAGTATACAGATATCAAATAAGAATATGAAAAGATGGCCAACAACAGTGATCATTAGAGAATTGCAAATTAAGACAGCAATGAGATACCACTACCTAGCTATTAAAATGGGCAAGCATTTTTTTTAAAAATCTGACACTACCAATTCCTGGCAAAAATGTACAGCAACAACCACTTTCATTCATCACTGATGGGATTGCAAAATGGCACAACCACTTTGGAAGATAGCTTGTCAGTTTCTTACAAAGCTAAACATAGTCTTAACATATGATCCAGCAATCACACTCCTAGGTATTTACCCAACTGGTTTGAAAATTTAAACCCTCACAAAAATATTCACACAAATATTTATACAGCTTTATTCATAATATCCCAAAACTAGAAGAAGATATCCTTCAAATGTGAATGAATAAATAAACTGTGGTACATTTATACAAGGAACTATTATTCCATTATAAAAATAAGTGAGCTATCAATACACTCAGAGACATGGCTGAACATTAAATGCATATTGCTAAGTGTAAGAAGTCAGTCTGAAAAGGCACATACTATATGATTCCAATTATAGAACACT
Source organism: Lontra canadensis (assembly GCF_010015895.1). Taxonomy (NCBI): domain Eukaryota; kingdom Metazoa; phylum Chordata; class Mammalia; order Carnivora; family Mustelidae; genus Lontra; species Lontra canadensis. The sequence continues at coordinate 1,588,635 of NW_022631153.1, read as the reverse complement.
CTGGAAAAAGCAAAACTATAGGAACAGTTAAAAGATCAATGGTTACCAGGCGTTTAGGAGGATTGGATAAGTGAATCACAGAGGATTTTATAGGTCAGTGAAACTATTCTAAGGGGCACCTGAGTGGCTCAGTCATTAAGTGTCTGTCTTCAGCTTAGGTCATGATCCCAGAGTCCTGGAATCGAGCTCCACATCGGGCTCCCTGCTCGGCGGGAAGCCTGCTTCTCCCTCTCTCACTCCCCTGCTTGTGTTCTCTCTCTCACTGTCTCTCTCTCTCTCCTTCTCTCTCTCTGTGTGTCAAATAAATAGAATCTTTAAAAAAAAAAAAAAGGAAAGAAACTATTCTATATAATATGGTAATGAGGGATACAGGACATCCTGCATTTGTCAAAATCCACAGAACTTTAGAGAACAAAGAGTAAATCTTAACATATACATATTCCTTTAAATCATTTAGGAGGTTGGGGATCCCTTAATGGTCTGCAGACTGTGATGAAACAATCTAATTGTATTACAAATATGTGGAACAATCTTACTGAAAAGGATGTGGAGTAATGGTGCTGACCTAATAAGTATTTTTGGAAATGAGTGGAGTCTATGAATAAAGACAAAATAAACTGCACACAAGTACTGTACTCTAGTCAATAAAGTTGTTTCCCATAGGAGTATAGGTTAAAAATTCTAATTTTACTATGCAAGTATATTTAGGTAAACTTATAATTAGGTAAATCAATCATGGACAGTGGGAAACATGTTGCCCACTACTGTAGAGGGAATTTAAAGATAAGCAAGGGGAACAGATTGGAATGTTCATGTAGTAATGGATTAGAGTTAGAAACATCAGTATGGATGACATTTAGCTTAACACAGATATAAATGATTACATGTATAAATATTAGGGACGTGTATATACATAGATTTGTATACATACATATATTCCCCTGCCCTGTCAGCTGAAAAGGGCTTAGAAGCAATGATACCCTACCAACAATAAGTACAACTAGCACTCAGATGTTGCTCTCTAATAATACTCTCCAATAAAAGGAACCAGAGTTCCTTGGAGAATTGGTAGATTTTAGGGCTAGGGCAAAATGTAGACAAGATGATCCAAGAACATCTTATAAACCAAAGATTAAGGAAATATTCCCCCAAAATGGTAAGGCTGTGTTAAATGGACACAAGAATTCCAAAGCTAGCCAAAGCTAGAACAATTTGAGCAAAATAAAGAGAATAACTTGGGACTATAACCCAAAGTATAAAACAAATATCTGTAAATCCATGCTAATATAAATAAATGATTGAATAATTAAATTGGGGGATGAGACAAATCTCTCATGCAGAAGAATTCCAAATAATTTATATTGGATACTCTGCCCTCAAGGAAGTAGAGCATGACTCCTTACTTCTTAAAGTGTGGGCTGTACCAAGTGACTTCCTTCCAAAGAGTATGCTATGGAAAGGAAGAGAAAAGACATAAATTAATCTGGTAAATACTACCTTAGCCACAAGATCAACATCAACAGTGATGTCCTGCTGATAACATGTACTCTTGATGTGATATGATGACAGTGGCACTTAACCTATGAGATTCTTTTCCCCAAAACCCACAAGCTCAGTCTAATCAGGAGAGAAACAACAACAACAACAAAATCCAGAAAGGTATATCCTACAGTACTTCTGATTAGTGTTCCTCAAAACTTTCAAGTCCTCCATAGCAAAGAAACCCTTAAAGGTACTCACAGTCAAGAGGAGCCTAAGGAGCCTAGACAATTAAACATAAAAGGGGTTCCTGGAGGAGATCCTAGAAGAGAAAAAGCATATTCAGTGAAAACAAAGTAAATCCAAATAAAATATGAACTTTAGTTATAATAGCATATCCATATTGGTTCATTAACTACAACTGACACACCATAATAATGTAATACGAGGTCAGGGATAGAAGACATGGTGAGGAGTACATGAGAACTCTTTGTACTCTATGTTCACAGCGGTCCTGTGACTATAAAATATAAAATTGCTCTGAACAATAATCAATGTAAAATATCATTAGAGGGGCACCTGGGTGGCTCAGTGGGTTAAGCCTCTGCCTTCGGCTCAGGTCATGATCCCAGGGTCCTGGGATCAAGCCCCACATCGGGCTCTCTGCTCAGCGGGGAGCCTGCTTCCCCTCTTCTCTCTGCCTGCTGCTCTGCCTACTTGTGATCTCTGTCAAATAAATAAATAAAATCTTTAAAAAAAATCATTAGAGAGAGCAATAATGGATTAAACTGTAATTGCACTTCTTCACAAGCATCTGGTTTTACTAAAGAAGATGAAACCAGAACACTAATTTTGAAATTCTCTCAGTAGGCTACCGTAGGGCAGCTGGAGCCCTCATTCAGTCATTAGCCATTTGTAAAAGCTAATAGAAAGGTGTTGGTCTTTAAAAACATATCAGAATATAAATCGGAGGGAAACTCACAGACCAGGAAAAAAAAAAATGGAATAAGCTGGAAAATCTTTCCTTTTACATGAAAAATGAACCTGATTTTTATTTCCTAGTTCCCTAAGAAAGGGCAAAGGACCTTCACTCTACCAATGAGCAAGGGTCATAAGTGCCTCCTATTCTGGATGGAGATTATTCAGATGCCCATCCTCCCAGAATACGGGAGCCCTGGTGAAGTACACATGCTTCTGAATAGTCCCTTCTCCAAATCCAGAATCTGGTCATCTATTGGACATTGCAAAATACATAATCAAGATTTTCTTAAAACAGCAGATAAAAAGAATTTTTAAAGTGCAAATACTTAAACTTGTCAGAGAAAATTTGGCTAGGACTACTTGCTTGAAAATTCATGGGTTAACCATCCTTGTCTTTCTCTCTGCTCCAACTATTCATATCAGCATAAGGCAAAAAATAATAGAAATAGTTGTTCATTTAGAACTAATGTCAATTTGCTTTTGTATTCTGTACCTATAAGATAATCTATTTCTTCCCCCACATTTTACCCCAGAACATACCTTTCTGACCAAAGTAATTTCCCCCCCTCAGCTAGTTTTCCCCTGTTGAGAAATCGTGAGAGATGCTATTTTCAGCCTGACTAGTCTTGAATGTTCTAGTGCACCTAAAACTGAATTGCTTGCATCAAAGAGGGGAGGGTCATGAAGGCACACATTCCATAGCAAATCTTGAAAACACATAGAAAATTGAGCTAAAAACAAAACAAAACAAAAAAAACAAAAACAGAAAGCTTTATTCTTTTTCCCCATTATAGTACAAATGACCCAAGTATACATAAGATCCTAATTAAAACAAATAACTAAAACTCAGTGTGTGGTACTAATTGCTAATCTCTGTGGTCCAAATTCAGTTTCATTTCCATGGAGCACCACTACCCTATCCTCACTTCACAACGCTACTAGGAAGAACTTCTTTGTCTATGCACTTTAAGCTTCTTGGGGATGGCACCCAGGAGCAAAAGTGACCATGGGAAAGGAACCTTGAATTCAGGGAGCATCCTGAGGCAGGGTACATGCTCTGAAGTTTAATCCTGACATCAGGTTATTGAAATTAGAGTTGGAAAACCCGTACTGAGTCATTTGGTTCTCTCTCTTGAGGGCAATAGATAATGGTGGACAGGATATTATTTAGCACTTTGACCAGTGTTCTAAACAGCCTTTCCTTGGAGACTATTAACTCAAAGCTGGCAAGAATTTTATAATAAATAAAGGGCTTTATCATTTCTTCCACAAATGCGCATTCTCCTGCTAAGATATTAAAAAAATAAAACTTAACCAAACAACATGAAAACAGAGTGGTATTATAGAAAGAGTGTGAAACACTAAGCAAATTATCCCCAAATTGGTCACAGATCCTTACTCTGACCTGCCTGGACAACAGCTTGCTAAGATGACTTTTCTCTCTACCTTTTCCTTAGAACGAGGGGCTATATCCAAGCTCAGCTTCCGTCAGGACTTGTGACTTTGTCTCCTTTCCTTACAGTATCATCCCACAGGTCTCACGATCCAAAATGCAGTTCATGTCCCCAAGCAACTCTCATGAACAGCGGACACCCACATCCAGATGGCTTGGTGCTGAGAGAGTCTGATCACTCCCCACTTGCGAGCTTGCTTTTGGGCTCATCCTAGTAAAAGGGCAAAGTACGCCCACGAGAGAGCAAACGTGGTACTCGTAAACAAAGCACTTTGGCTCTAGTATTTTCTCCATTGGAAAAATGGGAGGGTAGGAGACCCTTGTCTTTTTTCCTCTATGCCTTTGGAAGAGTCTGCCTTTCCCAACACAGCAGATTCCCCACCCCAAACCATGCCTAACCTAGTGCAGGACAGACAGTGACCCAGAAGGGACCCTCCTTGAACAAGGATTGAGGACCTCACAGCCAAAAACAGGGCCAAACATGTGCTCTGATGCTCATTAGTTACAGGAAACTCAGTTTCTTCATCTATCAGCTGGAAATAATACCTATCCCAGATTCTAAGTGCTAGTTATACTCTATCCCAAATAAATGCTTACCATCAACACATTAAAGAAACTCCGTAAATGGTAGCTACTGTTCTCAGTATAATTATTCTCAGCAGCTAGCCTTTAAAATATTATTTAAATGTGTAACCTAAAATGTAAAGTTTGATTTACTACACAGAAATAAAGCATTTAAATCCACAGACTAGATGATAATGATAAAGCACTGCTTATTGGTTATGTGAATGAGGAAGAAAATAAAGAAATGCCCATCTTGTTTTAGGCACATTACTTCATCTACCCATCTGCTGTCAAGATGCAAACAGGGGGAGGAACAACATGGTGGGGCAGTAGGAGACCTAATATCACCGGGTCCCAGGAGTTCTGTTAGTTAGTTATCAAACCATTCTGAACATCTGCAAACTCAACAGGATATCAAAGGGATGAAGAGCAGCAATTCTAGGAACAGAAAAGCGACCACTTTCTAGAAAGCAGGGCATGTGGAGAGGTGAATCCAAAGTGATATACAGGAAGATAGACAATAGGGGGAGGGGCCGGCTCCCAGAAAGTGGTAGAGCAGCAGAACACAAAATCAGAACTTTTAGAAGTCTGACCCACTGAGCAACACCACTCCAGAGGCTAAGCAGAGGGTGGACACCTCGGGGGGACAGTGTGGTCTCAGGACCCTCAGGGTCATATAAAGACTGGGGGTGCCTGAGTGCAGCAGAGCTCCCAGGTATCAGAGTGGGGAAGCTGACTTCAGACACGGAGCCTCAGAGTAACCTCTCAGTTTGGGATTACCCTAAACCATGATCCGAGGCACAATTGGGCCACTGCTCTTTGAGCAGGGACCCCACAGGTGGCAGATTTGGGGAGACCCTTTCCTTCCTCCTCCAGGAGGAGCAACGCAGGAGCACATTGCAGGAATCTGTGGGGTTTGGAGACTCCAAACAGAGCTGAGTACCAGGGACAGAAACGATCGGTCTCAAGTTGGGTGAGCTAGGAGAGCTGCCGGAGACCAGGGAGATGGGAGGGATTAACTGCTTTCCTCTGAGGGCGACTGGGGAGTGGGGGCCTGAGCTCTCAGCTCCTCCAGGCAGGAGACTGTGAGACTACCATCTTCATTCTCCTCCCCAAAGCTGCACAGAAAGCATTCAGGGAACAAAAGCTCCTGAGAGCAAAGAGAGTGAACCCAAACCCCCAAACCCGAGTGGACTGCTTAGCACAGTCCCTGGCAAGGGTGGTGCAATTCTGCCTCAGGAAAAGACATTTGAGAATCAATGCAATAGGACCTTCCCCCAGAAGATCAACAGGAAAATCCAGCCAAGACCAAGTTCAACTATCAATGAGAACTGCAAAACCTCAGAATGACAGGAATACATCACATGGAATTCATGGCTTTTTTCCCATGACTCTTTGGTCTTTCAAAGTTAACTTTTTTTTAATTTTATTTTTCTCTTATTCTATTTTTTTACATTTTTTCCTCTTTCCTATTTTAATGTCTTTTAACTATTTTATCTTATCAAGACCTTTTTAAAAATCTTTTTTAATTTTCATTGTTATATAGTCACATTCTATCCCTTTATTGTATTTAGCCTTATTTTTTGTATACATACAGGTTTTTCTTTCTTTAAAATTTTGGCATACAGTTTCTTCTAATATATCAAAATATACCTTAAATCTAGCACATGGCTTTGTTCTAGTCTCCAGTCTAATCACATTCTTTCTCTTTTTTTTTTCTTTTTTCAATCAACTTCTTATCAATTCCTTTTTAGAATCTTGAATATTTTTTAATTTTCATCTTTACAGTCATACTCCATTCCTTCATCATGTCTACCCTTACTTTTGTATATATATATTTTCTTTCTTTAAAGTTTTGGAAGGCATTTTCTTCAAACAGACCAAAATACATATATATATATATATATATATGTGTGTGTGTGTGTGTGTGTGTGTGTGTGTGTGTATATATATGTGTGTGTATATATATGTGTGTGTATATATATATTTTTTCCTTTCTTCTCCCCTACCTCCACCCCCAGTTTCTGGTCTCTTATGATTTGGTTAGTGTATATTTTTCTGGGGTCATTTCTACCATTTCAGTATTTTTTTTCTCTCATTCATCTATTCTCATGGATAAAATGACAAGGCTGAAAAACTCACCTCAAAAAAAAAAAAAAAAAGAACAAGAGGCAGTACTGATGGCTAGGGACCTAATCAATATGGATATTAGTAAGATGTCAGATCTAGAGTTCAGAATGATGATTATCAAGGTGCTAGCTCAGCTAAAAAAAAAAACATGGAAGATACTAGAGAGTCCCTCCCTGGAGAAATAAAATCCCTTTATGGAGAAATAAAAGAACTAAAATCCAACCAAGTTGAAATTAAAAAGCTATTAATGAGGTACAATCAAAACAGAGGCTCTTACTACTAGGATAAAAGAGGCAAAAGAGAGAATTAGTGATATAGAAGACCAAATTATGGAGAATAAAGAAGCTGAGCAAAAGAGAGATAACTCCTGGACCACAAGGGGAGAATTTGAAAGCTAAGTGATACCATAAGATGAAACAATATTAGAATAATTGGAATCCCAGAAGAAGAAAAAGAGAGAGGGGGACAGAAGGTATCTTGGAGCAAATTATAGCAGAGAATTTCCCTAATTTGGCAAAGGGAACAAGCATCAAAATCCAGCAGACAGAGAGAACCCACCTCAAAAATCAATAAAAATAGGTCCACACCTCGTCATCTAATAGTAAAACTTACAAGTTTCAGTAACAAAGAGAAAATCCAGAAAGCAGCTTGGGACAAGAGGTCTGTAACATACAATAGTAGAAATGTTAGATTGGCAGACCTACTCACAGAGACCTGGAAGGCCAGAAAGGGCTGGCATGATATATTCAGAGTACTAAATGAGAAAAAGAAAAAGAATTCTTGGCTAAGAATATTATACCCAAATAGGCGGTCAGTGAAAATAGAAGGATACATGTCTTGAAAGAAGTTACTGTGGCCAATGTTGAAAAGGTTACTGCTTATGTGCTCCTCTAAGATTTTGATAGATTCCTGCCTCATGTTGAGGTCTTTCATCCATTTTGACTTTATCTTTGTGTACAGTGTAAGAGAATGGTCGAGTTTCATTCTTCTCTACATAGCTGTCCAATTTCCCCAGTACCATTTATTGAAGAGACTGTCTTTTTTCCACTGGATATTTTTTCCTGCTTTGTCAAAGATTATTGGACCATAGAGTTGAGGGTCCGTATCTGGACTCTCTATTCTGTTCTGTTGATCCGTGTGTTTGTTTTTGTGCCAGTACCATGCTATCTTGGTGATCACAGCTTTGTGGCAAAACTTGAAATCAGGCAATGTGATGTCCCCAGCTTTGTTTTTCTTTTGCAACACTTCCTTAACAATTTGGTGTCTTTTCTGGTTCCATACAAATTTTAGGATTGGTTGTTCCAGTACTTTGAAAAATGCCAGTGGAATTTTGATTGGGATGGCATTGAAAGTATAGATTGCTCGGGCAGTATAGACATTTTAACAATGTTTATCCTTCTGATCCATGAGCATGGAATGCTTTTCCATCTTTTTGTGTCTTCTTCAATTTCTTTCATGAGTGTTCTGTAGTTCCTAAAGTACAGATCCTTTACCTCTTTGCTTAGGTTTATTCCCAGGTATTTTACGATTCTTGGTGCTATAGTAAATGGAATCAGAGAATTTCCTTGCTGTATTTTCATTATTAGTGTATAAGAAAGCAACTGATTTCTGTGCATTCATTTTGTATTTACCCCAAAGATACAGATGTAGTGAAAAGAAGGGCCATATGTACCCCAACATTCATAGCATCAATGGCCACAATCACCAAACTATGGAAAGAGCCAAGATGCCCTTCAACAGACGAATGGATAAAGAAGATATGGTCCATTTATATAATGGAATATTATGCCTCCATCAGAAAGGATGAATACCCAACTTTTGTACCAACATGGATGGGACTGGAAGAGATTATGCTGAGTGAAATAAGTCAAGAAGAGAGAGTCAATTATCATATGGTTTCACTTACTTGTGGAGGATAAGGAATAACACAGAGGACATTAGGAGAAGGAAAGGAAAAGTGAATTGGGGGAAATTAGAGGGGGAGATGAAGCATGAGAGACTGTGGACTCTGAGAAACAAACTGAGGGTTTGGGAGGGGAGGGAGGGTACAGGGTTAGGTGTGCTGGTGGTGGCTACTAAGGAGGTCACGTATTGCATGGAACACTGGGTGTGGGGCATAAATGAGTCTTGGAACACTGAAAAATAAAATTAAATTTAAAAAAAAAATAGAAGGAGAGATGAAAAGCTTCTAGGACAAACAAAAACTAAAAGAAATTGCAAATACCACACCAGTCCTACAGGAATATTGAAAGGGGTCCTCTAAGCAAAGAGAGCCTAAAAGTAACAGACCAGAAAGGAACAGAGACCATATACAATAACAGTCACCTTACAGACAATATAATGGCACTTAATTTCTATCTTTCGATAGTTACCTTGAATGTAAATGGATTAAATGCCCCAATCAAAAGACAAAGTGTATCAGAATGTTTCAAAAAAACAAGACCCATCAATATGCTGTCTGTAAGAAACTCATCTTAGACCCAAAGACACCTCCAGATTTAAAGTGAGGGGGTAGGGATGTCTGAGTGGCTCAGTCAGTTAAGTGGCTGCCTTCGGCTCAGGTCACAATTTCAGGGTCTGGGGATCGAGTTCCGCATCGAGCTCCTTGCTCAATGGGGAGCCTGCTTCTCCCTCTGCCTGCTCTGCCTGCTGCTCCCCCTGCTTGTGCTCTCTCTCTCTCTGACAAATAAATAAATAAAATCTTTTTTAAAAATAATAAAAAATTAAGTGAGGGGGTGTAAAACAATTTACCATGCTAATGGACATCAAAGGAAAGCTGGGATAGCAATCTTTATATCAGATAAATTAGATTTTAAGCCAAAGACTATAATAAGACATGAGGAAGGACACTATATCATACTTAAAGGGTCTGCAAAACAAGAAAATATAACAAATTTTTTAAATTTAATTTAATTTAATTTTTTTCAGTGTTCCAAGATTCACTGTTTATGCACCACACCCGTGTTCTATGCAATACATGCCCTCTTTAATACTCATCATCCACTCACCCATCCCCCCATACCCCTCCCTTCCAAAACCCTGTTTGTTTCTCAGAGTCCACAGACTCTCATGTTTCATCTCTCCCTCCAAATTCCCCCAATTCACTTTTCCTTTCCTTCTCCTAATGTCCTCCATGTTATTCTTTATGATCCATAAGCAAGAGAAACCATATGATAATTGACTTTCTCTGCTTGACTTATTTCATTCAGCATAATCTCCCCTAGATCGTCCTGTTGGTAGAGAACTTGGGTATTCGTCCTTTCTGATGGAGGTGTAATATTCCATTGTGTATACGGACCATGAAAGATCTAACAATTTTAAATATCTATGCCCCTAACATGGGAGCAGCCAATTACACAAACCAATTAATAACAAAATCAAAGAAACACATCAACAATAATACAATAATAATAGAGGACTTTAATACCCCCCTCACTGAAATAGAGAGATCATTTAAGCAAAAGATCAACAAGGAAATAAAGACTTTAAGTGACACACTAGACCAGATGGACATCACAGATACATTCAGAATATTCCATCCCAAAGCAACAGAAAACACAGCCTTCTCTAGTGCACATGGAACATTCTCCAGAACAGACCACATCCTGGGTTACAAATCAGGTCTCAACTAGTAGCAAAAGATTGGGATCATTCCCTGCATATTTCAGACCACAATGCTCTGAAACTAGAACTTAACCACAAGAGGAAAGTTGGAAAGAACTCAAATGCATGGATGCTCAAGAGCATCCTCCTAAAGAATGAATGGGTCAACCAGGAAATTAAAGAATTAAAAAAATTCATGGAAACAAATGAAAATGAAAACACAGCTGCTCAAAATCTTTGGGACATAGAAAAGGCAGTCACAAAAGGTGAGTATATAGCAATATAAGCCCTTCTCAAGAAACTAGAAAGGTCTCAAATACACAACCTAATCCTACACCTAAAGGAGCTGGAGACAGAACAGCAAAGAAAATCTAAACCCAGCAGGAGAAGAGAAATAATAAAGATTAGAGCAGAAATCATTGAAATAGAAACCAAAAGAGCAGTAGAAAAAAAATCAATTAAACTAGGAGCTTGTTCTTTGGAGGAATTAATAAGATTGATAAGTCCCTGGCCAGATTTACCAAAAAGAAAAGAGAAAGAACCCAAATTAATAAAATCATGAATGAAAGAGGAGAGACCACAACAAACACCAAAGAAATACAAACAATTATAAAAACATACTAAAAAGCAACAATACACCAGCAAATTTGACAATCTGGAAGAAATGGATGCATTCCTAGAGACATATAAACTACCACAACTGAACCAGGAAGAAAGAGAAAACCTGAAAAGACCCATACTTAAAAAAGAGATTGAAACAGTCATCAGAAATCTTCCAACAAACAAGAGCCCAGTGCCAGATGGCTTCCCAGGGGAATTTACCAAACATTTAAAGAAGAATTAATACCTATTCTCCTGAAACTTTTCCAAAAAATAGAAATGGAAGGAAAACTTCCAAATACATTTTATAAGGCCAGCATTATCTTGATCCCCAAACCAGAAAAAGACCCCATCAAAAAGGAGAATTACGGACCAATATTCTTGATGAACATGGATGCGGAAATTCTCACCAAAATACTAGCCAATAGGATTCAACAGTACATTAAAAGGATTATTCACCATGACCAAGGGAGATTTATTCCTGGGCTGCAAGATTGGTTCAACATCCACAAATGAATCAATGTGATACAATGCATTAATAAAAGAAAAAGAACCATATGATATTCTCAAAAGATGTTGAAAAAGCATTTGACAAAGTACAGAGCATCCTATCTTGATCAAAACTCTTCACGGTGTTAGGATAGAGGGTACATACCTCAATATCATCAAAGCCATCTATGAAAAACCCACAGCAAATCTCATTCTTAATGGGAAAAACTGAGAGCTTTCCCCCTAAGGTCAGAAACATGGCAGGGATGTCCACTATCTCTATGCTACTCAACATAGTACTAGAAATCCTAGCTTCAGCAATCAGACAACAAAAAGAAATAAAAGGCATCTGAATCAACAAAGAAGAAGTCAAACTCTCACTCTTTGCATATGATATGATATTTTATGTGGAAAACCCAAAAGACTCTACTCTAAAACTGCTAGAACTCATATGGGAATTCACTAAAGTGTCAAGATATGAAATCAATGCACAGAAATCAATTGAATTTCTATACACCAATAGCAAGACAGAAGAAGGAGAAATTAAGGAGTCGATCCCATTTACAACTGCACCCAAAACCATAAAATACCTAGGAATAAACCTAACCAAAGAGGCAAAGAATCTGTACTCAGAAAACTATAAAGTACTCATGAAAGAAATTGAGGAAGACACAAAGAAATGGAAAAAAGTGCCATGTTCATAGATTGGAAGAACAAATATTGTGAAAATGTCTATGCTACCTAAAGCAATCTATACATTTAATGCAATCACTATCAAAATATCATCAATTTTTTCCAAAGAAATGGAACAAATAATCCTAAATTTTATATGGAACCAGAAAAGACCCCAAATAGCCAAAGGAACATGGAAAAAGAAAACCAAAGTTGGTAGCATCACAATTCCAGACTTCAAGCTCTATTACAATGCTGTAATCATCAAGACAATATGGTACTCGGGGCACCTGGGTGGCTCAGTGGGTTAAGCCTCTGCCATCGGCTCAGGTCATGATCCCAGGGTCCTGGGATCGAGCCCCGCATCAGACTCTCTGCCTCGCAGGGAGCCTGCCTCCACCTCTCTCTCTCTGCCTGCCTCTCTGCCTACTTGTGATCTCTGTCAAATAAATAAATAAAATCTTTAAAAAAAAAAAAAAAGACAATATGGTACTCACACAAAAATAGACACACAGATCAATGGAAATGGACCCTCAACTCTATGGTCAACTAATCTTCGACAAAGAAGGAAAGAATGCCCAATGGAAAAAAGACAGTCTCTCTTAATCTCACAAAACAAACTGAGGGTTGCTGGGGCGGGGGGGTTTGGAGGGGGGCGGGTTATGGACATTGGGTAGGGTATGTGCTATGGTGAGTGCTGTGAAGTGTGTAAACGTGGAGATTCACAGACCTGTACCCCTGGGGGAAAAAAATATATATATGTTTATAAAAAATAAAATTAAAAAAAAAAAAGACAGTCTCTTCAACAAATTGTGTTGAGAAAATTGGACAACCACATGCAGAAGAATGAAACTGGATAATTTCCTTACACCGCACCTAAAAATAGGCTCAAAATGGATGAAAGACCTCAATGTGAGACAGGAATCCATCCAAATCCTTGAGGAGAACACAGGCAGCAATCTCTTTGACCTCAGTTGCAGCAATTTCTTCCCAGGAACATCGCCAAAGGCAAGGGACGTAAGGGCAAAAATTAACTATTGGGAGTTCATCAAGATAAAAAGCTTTTTCACAGCAAAGGAAATAGTCAACAAAACCAAAAGAAAACAGACAGAATGGGAGAAGATATTTGCAAGTGACATCAGATAAAGGGCTAGTATCCAAAATCTATAAAGAGCTTAGCAAACTCAACACCCAAAGAACAAATAATCCAATCAAGAAATGGGCAGAGGACATCAACAGACATTTCTGCAAAGAAGACATCCAAATTGCCAACAGATACATGAAAAAGTGGTCCACATCACTCGGCACCAGAGAAATACAAATCAAAACCACAATGACTTACCACCTCACACCAGTCAGAATGGCTAAAATTAACAAGTTAGGAAACGACAGGTGTTGGCAATGATGCGGAGAAAGGGGAACCCTCCTACACTGTTGGTGGGAATGCAAGCTATTGCAGCCACTCTGGAAAACACCATGGAGGTTCCTCAAAAAGTTGAAAATAGAGTTACCCTACAACCCAGCAATCGCACTCCTGGGTATTTACCCTAAAAATACAAATGTAGTGATCCAAAGGGACATGTGCACCCGAATATTTATAGCAGCAATGTCCACAACAGCCAAACTATGGAAAGAACCTAGACACCCATCAACAGATTAATGGATAAAGAAGAGGTGGTATATATATATGCAATGGAATACTATGCAGCCATCAAGAGAAACGAAATCTTGCCATTTGGAACGACGTGGATGGAACTAGAGGATATTACACTAAGCAAAATAAGTCGGTCAGAGAAAGACATTTATCATATTATCTCTCTGATATGAGGAATTTGAAAGGCAGGGCGGGGGGTCATGTGGAATAGGGAGGAAAAAGTGAAAAAAGATGTGACCAGGGAGGGAAATAAACCATAAGAGATTCTTAATCTCAGGAAACAAACTGAGAGTTGCTAGGGGTGGGGAGAGAAGGATGGGGTGTCTGGGTTATGGACATTAGGGAGGGTATGTGCTATGGTAAGTGCTGTGAATTGTGTAAGACTGATGATTCACAGATCAGTATCCCTGACTCAAATAATATATTATATATTAAATATTATATAAATAAATAAATAAAAGATGTAGACCCAAATGCATGATTTTCATGGAAGCAGCAGCCCCACAGTCGTTCTCAACTTCTTTCCAAATCTGGAATTTTGAGGGGGTTTGCTCTCCTCCGGTCTGTTAACATTGTTCAGCAGGTTACACAGGAAGCATCAGTTCCCCCTAAACACTAAATTTATATGCTATGGAACCAGAAAATATTGAATAGGACAGTATATGAAATACAAAGGTGTGAAGGAAGAATGAAAGTACAAGGGTATGAACATTCAAGAACATGCAGTGTGAGTGACAATCTTGCAGATGAAACAAGGATGAACCAAGCCTCTTTCTAATCATCATTAAGGCTGTAAGTGGAGCTCAGAGATATCCTGGCTTCATTCTTAAATCTCTTAGCACTGTTCCCAGGTCTCTAGCCATAAAGCTATGACAGAAGACAGACAATAGAGGATCATGAGTTTAAACAACTTAAAATGAATTGGTATTAGGTGTTAAAGACATAGATTCCTCTACCATGTTTGGTATCTCAAGTTGAGTTAAAATGAAATCCAACAATAGGACAGAGGAAGCTAGATACTGCCTACTAGAAATACAAAGAAAGCTGAAAGAGAAATAACCAATTAAGGGCTGGGTACATTTTAACTAACATAACTTACACAAAAGGTAAGAAGCCTTGGCAATATTACTTCAGGCAACATAGAATTTAAAGCATTTTAAATTGAATGAGCATGGTATTATGTTAGATCGATAAACTAATAATAAAGATGACATTCATAAATTTTAATATGCCAGCTAAAAGAGCCTCCAAGTGTATAGAACAAAGACATACAAGTGTAGGACAGAAAGTGATGTGCTTAAGCCACTGCTATCAATGTATGACAGATCCCAAATTCAAAAATAAAACAAAATGAGACCCCCCCCAAAAAAATAAGTATTATAACTAATGAGGTAGAACTAACAGAATATGCCAATTTTGTCATCTTAATAGTAGAGATCTCATCCTATTTCATACCCATACAATCACCAACTGTGAAAATAAAACCATCAGTCTATTTCAAGGAAATATTATGGCAAAGAGCTGATAAAAGTATTTACCCAAATGAACCATTAGACTCCTAAGTGATGGTGATGTACATGATGGCTTAACGGCTGCTTGCATGCTTCACTAAGCCCCCTAATTCAGATATTTGTGTTTTAACTTTTACAACCTTCTGGGCCACAATATAATTTTATAGTTTGCTATGGAACTGTACCAAACCTATAAAATCCACAAAGCCCTCAAAACTCCACATATGTGGGCTGTCACTGGTCCTAATAATTGCTCTCCAAGTTTTACACCAAATTCTTAAATGAAAAACAAATATACCACGTGCACAGAGAAATGAGTGAAAAGGACCTACCAGAAGACTGCTGAGCTGACACTCAGCACCTTCCATAATTTGGCATTTTGAGTCCTTCATACACAGTTCTGCCTTTCAGTTCCCCAGTCAACACATTAAAGAGGCGGCCTTTTCAAAAATTATTGTCTGTATACCTCATGAATCTAAATACCAAAACTATTTCAGCAGAAGGGTGGGAATCTATTCCGTGTTTGCTGTGAATGACAAAAATCACATAGCTCAACTGAACTATGAGCGTGCAAATCTAGGTGAACACCGGAAACAGCAGGATCCTGAGTGTGCGGACAGGACCGTAAAACATACAAAGCTGTTAATTTTTCCTGCAAAGCAAACTGCTCAGGAGATTAGTAGCTGTTTTTCTTTTTCTTTTCTCCTCTTGTTGACATCTGAACCATTTTTGCTGCCGCCAGCCCTCCCCACTAATGAATCAGTTCAATGCATGAATTGGGGGAGAGACATCTTGTCACCGGTTTCCTCTCTATCCATAAGTGATTTGCCAGAGCAGCAGAGCTCAGGAAGCTGGCTTCACTCTAAAGGTTATGTTGTATACCAGATGGGAGGGGAGTGGTAGGATAGGTGAAACAAGTGATGGGGATTAAAGAGTACACTTACCACCACGAGCACTGAGCAATATATGGAATTGCCGAATCACTATATTGCATACTGTATGTTAACTATACTGGAATTAAAATAAATGTGATTAAAAAAATTTTTTTAAGATTTAATTAATTTACTTATTTGACAGAGTTCACAAGTAGGCAGAGAGGCAGGCAGAGAGAGGAAGTGAAGCAGGCTCCCCGCTGAGTAGAGAGCCTGATTCGGGCTCGATCCCAGGACCCTGGGGTCATGACCTGAGCCGAAGGCAGAGGCTTTATCCCACTGAGCCACCCAGGCACCTCTTGATTAAAAATTTTTAAAGATTATTATGTGGCCATGTTTTGAAACACTGAGGAATAAAGCATGTATGTGTTTCTGTATGTGTTTTAATTAGACAAATTAAGGACTCCTGTGGGTCACAGACTTTTCTAAAAGCAAAGAATTGTGCCATAGGACGCAAAAGAATTGATCTGTGAAGCTCTTCGGAAAACCAGTATTGTTTTTATTTCCCCTATAGACTAAGTTTTCAAGGAAATACAAAAATTTGTTCTCCATAGATATACATGTGAATGCCCATGAATACAAGTCCCTGTGTTATGACAATAGTAACAAAACGCAAACAAAATGGGAACCAAACTTATCCTCTCCACCTCCCAAGCTTCTCCTTCGGAAAAATGATTCCAAAAATGGCCATATATAATTATCTCCTATAAAATCAATCTCAAAATATCAGATACAGACCTTATAACTTCCCAGATTTCTTTAATTCAGTATGAAATAATTCTCTCAATAAGATATCTTTATAAATCATAACCTTTGGACTTTTAAATTTATCTAGATCCTTCGATTACCCTGTGGGAAAAATTCAAAATGCTGGATTTGTTTTACGGTTCAAGGTATGTGAAAAGACTGTGCAGAGGAATACAAACTAACAATATATGCTCGTTATCAATCCACTCCCATATCCCTGCAGGTTCTGGTTCAATATGGCGATAGTAGGAAGATCGGGGACTTACTCTTCCAACAGATACACCACATCCACAGCCACATGGCGAAAACCTTCCTTTGAAAAAGAAAACTATGAAGTGTCTGAGCAATTCCTAAGCATCCAGCGAATGACACAAGGTCCACATAGCAGCAGGGAGGAGAGTCTAGGACACGACTTCTTCATGAAGTACACCACGGGGGCAACCTTCCCTCAGCAGGGAACTCAAAACCCGGAGCCTCTCCCTGAAAGCGGAGGGTTTAAATGGCACCTCAGACACCGCAACTTTTTAAAACCTGCTCCTGAGAGATGAGGCCACAAAACATGTAGCTTTGCAAACCAATAGGGCTCACATGCGCCATCTGAGAAATCGACTCTGAAACGACTGAAGCCCTTGGACTCACCTCCTGCCCCTGGGCCGGACGCTGACACAGCTGACTGAGATGCACCCAGAGGACTGAATGTGAACAAGGCTCATTTGCTAATTTTAAAGCATTCACCTGACGGGCGGGCATCTAATTGAGCACACATCTAGAGGTTGTTAGCTGGCAGGCACCATTTTTTTTTTCTCTTTTTCTTTCCGGTGCCATCTCTACCTCCTCCTCAGCCTGGTTCCATATGACAGGTGTCATCTTCTTCTCCTTCTCCTTCTCCTTCTCCTTCTCCTTCTCCTTCTCCTTCTTCTCCTTCTCCTTCTCCTTCTCCTCCTTCTCCTTCTCCTTCTCCTTTTCCTTCTTCTTCTCTCCTTCTCCTTCTCCTTCTCCTTCTTTTTTCTTTCTTTTTTTTTTCCTTTTTCCTGGCTGGCTTGGCCTAAACGCTGTTCCTTGGCCTTACTGCATTCAGTGGGAGCCACCTTCATCTTCTACTGCTGTACCCCAGAGCAATAGCATCTCCCAGAAGGGAGCTTTTACCTGCATTTGGAGCTTTTACCTGGTATTTGCAGCTGCTGCCCAGGGACACCTTCTTAATCACCAGGGTCAGGGAGCTTAATTAGCCCTTTTTAATTACCCTAATTAACCTTTACAGAATACTTGGAGGGTAGACAATCTCTTTGCATTCTTTCCTGGCCAAACTCCAAAGCTCCAATATCGGCCAGAGAGAAGGTTTTACAGGCATGTGGTGCCCCACATTTTATGTCTAGCACCTTGGATTTTGTGGCTGCTGCCCAGTGATGCCCTTGATCATCTGGCTCTGAATGCTAGGGGAGGAGGGTGGATGTGTGTTCCTGAATCTCATGGGATTGTAACAACTAGAGAGAGTTCTTGGCAGAGTCCATCCCCAGGACACTACACAGACAGCAGACTGAACACAAGCCCCCAGTCTTTCTGTGGAAGAGGTCTATGTGCTTGTCCAAAAGCTTCAGTCTTAGCAGTAGGTTTCAGGTCTGGCACACTTATAGGCGGCTACAGAGATACTCTAGGGAATGGAGGCTAGTGGACACCATCTTTGTGCTCTCTCTCTCTGCTTCCCTACAGCTTGCTTGTATCTCTGAGATAGGAGTTTATACACTCTTCTGAAGCCCCAATTTTTGCCACTGCTACCCATGGGAACTCCAGTTCACCTGTCGCTTGTGGCGAGCAGGGTTGACAGTTGTTGTCCCACAGGACTATATATATTTTCATACTTTAAAATCTGCTACCTGAGGGTCTGGATTCCAAACATTCTGAATCTAGATGCTGAATGTCATCCTTCCCTTTGGAACACTGACTGGGCTTGGCACACCCTCCACTACAGGGTTGAGGGTATATTAAAGATATAATAGGCCACCTAAACAATCACAAATGTTTGAGAGACAACCTAGAGCTCGGTCAGGATGAAATGATGAGGTTTATCTTCTATTCTAGGTCACTCCTTTAAAACTGAGAGGTGGCTATCTAATGCATAAAAGCCAACACAGAGAGTCAAGAAAAATGAAAAAACAGAGGGATATATTCCAAATGCAAGAATATAAAACCTTGGGGAAAAACCTTAATTAATGGAGATAAATAATTTATCTGATTTTTTAAAAAGTTCAAAAGTAATGGTCATAAAAGATGCTCACTGTACTCAGGAGAAGAATGAATACAGTGAGAACTCCAACAGAGAGAAAATATAAGAAAGTGACAAAAATAAGTCACAGAACCAAAGATAACTGAATTGGAAAATAAATCCATTCCTGCTTAAATACCAGAAGGATGGAACAACATAAAAAATGGTCTGGTCTTGAGGTCAGTAGACCCAGTTCTTCAGCCCCGACATCAATGGCTCCTGAGTCAGAACCTGCCTCTTTGTCGGCTGGGTGTTAGACCAGGTATTATCGTATGTGCCTCACAGAGTTGATACACTTCGCTTTGAATTTGCTACCAAATAGTTCCTAGGACTCTGTCTGTAGTCCATCCAGTAAATAGAAAAGTAGGCTAAAGAAATACAAAGAAGTCAAATGGGACAGAAGACCATGCCCTCCTTTCCCGATTGTCTCTAGCATCCTCCCTCCCTTCCTTCTCTGTGTCGGGATCATTGGAAGAATTAGAGGCACTTGCAGAGATAATGTGTTCATGGTCTATTTCTTACCTTCGACAAACAAAAAGTTATAAGTTGTCCTTTATCATGTCCAGTATTCAGAAATTTATGTTCCAATGTTGAGGCACTGTGTATGGAAGCATAACCTACTAAATGCATTGATAGCCCACACCTGTTGCCCTGACTGACCTTACAGTTCATTCTCTGAGCTCAGGTACAAGCCATTAACTTGACACTGTAATTTATTTTCCTATGAGAGTATCTCAGACATCCCAAATTACGGACGTGAATTGTGCTGTGAAGAACACAGTGGCCCTGAACTCTTAAGACATCCTAGAAACATAATGGATAGGCTGGTCTGTTATGATTGTGGTAAATAAAGGGTCTGACTTGCTCTAGGAAAGCAAGCAGACAGACTTCTGGTCTGGGAAAGCTGGCATAACAGACTTCATCACAGACTGCCCCAAAAGGGGAAGTTTGATACCATCTTGCCTTATACAAAATCTTCATTGTTAAGCTTCTCCATAGACTCCCAGAAGAGTGGATGGGAAAAAAAACGTGAAGTGTGTTATTTTTCATAAATGTAACCTTAAGCAGAATTATGTTTATTCATTAGCTCAAGAGAAGAGGTTATTGAGAATTAGACACAGCGTGGCTTCAGGGCAGGTGTGGCTTCAGATGATAACTGTAACTTCACTGCTATTGCCACTTGGACAACCAAATCTGACATTGCCAGCCATTCATGAGAGACATACATCTTATCTTTTATAGAAAAGGTTGGGTTACACCACAAGGTTGTTTAGATATTCCCCCAAGGGCTTGGAGATGGTGCCCCAAAGGCACCTAAACTCCAAGACCCATTGTCAAGCTTCATGTCTTTATTTTATCACAGGGTTGTCAGTCCTAAAGGTCACCACCTCTAGAAGTGCCACCCCCAGCAGGAAACTGCCTAACCAAAAGTAACACAATCATGATATTTTATACATAATTACAACTCCTCTTCACATTATTATTATTTAAACTGTTTGATAATTCAGCCTTTTTTTTTTTAGTTAAGATATTTATTAGTGTTTATGCAAACAAGCTTCAACTGCAATTCAAAAATAGGAGGGTATTTTCCTCAATAAGAGTACATTCTTTGGTGGGACTCAATTTAAATAAGAATTCCATACAAATAGAATATATACTTAAGACAAGAAAGCAAGGAAGGATTTTACATTACACTGAACATTTAGTTGGTTCAATCATGATAAGTTACCCTCCCAACCAAATACTCTTTATATTTATTACAAATATTGCAGTCAGCAGTATATGTCAATAATCACACATTTTTAACATTTAGTAGCATGAAGCAAACTTAACACATTTCCAAAAAGAAATGTGATACAGTCTTCATTACAGAGGTGCAGACGTGATTGAATGATTGTCTGCTCTTTAATGTTCCAATGAACCCTTCCATTGCCTCATCAAGGCCAATGCTTTTGGTTGCTGAAGTTTTGAAAAGTTGCCATTTTCCATCCTTCCACACAGGTAACCCAGGTAAACTTGCCATCTCTGAGAGAGTCATGACCTGTTCGGTGTCCTATTTACTTGCAAACATCACTAAAATGGATTTCCTCAACTCTTCTTCCTCCGGTATGGCAACTAATTCTCATTTGGGAATGCCAGTTCAGTCTCCATCACAACTACCTTCTCAGAAATGATTGCATCTGTGTTTGAATAATAACATCCCCAGTATGGCCTGATACTTTTCTGTCCTCCTAAATCCTGGAGTTGGAATCCAAGGCTCTTGTATGTTACCATCTCAACTTTAAATCCAATAGTAGGAATAGTAGCAATGACTTCTCCAACCTATAACCTATACGAAATTATAGTTTTTCCTGTTCCATGTAATCCAGCTCCTGGGCTGTCTCCACCTCCCCCTCTGGATGCAGTTCTTGCTCCTGCTCGGGCTCCCACTCCAGATCCAGCTACCCTCTGCTTCCAGCTCCAACTCTGGCTCTGGTGTGGTTTCCTGGGAAGTCAAGCATGCCAGCACCTTCCATGTCAGAATGGCCAAATACAGCATTATTTTGACTTACAAGTCTCAGAGGTATTCTTTCAGGTTAACAAATTCTACCTTTATTTCAGCTCAAAATATTTTTTTTTAATTTAGGATAAAATAAGTAGCATCAAGTACCACTTAACTCCATTCTAGGGGCTGACATGAATAACCAGATTTTCATTTTATCCTGTATCTTCAGAAATCATCCAGCCACATGAACACTTTAAAACAACTTTTAAAATTAAATAAATAAATAAAACAATCTTTTTATGGAGAAGAATGCACCAATATATATAAGATTGATATAAGATGTGCAGTTACAATGATTTTTATTTTATTCTTAATTTTTTTGTATTTTCCAATTTTCTAGAGTATAAAGAAAAGTTGTTATTGAAACTGTAACTGCCTTTTGAAACTATACACATTTAATAATATGAAATTACTACTATATTGAACATTCTAAAAAAAAAAAAAAAAAGATGACGCTCTAGCCGGCCCCATGTTTCTATTCTATATATCAAAACCACTTAGAAGGTGCTCGTTAGACAAGTGCTCTGAGACCTTCTCAGGCAGCAGTTAAGTAAAAACTTTAATTCACCAATTACAACAGGAAAAACTGAATTATAGGGTAATTGATTTGTCTAAGATGCACAGGTACTCTTGGGCACTCCTGGGAAAATAACCCATGCTTAACTCCTATCATTCTGACCACTCCACAATTGGCTTCAAGACTCTCTGCATTACCGTTAGAGAGGGCATGGTATGGAACCACAGTGAAAAAGTCTTGACTTCCCTACCAGTTTTCCTTCCTCTTTCTTCCTTATAAATTGAAGTTTGCCTTTGTCATAATTATGCAATTAACAGAAAGACTTTTAAAAAGCTGTGCTATAAAAAGTGTTGTTACGGGGCACTTGGGTAGACAGTCGGTTGATCATGGGACACTTGGTTTTGGCTGAGGTCGTAATCTCAGTGTCCTGATCTCAGGGTCCTAGATCGAGCCCTACCTAGGGCACCGCACTCAGCATGGAGTCTGCTTGGAATTCTCTCTCCCTTTCCCTCTGCCCTTCCTGCTCGCTCTCTCTCTCTCTCTTTCTCTCTTTCTCTCTCTCAAATGAATAGATAAATCTTTAAGGAAAAAAAAGTGTTGCTGCTTTTGTTTTTCAGAACATCAAATAATGAGTAATATTTTTGTTGGCTTGGGATTTAGTTTGACTTATTCCCAAACTGGCTTTTTTTTGTCCTTCAGTATCACATAGAAACAACTTGGAATCTAAAAGTCAGTCACAACTAAATTCAAGATTATTGATGTAGCTGCACAGGAAACCCAAAAATTGGTATCCTGTTGAAAAGATTCATGCATTTTTACAATAATAAGTAGCACTTAGAGAGTATTTAGTATGTGCCGAGCAGTATTAGCACTTTACATGTATTAATTCATTTAATCCCTATAACAACCCAAGGAAAAGGCAGATCATTATCCTCATTTTAAAGAGAAAGAAACTGAGACATAGAGTGAGTAAATAATAGCTAATTAGTAAAGCAGCACAGAACTCACTGGAGGCAGTCTTGGTCTATGACCTGCGGTCTTAACCACTGAGCTGGAAGTGCACCAGCACCTGCAAACTGTGCTCTGGTTTGTTGATCTTGTCAGACTGTCTAATGTAGGGATCAGGACCCTGGGCTTTGGTGTCAGACTCAGTTGTTCATGCCCCGTCTGCCACTTACTAGCTAAGTATCCTTAGACAAATTATTATTATTCACTTTCCTTAATTTAATACCTAATTTTTACACAATTTTTATAAGGGTTAAATTAGATAAGATTTGCAAAGTGTTCAGCCAGTATAACCACACACTAAGGTTCCTGTACATGGTTCTTATTAGAATTTGATCTACTTTCTAACATAAATTTTGCCTCAAAGATAGCATAATACATTTAGAATGTTTATAGTCAAATGAGAAATTTTCAAGAAGGCAGATTCCCTTGTTTCTGAACTGAAGAAGAGCCAAAAGCCATGATTTAGCTGCAGTTGGAAAGTTTTGCAGATCTCAAGCGAGTAGCACTTTCATCTAGTTCTTTTATTTCAGAGCACGGGAAATATCCTTACTGGAGTGTTTTTAAACTCTTTTTTGCTGCCAAAAGGCAGAAACACAAACAATGCACTGCTTGTAATCATTGCCTCAAGAGATCTGTGAGCAAAATGAAGAAACAAAGAACTGGCAAGAAGGACTGTGCTGGACCAGTTCAATACTACGCTGTTTTTGGAGTGAGGGGAAAAAAGAGCAATTTCTTCCATGAGAACAGCCAATGCACATTATTCTAGTGAAAGTACTTAAACACACAGAATAGAGACAGAACATAAAAACAGCAAATTGTTTTAAGAAAAGAATGAACTCCTATGGGAACAAGATGTTCTGGTTTACTTCTGTACCCGGAGAGCAGAGATTAATGCTGAGAGGGAATGTCTAGCACAGGGTCTGGCATGGAACAAGTAAGGAGGTAAATTAACATTTACTAGATAAGATATAAAAGAATTCTCTACACAAAAACTAAACCTCCTTTCAGGAAAGACAATTACATATTTGCTTTGATTTGCTCTTGGACGTATGTCTTATTCAACTAAAGTCAAAAAGAGAGGAAGTTTGTTTATAGAAAACTATTGCCAACATTTGTAACTATTTGCTTTATTAATATACATTTCAAAGCTTAAAATTTTGTGGAGAAGAAAATTATTTTCTCTTTTGAAATTAGTAAAGTTTGTAACTCTTTCCTGAATAATTCTGAAGACTGCTGAGTGCAAGGTTCAGATAGCAGCGGAGATGACGGATCCAAAGTAAATCAGATAGTTTTTGTCCCCTAAAAAACATTCTAAACCTGGGGATTGTGATGGTCACTTTGTGTGTCAAGATGGCTAGTCAAAGGACCCAGATTTTAGGTCAAACACCAGTCTATCACTTTGAAAGTATTTTTTTAGATGAGATTAACATTAACATGAAAATCTGTAGACACTGAGGAAAGCAGATTACTCTCCGTTAAGTTGGTGGGCATCATCCAATCAACTGAAGGCTGAAAAAAAGACTGAGGTCTAAGGAAAAGGGAATTCTGCCTCTAGACACCTTTGGATTCAAGCTGAAACATCAGCTCTTTCCTAGGTCTCTAGCTTGACAACATATTCTGCAGATTTCAAACTGTCCAGTCCTATAATTACATGAGCCAATTCCTTAAAATAAATCCACCCTATATATAATATAATATAATATATATATCATATAATATAATATGACATATTATATGATATATATTATATATATGTCTATATGTCTTATATACATGCATACATATATACATACATATATACACACACACATACATATAAATACACACATACTATTGGTTCTGTTTCTCTGAACAACCCTGACTTACACAACAACCTCTCTTTAGCTTACAGTTTGTGAGTTGGCAATTTGAGCCACATTTATCAAAGTAGCTCGGACAATCCCAGCCACACATAGCTGATCTTGGGTGATCACTCATACAACTGCAGTCAGCTGCATGGCTGGCCAGGGGCTGACTGGTTTACGATGGCTTAACTGGGATGACTAACCTCTATACCATAGGCCCTTTCATCCACTAACAGGCTAAATAGCGTTTATTCACTTGGTGGCTGGGCCAGCTTCTTGGAGAAAACAGAACCTGGAAGCCCAGGCCTGGAATTTGCACAAATCATTCCTGCTGCATTCTGTTGTCCAAAGTGAATACAAGGTCAGACCAGATCCAGGAGGGGGCAAAATATGCTCTACTTCCTGATGACAGGAAGTCCAAAGAGATTATGACAATTCACAATCGATCACGCAGCTGAGTTGAAGCTCACAGAGTGTGAGTGGGTAGGAGACTATTGCTGCAATGATTAATTTCCATATATACTCTAAGAGATGAATAAGATGTTAAATATGATGTTATACTTGACCTAAAGGAGCTTATAATAAGTGAGACTACGGAAGGGATAAGAATAACAGTAATAATGGGAAACTGATACATGTAATAAAGGACACTATTAAAATCCTAAAATGGGAAATTTAAATTAGGTCAAATAGACAATGAGACTTCCTGGAGGACATAATACTTGAATGATTATATTTAGAGAAGTCCATGATAAACTAATATGTATGTTTGGAAGAATATGAAATTTTTATTTAGGTAATTAGGATATAAAATATTCTATTGGTAACTTTAGGCAGTGATGAATAGGACTGGTCTTTGAGTTAAAAAGAATTGAGTTGGATGCTTGGCTTTGCCACTTACTAGCTAAAAGAAACTTGCATAAATTATTTATCCCCATTACTACCTAAATTCCTTTTTGTTAGAATGAAACAAATATAGTACCTACCTATTATAAAGGTTGCCTTGTGTGTTAAACGAAGTATATGTAGAGTTTGACAACAGTGTCTGGATCATGATAAGCATTCAGTAAAATATGTTATTATTGCTACACTTATTCTTTTAAATAGTCATTATTACATATTTTGTTTTTTAAACTCCAACAGAGACAATTATCAAAAACTCTTTTTAGTGTTAGAATTGCAAAAGTTAAACCAAATGCTTGAATAACTGCTTCTCCTGATCTTAAAATAATGAAAAGCAATAAACCACCTTTCTTGAAAGAAAGAGGTATTCTACAGCCGCTCACCAAGACTGTAGTGTTCCATGTGGCGTCCACAACCCATGGATGTCCCTAAGACTCTTTTAGGGATAAGCAAGTATTATTTCATAATAGTACTAAGACATATTTGCTTTTTCCAGTGTTGACATTTACACTGATGTTACAATAGCAATAACAGGTAAAATGCTGGGAAACTTAGAACACACCAAGGCAGAGGCAGCAAATTCTGCTAACAGTCATTGTATTTCCACCTCCAAGCACTCATAATAGGAAAACATGTTCAGTAGACTTAGGGATTACCTTAAAGATGCAACATACATTATCGAGTTTATCAAATTCAATCTTTGGGCACAGGTTATTTTAATATCCTATGTGATGAAATGAGAAAAATACATAAAGCACTTCTGTTGCACATTTAATTGAGATAATCACCTTAAAAAAATCACTTATGTGATTGTTCGAGTTGTGAGCTTAGCTAGCCAGTGTTTTCTTTTCCTTTTTTTTTTTTTTAAGATTTATTTATTTATTTATTTGACAGACAGAGACCACAAGTAGGCAGAGAGGCAGGCAGAGAGAGAGGGGGAAGAGGCTCCCCACTGAGCAGAGAGCCCAACACGGGGCTCGATCTCAGGACCCCGGGATCATGACCTGAGCTGAAGCTAGAGGCGGGGCCATGCTAATCTTCTCTGTATCGTTCCAGTTTTAGTATATGTGCTGCTGAAGTGAGCACTCTAAGGAAACATTTTTAGTTGAAAGAATGGCAAATGAACTACGATTATTGAGAATTGGGCATTTCACACACATATTCACAAAAATTAAATAAAGTGGCTCTCTCACTTCAAGGAGAGTGTTTATTGCCAACAATACATCTCCAGATGAAAGCTTCCAAATACCTCAAGACTTTTCTAATGATATTGATAATAGAAATGAACATGATTTTGGAGTATAATACTTTAAAGTGGGACAATATTTGGAAGATCTGCATAAGTCATAAACCAATATTTTCAAAATGACCAATGTATAACATTACAAAATTATTCATGTATAACAAATCCATTCAAAGTTCAAGATAGAATACTGGGTTTTAATATAATAGTATAAAAGTTTATCAATATAGGTTCAGATTCCACACTGGAACTAACTTCTAAAAAGCTTCCACTAGTCAAGTTATGTGAATTATCAAAGAAGAATGCCCATAAATATGTCAAAAAGTTATTAAAATACTCTTTTTTCTAATTATATATGTATAGGAGGCTGAGTTTTCTCTAATACAACCAAAACCATTAACACAACAGACTGTGTATAGAAAGGTATGAGATCCAGCTGCCATCTGCTAATCAGACTTAAAAATTTTTACAAAAATGTAAAACAATTCCATTTTTCTCACTATTTTGGGAGTGTTTGGAGTATAGTTATTTTTATAAAAATTATTATTTAAAGTGTATTGAGTTTATAATTTTTAGATGAGTTAATAGATAAATCTTTTTAAATGTCTCAGCTTAATTTCTAATATAATGAATATAAATAGATATAACCATAATAGCAAAAGCTCTTCGGGGTCCTCAATTTTCAGGTACGTAGAGAAGTCCTGAGAACAAAAAGTTTGCGAGCCACTGCCTCACAAAACATGTCACTATCATCTGAAAGTAGTTACTATGAACTAGATCTTTAATTATCAGTCTCTTCTACCAGCATATAAAGTCTATGAGGGCAAGGATTATTCTCTTTTGTATTCCAAACACCTAGAATATTGCCTAACATGTTGTCAGTGCTCCATGAACTCTTGCTAAATATGTTAACTGATTAAGATGTCCATTGAGATTCATGTACAAAGATATTCACTGCAACATTGCTTGTAATAGCTAAATATTGAGAAAATATAAATGTCTACCAATGGGAGATTGATTAAGAAAATGAAGGTACCACCAAGAAATGGAATATTATGTGACCATTAGAATGTAAGTCAATTAAGACAATCAAGGCTATGAGATAATGTTCACGATATATTAAAAAGTTAAGAATGTACTAGAAAAGCATATAGACAGTATCATATTAACTTTATTAAGAAATAATTATGTCTGCCTTATGAGCTTCTAGTCATCTTTGTTTTCTTCTCTGCTTTCCATATTTTCTGCAAGCATGTAAATAAAAGTTTGAACCATCCATTTCTCACAAACTTCTGAGTATATTTCATCATACAGAATGGTGTGATAATAGTGTTTATGCTAATAATATGAGGGCATTTTATAAATATTAAATTTTATTCAATATCCTCTATTTATAAGGAGGAATATGTGTGTTATGGAAACATGGATTTGATTAATCTTTATGCTTTCTTGTGCTTTTATCTATAAATTCAGGAGGTGGGCAATGCAATTCAAAATGGTCTCCATTCAAACAAGTCAAAGTTTTAAAAAGTTGAAGTTCTTTAAGAGGTAACTTACCTGGAAAGGTCATTTATATATTCCCATATTGATGGTTAAATGAAACATAACCACACATATTACAGGGGAAAGACATGTATTTGACCTTTGGCAGTTTCAGCAGTGCACTTTAATACTACATGTTGCATTCTGCTCAGTTGATCATTTAAGTGGCAGAACAATGAAAAATCCATCCTACATTAGAATCAACGAATTGTATCAATTTAGCATCAATTATTAAATCAATTAGCATCAGTAGGTATTATACATAAAAGTTTTATAAATATTTAAAGTCTCACAACAGGTTTACAAAATACAGAATATGGGTAAGAGAAGCATGGAGGGTTTGTGTGGCAGTTCATGCTTACATAAGAGAGCATGCCTACACTGACAAATCCAACACAAGAATTACAGAGATGAGAGTTCAGTCAAGGGTTCCTCTGAAGACATTATGGCAAGTTCAGAATAATTTGACAACATACTGAATTGTGTTTTTCTTCATCAATACATTCCATTAACTAGACTTTCTTTTAACTTAGTGAGAAGTGACCAAATTTAATCCTACCACTTAAAGGAATAGAAACACTTTCTTCCCATTGATCTTCTGGTTGTCATTAAAGGAAGTTAACTTCAGGATTCACATTTGACTTCAGCATGGCTCTCAACATGAAGATCTACTGTGGAGGTTTTCTTGGGCTGCAGAGCCCAAAGAGATATGCTGAGAGTTCAGATAGATGCTGATCCCATAAATGACACTAAACTCTAATGCATACTATTGGTTTGATATGATTATTATATTCATATTTTTATGCTCTGGCTCTTTCATCTCACCAGTCTGTGTGCACTTGGGGTATTATTCTATAAGGAAGTACTTAAATTGAAGAAATACTAGTCTCACAATAAATAATCCAAATAAAGTATATCATGATGTTTATATTTGGCTCTGTCTACTGAGCATTGATTAATAGCCCTTTGGCCTTGTTGATTCATCACCTGAGCATGTTTATTTAAACATATTCCCTCCTCCTCCTTTCACCTCCGGGAATCATTTTTTTCACGACTCCCATATGTATACTTTTATTCTTTTTAACACAGCAATTACAAAAAACTAGTCCTAAATCCTATTTCTCCATGTATGGTTATATAAATACCAGATATGCACACTGATAACATAGAGATACAATATCTTTAAATCTTTTTAAAGTACTTTGATGAGCTGGCAAGAAAATAAGAAATATTAGAATTGTAAACCTAAGTCAAACCAGAGACCTGGAAAGTAAGCAGAGCACTAAAACCAAAACTGAGTTGTGACCATTGGACTTTTGTCAAACTCAGAGAACCTTAACTACAACTTTTATAACATGGTAGGTAGGTGGAAAGAAATAGAAAGACAAAGGCCAAGGCTGACTCAAGAGCTCACCCAACTCTTCAAAGAGTGGGAATCTTGAAGTTCAAAGAAAAGAGCAATCAAAATACATTAAGTAAAAAAAGCAGCACCCACACTTTCTATCTGGAACATTTCCCATTACAGAAGTCAAAGAGAGAGCATATATCTGATCTCTTTGCTCCCAGGAAGCTAGAGCAGAAGTATATAACCAAGGCTTGACCAATCAGAGATTCTGCCCAGGTCTAGCATCTGGAGAAAGTGATACAAAGCTAGGAGGATAGTAGAGATTCTGTAAAGCCATTTAACAGTAGCGTTAATAGCACAGCAGCATCAAGGAAACAGCTATTCAAAGCTGCCTAGATTCACTGAGTTCCTGCATATTTTGAATATGGTTCTCAAGACTTGTAATATATTCTTTTAATATTTCTTCTAGTAAACTTATACTTAAATCAGCCAGAGTTGATTTCTGACATTTGCAAATGAGTACTTCATTGATAAACTCTTCCTCCAAACTCAGAAATAATACTGAAGCCAGGGAATTCTGAGTGAGAGTCACCCAGAAAAGCCTAAATGTAAATAAAAGATGGTAATCTGAAAGAAGGTTTTTCTCACAATTAACAGTTGCTGTAGATCAGGGATCTATCCAAGGTTCTCATCTCCATTATAACTCTATGACCTTGAAAGCCTTGTTGTGATCCTAATCTTCCTTCTTTTTATCTTCCAAAACTCTCATAACTATGACTCTGACTCATGACCATTCCAATAAACTCTCTTGAATCTTCATGGTCCAGTCACACCCTGACTAATTCACATCAAGAAGAATTATGACGCTCATTTTCCAAATCATAAAACTGAAATTAGTTTAGTAGGTTGACAGAGTTATCAGTGAGGAACAAAAAGCCTGTCCTAGTCTTTTACAGTGAATGTTGCCTTGTGGTACTAATAATTTGTTTCATTTTGTTTTCATAGAGGGATTTTCATTAATTTTTAAATAAATACACATTCAGCGCCTGTAATGATCCCAGCACTTTGCTATATGTTCTTGTTGATATAAAGAAATGGTCTTCCAACAAGCAAGCCTGTATTAAGAATATCTTAATTTGAATGTTGGTTTATCTAATCACTCTGCATGAATTTGGACAAATTTTCTAATGCTTTAAGCCTCAATTTCCTTATCTATTAGAGGTGATTCAATCCTAACAGGATTGTTATAAAGGTCAAACAGTAATTGCTGAAAAACAATTTGTTTTTCAATTGCTGAAAAAAGAAAAAAAAATAAGATGTTTTTCTAATAACTTGGAAACAAGGAAATTAAGATCACTCTCCAAGAATATTGTATCACTTATGTGTGGAATCTAACATAAAAACGGAGAACAGAATGGTGGTGAATGGAGGTGAGGGAACTAGGGAGACATTGTTTAAGGGTACAAAGTGGCAACCAGTAGATAAATAAGTCCTGGAGACCTAATGTACAACATATAAACTTCAAAGTTGTTATGACTTAATGCGTTTAGAGAGATTATTGATCCGGTAATGATGGAAATAACTAAAGTGGAAAGACCAGTGGAGAAGTTATTGTAAAAATCCAATTGCAAAGTTATTTAGGACTTGACTAAGGTTGTTTGTTTGTTTTCTGCTCTGTTCTTCTCCTTTTTTCTGGGAATAAGGCATCACTTCATGTGGGGAACTATTTCTCCTGCCTCTCCATCCTATGTCTAGTAGAAGTTGATGTAGTGGTACTCCATCTCTGATTTTTGCTCATGGTCAAGGATTGGACATATGACCCCAACCAAGGCAGAGTCCTTCAGTGGGATTATCCAATTTATTCCTACCTGAAAGTAAAGCCAATCATCTTCTAGTTAGGGTTGAATTGGGCAGCTTAGTCATATGGCAAACTTTTCTCAATAGTACTGCTGACTTCTAATCATTCATTGTATGAGCTGGTTTTGCTCCATTTGCTGTTTGCTCCAGTCACTCTCCACATGACTACACTATGCCACCTCCATGCCTCATACTAATGCAAGGAATCCAATTATTTCCAGTTCTCAACTGACGGGTCACAACTTGCATACTCATTTGAGTATGCAACTCCATACTCATTTGAGACATTATAGTTCCAAATACTCTCTTTCAATTTTAATTAAGTCTGATACAAATTGATTTCACTCAAAAATCTTTTCAGTGGCTAAATATTCTAATTCAGTGGCTAAAAATTCTAATTACACCAAAAGAAAGTGAGGAGTAAGCCTGTTTGACATTCTCAACTTCTTCTTTTTAATTCTTCTATTTCTTACTTATTCCGTACCACTCCCACAGTGACAAACATCTTTCTTTATATTTACTCTAATGATTATTTTAAAAAAAAAGGCACCATTTAGCAAATTTTTTCTCCCCCAACCATATTTGAAGAAGTACATGCATAAAGATATTCCCAGGACGTCAAAATTCCAAGTGCCAGCATTCCATACAGGAAATTCTTGAACATACGGCAAACTGTAGTATGCAGGAGTCTTCATCACCCAGAAGAGTATCTCACAAACATTTTGGTCAGAAGCCCATTACACATCCAGCTCCTGGGTGGCTCAGTCAGTGGAGTCAGACCCTTGATTTCAGTTTCGGTCATGATCTCAGGATTGTGAGTTAGAGCCCTGAATCAGGCTCTATACTGGGCACAGAGTCTGCTTAAGATTCTCTCTCCCTTTCCCTCTGCCTCTCTCCCCACGCTCTCTCTCTGGAAAAAAAGTCCACTATACTCAAAAGTTAAATGCCTCGAAGAACTTTTGTTTATTTAATTAACATTTATTGATATTTACCATACTAAAATCACATTTAAAAATTAAAACAAATAATTTTTCAAATACTAGTTCAGTTTATAACAATAATAAATTCATTGTATATTAACATAAGCAACATATTTTATGAAAAATATCATCCGAAACAAAAAGAGAATAGTCAGAGGACCCCATTATTTTCACATATTTCACACTTCTTTAATTTCTTGTTTAGTAGAAGACATCTAGATCCTCCTATCTGCTTCTCTATTCAGTCTGTTATACCACTCCACTGTATACTCAGAAGAGAACAAGGAAAAGGCAAATGAACTTCAGATATTGTTGTGAAAATGTTGACTTATTGGATCCACTGAAAGGGTCTCAAGAATTTCCAAGGTTCTCCAAACCATACTTTGAGAATAGCCAAGCTACACTATGTGTTGATGGCCCAAAACCAAATTCTAAAATAAGTTTGCTTTCAGTTCACTTCAAATACCTGGTATCCAGAGTCCTCATGCTCTCTTCTGGTTGCCCAGAAATCCTTATCCCACTGTGACTCCAAGATGGGGCTCTCTTTCTCTAGGACCACATGTTCTCAACTTGCCCATTTCTTTAAATCAAAATATAATATATTCATTCTCTGATTATTCCCTGAGGGTCCAAATAGATAACATGCTAGTTTAATGAACTAAAATTTGATGGCTCAGCCATCAAATGTTATACATACATTAATTGTATACATTAATTGTATGACAATACTTTGTATGACAAAGTATTGTCATACAATAACATATTTAAACTCAGTGCTTCAGTGTCTTCACCCAAAGGAGTTACTCACATGTGAGCGTATCCAGTGGAAGGGTTTTTGTGTCATTTTCCTCAGATAACATCACCTCATCCCTCTGTGCTTAGTACTAACCTTGTGCACAAGAGTGCTGTGAATATTGTCGGGTACATATGTGAGATATTTGAATACATGCTTAAATTATTTTGCATCCCTTGGTAAATGCCACTTTCTGTCAAAGAAAGTACACAAAATCTAGACAAAGAACAAAAGATACCAGCTAAAAAGCAGAACAGCAAAAACACAAATTCAGAAAAAGGAAGAAATGCTGCAGCTATGACATACAAAGACAAAAAATAATAGTACCACTTAGTAATTTTCAACTTAACATTTTCTAAGAATAAAAATCAATACAATTTTTGAAATCATTTGCAATATAAGAGTTCTTAAAATTATAAGCACGATACAACTACTGGTTGGGAGAATATACTATTTTGACATTTCATCTATCCAAAAAAAGGAGAAAATGGATCTGGGCTGGTTTCACCCAGTCACTTGAAACCCACAAAAAGATAAAATTGAGCTATTGACTTACGGTGTTAATGAGCATCAATTCACACATTGCCTCAAGATAATGAAGCTACATTCTCAGAGTGTAGGATGGGTAATTAATGCTTCCAATTACCATGAATTTTCAGAGGAAACAATGGTTAGGAACTGCCACAAGCTATGTTTTACAGTTTGGAGTAGCCAAGGGAGAAAACCTCTCAGAAAATTTTATATCACTTTCTGTGCTGGAAGACACAAACCAAACTACTTAGAAAAATATTTTTATTACATAGGAAACAAAAATATTCTTTCCTAAAGTACCAGACTTATAGTATCTGTTCAAGCATAACTAAAGATTTCACAAACTCTAGTCCCACGTGGTGGGTCTGTTCTCCTGTAACTTGATCCATTTATAACTCCAGACTCTTTCCATGGATTGGCTTCTAATTTTGTAAAATCCAAGTCTACAGCAATATGAAAATTCAGAACAGGCTCACAAGTTTTGCACTTCAGTTACTGAAAGGGATGTTGCCTTGTTAATCTCAAAGGATTGGCAGAGCAATTTTATCACATTTTCTGAAAAAATCTATACAGATTTAAGGTCGCGTTCTGGATTTAATTGAAGTAACCTTTTGTACAATCTAGCTTTAATGAAGTGCAATGAAGTTAAACTCCATGGGGGCCATTAATCTGAAACACTCCATTTAAAAACTACAAGGGGAGTTTTTAATAAACAGTGTGAACTAATGCCCATGTGGAAAGGTAATTGAGAGGGAACTGGTGTCTGGGCCAGATTGTTATTAAACCCTTATCACAGGTAAAGCTAAAACCCCCAATGGCAAGCTGCCTTGTGATTTATATTGCCCTTCTCATCCTAACTTTAAAGGAAAGACTACGTTTAATAATGAAAAAATCCTGTGACTAAGCTATAAAATAACTGAGCAATTACTTAGAATAATTTATACAGTGCAATACACTGACCTTGCTTTAAGCATAAAATCTACAAAATAACTTTGGCAATAAAACTGTGAACTACTAAAAGGACTAAAGGTTTTAACCATTTTTATTGTGTGGTGCCTGGGGGGAACATAAATACATATTACACTCTAATCACAGGGCTTAAGAAAATTCATAATTTTTTTTCTCTTAAAATGGCTTTTCAGAGAAAAGTTTGCTCAATTTGGCCAATTGCAAATCAAGAATTCCAATGTCCTTGCTTTAAAAGGATTACATATAATTTCTATATATCTTTTCTTCACATGAGAATTCCGCCTGACTCTCCTTTAACTCCTAGCCATCACCCACAGAGGAAAACTGGCAAGAACTTTTCTGCATTACCAATTTAAATATTTACTCTTTCAAAATTTAAAAAAGAGAGAGAGAGAAAGAAAGAAAGAAAGAAAGCAACTGGCCTCTATTGCAATAGTAAGGATTGATGCTATCTCCCCAGACCACTAAAGCAAGGATGCTTCTATTTCTGAATAAGAAAATAATACTCTATCACTCAGCAATCCACAATCAATGTTTCCACTCTCCATGATAGCTTTCAAAAACAAAGTTCAGCTTTTATTCTGAACTGGCATCAGAGCAGCATATAAGCAAGCATGACATATTACTCTAGCTTTCTTCAATTTTCAATCACCATAGCTGAGCAAACACTTTTTCTCTGAATGCTCTGAATTCATGAAATGATTCCAACAGATTGTCTTTCAATTGACTCCAAATTCCATGAAATCCAGTTGATTTCTGCGAGATTAGAATATCAATACATTGAAACCCTGCAGAACCAAATCGTCAAAGCAGTATCTTCTCTTAGGAATACAAAAACTCTACTCTTACATTAATTTACCCTCAATAGAATTAGCTAGTTTAGCTCCAAAATGAGAATAAAGACAAAAAGTATTCTCCTAGGGTGGCTTTACATAAACAGATGCCAAAGAAGAAAACTTCAGTCTAAAATTCTGTCTGAATATTCCACCTTCATTACTCCTTGAACTACAGGTATAAAAGAGCTACTGTTTGAAAGCAAAAAGGTTTTAAGGTATAATGCATTACAACATTATTAGTCTTTGAAATAAATAAATAAAATCTTTAAAAACAACAACATTATTAGTCTTTGAAAAATACCTAGAAAAGTAGGTAACCCATCATCTGGAGGGACAAGAAAAGAACGGGAAATATGATAGTGGCATAGGAAAATTTCTAGGAGTTCTAGTCCCAGTGACACCCTCCAGAAAATAAGCTCTGGAGATCTCAGAGAGGCATGCACTCAACTCAAGTTATCTGAGAGAGGGGACAAACTAGGGTTGCACATAGTCACAGAATAAAGGGTGGAATACTGAAGGAAAAAAAAGAGAGAGAGAGAGAAGACAGTGCCCCAATTCAGGACAGGGGTCTTTATCTTGTCCTCAGAAGGCAGATTGAGTCTCAGCGAACAATACAGCTATGAACAAAAATCTGATTTTAAACTTCACCAGAGGCAGCCAAATTCTCAGATGAACCCCACATTCTCTAGGATAGTAGGGAGGTTTTCTGAATGGGAGATATAGCCACCTCCCTTCAGGATGAGGAAACTGCCTTAAAAAAGAAACGAAGATTCCACACATTTAATTTCATTCTCTTACAAAGTTCCACTAAAACTTCATGACAGGAACTTTTCAGGGCCAAGACCTACAAGGATGGAAAAGAAACCAGAGCTGGAAAGCAGAAATACACGTAGTAATTGATTGGTGGACCAAAGAAAGACAACTCCTCGGTCAGTACTAAAGAAAGCCAATAAACAATTTGATTAAAACTGCAATATCCTCAGAGGTCTGGGAAACCATATACCTCCAAAGTGGGGTGAGGGTGGGGGAATGTTTAGAAGCCTTTCTAATTACAGATGTCTAGATTCCCAAAGAGGAAAGTAGAAGTGTAATCTTTTGAGATGATCAAATATACGAATGAGATAGTAAGGGGTTCAAGATGGCATCAAAGGTAGACCTTGAACTCTCCTCCTCTCACAGACACAACAAATTCATAACTACATACAATAATTTTACTCTGAAAGGACTTAAAAACTAGGTGAACAGGGCCCCCCCCAACAATAAAAGACAAAAGAGACTCATCAAGAAGAGTGGGAGGGGCAGAGACAGCCTTGTCCAGCACTCTACTCCGAAGGAGGTGACTCTGCAATGAGGAGGGATCCCAACATAGAGAACTCTCCCCTGAGAAGTGAAGAGATTATGCTCCAATAAGGGACCCACCTTGGTGGCCAGCACTGAAAAGACAAAACCCCAATATTTCTGGTTTTAAGAATCAACAGGATTAAGACCAAGAGAATCACAGGAAATAAAGACCCCACCCTTAAAGTGTTCACACAGTGAAAACTGAGATATAGTACAAAAGTAGCAGATTGAAAAGCACCCAGACCATAATCAAAGGAAACCCACTAATTCATTTTAAAGTGCCTGCCAGAAGGATGAGAACCTGTAGGGACTTTATACAGGGATAAAAGCAGGGGCACCTGGGTGGCTCAGTTAATTAAGCATCCAACTCTTGGTTTCTGCTCAGGTTGTGATCTCAGGGTCGTGAGACTGAGTCCTGCTCAGAGTCTGTTTGAGATTCTCTCCCTCTCCTTCTGCTCTTCCCCCTGTCTCATGCTCTCTTTCTCTCTCTTAAATTAAATAAATAAATAAATCTTTATATAGAGATAAAAGCACTGATAGACACCATTTTTGCATTTCATCCTAACTTGTTGGTGACAGAGCAAATGAATGTCACTTTTGGAGCTTTTCCTCTAGCCTGCTAGTACTAGAAGGCAGGCTCTGCATACCCCATACCATAACTGGGCTGATTGAGCACTCTTCACCATGTCATCCCTGCTTAGCATCCAAGCTATAACCAGAACAGATAAGTGTTCCAAGCACCATCTACCTGGTGTAGGAGCTGCAGCTCTATCACAACCAACTGGGCACATGAGCCCACCTGAAGGACTCCCATTGAATGCCTGGCTCTGGTGCCCAGGGAGATTGCAATTCTGGACCATAAAGAACAGCTTCTAGGGGTGCCTGGGTGGCTCAGTGGGTTAAAGTCTCTGCCTTCAGCTCGGGTCATGATCTCAGGGTCCTGGGATCGAGCCCCACGTTGGGCTCTCTGATCAGCAGGGAGCCTGCTTCTCCCTCTCTCTCTGCCTGCCTCTCTGCCTACTTGTGATCTCTGTCTGTCAAATAAATAAATAAAATCTTTAAAAATAAATAAATAAATAAAACAGCTTCTACACAAAACTACTCCTTTATGACTGAGGGAGATAGCTGTTTCACCTAAGGTATACAGGCAAACACAGAGAGAAAGGCAAAATGAGTAGACAGAGGAATATGTTCCAAATCAAAGAACAACGTAAATCCCCAGAAAAAGACCTTAATGAAATGAGATAAGCAACCTGCCTGATAAAGAATTGAAAGCAATGTTCATAAAGATGATTACTGATTTTTGAAGAAGAATAGGAGAACACAACAAGAATGTCAATATAGAGATAGAATAAAAGAAAGTAGTAAACAAAAGTTATAATTGAACTGACTCATACCCTAGAAGGGTTCAAGAGCAGAATAGATGCAACAGAAGTGCAAATTAGTGAACTGGAAGACAATTTTAACTTATATGCACACACAACATGGGAGCATCTAAACATATAAAGCAAATAATAATAAAAATAAAGGGAGAAATAGAGAGCAATACAATGATACTAGGGGACTTTTATACCTGACATAAATCAATGGATAGATCATCCAGAGAGAAAATCAATATGGAAACATTGGCCTTAAATAACACATTAGACTGATGGACTTAAGAGAAACATAGAAGAACAAATGACTTAAAACTGCAGAATTCATTCTTTTTGAGCACACATGAAACATCCTCCAGGATACATCATATGTTAGGCCATAAAACAGTTCTCAATAAATTAGAGAAGATTGAAATCATATCAAGCACTTTTTCCAACCACAACAATATGATACTAAAAATCAATTACAAGAAAAATACTGCAAAAAAAAAAAAAAACATAAACATATGGAAACAAACAACACATAACTAAATAACCGCTAGGTCACAATGACACAAATGTAGTGATCCAAAGGGGCACCTGCACCCAAATGTTTATAGCAGCAATGTTCACAATAGCCAAACTGTGGAAAGAACCCAGATGTCCATCAACAGATGAATGGATAAAGAAGATGTGATAGATGATAGATAGATACATACATAGTATGTATGTATGTATGTGTGTATATACATATGCATATATATATGATGTGATATATATACACACAATGTAATATTACACAGCCATCAGAAAAAGAAATCTTGACATTTGCAACGATGTGGATAGAACTAGAGGGTATTATGCTAAGCAAAATAAGTCAATCAGAGAAAGACAGTTACCCTATGATCTCACTGATATGTAGAATTTAAGAAACAAGGCAGAGGATCATAGGTGAATAGAGGAAAAAATGAAACAAGACAAAACCAGAAAGGGAGACAAACTATAAGAGACTCTTAATCTCAGGAAAAAAACTGAGGGTTTATGAAGGGGATGGGGTGGCTGGGTGATGGACTTTGGGGAGGGTATGTGTTGTGGTGAGTGCTGTGTATTGTGTAAGACTGATGAATCACAGACCTGCACCTCTGAAACAAATAATACATCATATGTTAACAATAAAATAAATAAATAAATAAAATAAAGACTAAATAAATAGCCAATGGGTCAATGAAGAAATCAAAGAAAAAATTAAAAAATACATTAAGACAAATGAAAATGGAAACAATGTTCCAAAACTGTTAAGATTCAACAAGAACAGTTTTAAGAGGATAGGCAGTAATCTCTTCGATATCAGCCACAGCAACTTCTTTCAAGATATGTCTTCAAAGGCAAAGGAAACAAAAGCCAAAATAAACTTTTGGGACTTCATCAAGATCAAAAGCTTCTGCACAGCAAAGGAAACAGTCAAGAAAACAAAGAGGCAACCCAAGGAATGGGAGAAGATATTTGCAAATGACAGTAC
Source organism: Lontra canadensis (assembly GCF_010015895.1). Lineage (NCBI taxonomy): Eukaryota > Metazoa > Chordata > Mammalia > Carnivora > Mustelidae > Lontra > Lontra canadensis. The sequence goes on along the minus strand of NW_022631153.1, from coordinate 1,548,429 downwards.
AGACAAAAGATTGATATCCAGGATCTATAAAGAACTCCTCAAACTCAACACACACAAAACAGATAATCATATCAAAAAATGGGCAGAAGATATGAACAGACACTTCTCCAATGAAGACATACAAATGGCTATCAGACACATGAAAAAAATGTTCATCATCACTAGCCATCAGAGAGATTCAAATTAAAACCACATTGAGATATCACCTTACACCAGTTAGAATGGCCAAAATTAGCAAGACAGGAAACAACATGTGTTGGAGGGGATGTGGAGAAAGGGGAACCCTCTTACACTGTTGGTGGGAATGCAAGTTGGTGCAGCCTCTTTGGAGAACAGTGTGGAGATTCCTCAAGAAATTAAAAATAAAACTTCCCTAGGACCCTGCAATTGCACTACTGGGCATTTACCCCAAAGATACAGATGTAGTGAAAAGAAGGGCCATCTGTACCCCAATGTTTATAGCAGCAATGGACATGGTTGCCAAACTGTGGAAAGAACCAAGATGCCCTTCAACGGACGAATGGATAAGGAAGATGTGATCCATATACACTATGGAGTATTATGCCTCCATCAGAAAGGATGAATACCCAACTTTTGTAGCAACATGGACGGGACTGGAGGAGATTATGCTGAGTGAAATAAGTCAAGCAGAGAGAGTCAATTATCATATGGTTTCACTTATTTGCGGAGCATAACAAATAGCATGGAGGACATGGGGAGTTAGGAGAAGGGAGTTGAGGGAAATTGGAAGGGGAGGTGAACAATGAGAGACTATGGACTCTGAAAAACAATCTGAAGGGTTTGAAGAGGTGGGGGGGTGGGAGGTTGGGGGAACCAGGTGGTGGGTATTAGAGAGGGCATGGATTGCATGGAGCACTGGGTGTGGTACAAAAACAATGAATACTGTTATGCTGAAAATAAATTTTTAAAAAATGATTAATAAAAAAAAAGAGGAAAGTTTAAAATGATATAGGCTTACCTTAAGAAATAAGAAAAATACCAAATTAAACAATTTAACTTTACACCTAAAGAAACCAGAAAAGGACAAAGACCAAAGTTAGTAGAAGGAAAAAAGTATAAAGATCAGAGTGAAAAAAAAAATATATAGAAACAAAAAAAAAAAACAGAAAAGATCAATGAAACTAAGAGTTTGTTCTTGGAAAAGATAAAAAAAAAATTAACAAACCTTCAGCTAAACTTGTCAAAAAAAAAAAGAGAGAAAACCCAAATAAATAAAATGAGATATGAAAGAAAAATTACAACCAATACAACAGAAATACAAAGGATCACAAGATAATATTATGAACAAGTACATGTCTCCAAATTAGACAACCTAGAAGAAATACATCGCATCTTAACAGACTGATTACTAGTAATGAAATACTTAGCATCTTAACAGACTGATTACTAGTAATGATTACTAGTTTTAGTAATGGAATCTAGTAATAAAGTAATGGAACTAGTAATGGAATCAGTAATAAAAAAAATCCCAACAAATAAAAGTCAAGGTCCATATGGCTTCACAGGTGAATTCTACCAAACATCTAAAAAAGTCGGTATCTAAGCTTCTCAAATTATTCCCAGAAAATTGTAGAGGAAGGAATGCTTCCAAACTCATTTTGCAAGGCCAGCATTACCCTGATAACAAAACTAGACAAAGATACTACAAAATAAAGAAAAGAAAGAAAGAAAATTATAAGCCATTATCAGTGATGAACATAGATGCAAAAATCCCCCAAAAATATCATCAAACCAAATTCACAATACATTAAAGGGATCATATGCTATTACCAAGTGAGATTCATTTTAGGGATTCAAGGATAGTTTAACATCTGCATATCAGTCAACATGATACATCACTTTAATAAAACAAGGGATAAAAATCATATAATCATCTCAACAGGTTCAGAAAAAGCATTTGACAAAATTCAAAATCCATTCAAGAACTCAATAGGGCACCTGGGTGGCTCAGTGGGTTAAGCTTCTGCCTTCAGCTCAGGTCATGATCTCAGAGTCCTGGGATCCAGTCCCACATTGGGCTGTCTGCTCGGCAGGGAGCCTGCTTCCTCCCCTCTCTCTCTCTCTCTCTGCCTACTTGTGATCTCTGTCTGTCAAATAAATAAACAAAATCTTAAAAAAAAAAAAAAGAACTCTCAACAAGGTGAGTATGTGCCTCAACATAATAAAAGCCATATATGACCAACACACAGCTCACACCATGCTCAATTGTGAAAAGTTGAAAACTTTTTCTCTAAGATTAGTAATAAGACAAAGAAGCCCACTCCTGCCACTTTAATTCCACAAAGGATTGGAATTCCTAGCTTCAGCAATTAGGCAAGAAAATAAATAAAAGACATCCAAACTGTTAAGGGAGAAGTAAAACTGCTTCTATTTGTGGATTACAGGATACCATATGTAGTAAGTCCTAAAGACTCCACCAAAAAACTGTAAGAACTAATAAATGAATTCAGTAAAATTACAAGATAAAAAAATAAATATACAGAAATCTATTGTGTTTCACTAATAATGAGCTATCAGAAAGAGAATTTAAGAAAACAGTCTCATATATAATTGTATCAAGAAGAACAAAATACTTAAGAATAAATATAACCAAGGTGGTGAAAGACCTGTACTCTGGAAACTGGAAGACACGGATGTAAGAAATTGGAGATAGCACAGATAAATGGAAAGATACATGAAACTAATGGATTATAAGTAATATTATTAAAATGTCCATACTACCCAGAACAACCTACAGTTTCAATGTAATCCCTATCAAAATACCAATGACATTTTCGTAAACTACAATAAATAATCCTAAGATTTTCATGGAACCACGAAAGACCTTGAGTAACCAAAGCAATCTCAAGAAAGAACAAAGCTGGAGGTATCACGATCCCAGATTTCAAACTACACAACAAAGCTATAGTAATCAAAACAGTATAATATTTGCACAAAAACATATACATAGATCAATGGAACAGAATAGATAGCTTAGAAATAAGCCCACATTTATATGGTCAGTTAAACTATGATAAAGGAGACAAGAAATACAACAGAAAGAAATTTCTTCAATAAATAGTCCTTGGAAAACTGAATAGCTACATGGAAAAGAATGAAATGGACCACTTTTTTACAGTAAACACAAAAACAAACTTAAAATGGATTAAAGACCTAAATGAAAAACCTGAAACCATAAACTACTACAGGAATACATAAACAGGGGCACCTGGGTGGCTCAGTGGGTTAAAGCCTCTGCCTTCGGCTCAGGTCATGATCCCAGGGTCCTGGGATGGAGCCCTGCATTGGGCTCTCTGCTCAGCAGGGAGCCTGCTTCCCTTCCTCTCCCTCTGCCTGCCTCTCTGCCTACTTGTGAGCTCTGCCTGTCAAATAAATAAATAAAATCTTAAAAAAAAAAGAATACATAAGCAATAAGTTCTCTGACAAAAAGAAAAGTGCTATTTTTTTGGATACGTCTCCTCAAACAAAGACAACTAAAGCAAAAATAAACAAATGACTACATAAAACTAAAAAGCTCTTGCACAGTGAAGAAAATCATCAACAAAACAAAAATGCAACCTCATACTGAATAGGAGAAGATAGCTGGTAATATTATAGCTGATAAGGGGTTAATATCCAATATATATAAAGAACTCATACAACTCAATATCAAAAAGATAAATAACCTAATTTTAAAATAGCAGAGGACTTGGACATTTTTTCAAAAAATACATAAAGATACCCAACACGTATATGATGCTCAACATCACTTACCATCAGAAAAATACAAATTAAATGAGATACAATGAGATACTAGTACCTTATACCACCAGAATAGCTAAAATTTAAAAAGACAAGAAATACCAAGTCTTGGCAAGGATATAAAGAAAAGGGAAGCTTCATGCACTGTTGGTGGAAATGTAAATTTGTGCACCACCATGGAAAACCTGTGGAGATTCCTCAAAATTCTAAAATAGAAGTACCATACAACCCAGCAATTCAATTTCTGGGTATCTAACCCCCAAAATGAAAACACTAATTCAAAAAGATACATGCACCCCTGAATTTAGCACAGCATTATTTATAATATCCAAGATATGGAAGCAACATAAATGTCTACAGATAGATGAATGGATAAGGAAGATATGGGGTGTGTGTGTATGTGTGTGTGTGTGTGTGTGTGTACATATACACACACAATAGAATATTATTCAGCCATATAAAGAATAAAATCTTGCTATCACAACAGCATGGATGGATCTAGTGGGTATCATGCTAAGTGAAATAAGTCAGACAGAGAAAGTTAAATACCATAAGATTTCACTTATACAAGGAATCTAAAAAACAAAGCAAACAAACAAAACAAAACAAACAGACTCAGTTAAGCTGGGCCTGGCAACTGCCACACAAACTCGTTATATACGGCTAAAATCCTCAGCCACTTAATTCTCCCACTCACTTGGAGATACTCATTACCCTTTGAACAAGGAGACACACAGGGACGTTGGACCTCAATTTGTGAAAATGTTCTCATACATATTCTACCTTCTTTACCTTCAAACCCCTCCCTCCTCTTAGGCCAGAAGTTAGTTTTAGTTTTTAATATTGGGTGGGGCGGGGATGGCAGATTATTCTGTGTAAGCACTTCCACTTAGCCTAGATTCTGAAAATACAAAGACATAAGCTAATTGTTCAGCTTGTACATTTGAACTACCCTAAGCTACCACTGACATATGCTATGGAGAGAGAACGCTCCTCAGAGTCAGTGTGGATAATCTTACCTAATCCTGCAAGGAATCACTACAGCTGTGCCCACTTATTGTATTACACAGGAACCCCATAGCAGGAATTGCTTTTCAAATTTTATCTAGTATTTTAATCTTCAGCCAGATTTTCAACCATTGGCATCAATTCATTTAACCCTTCTGGTAGAATCTCACCACTCAAGATTTAAGGTGATATCTCATAAAAATATGAAAACAAAAACATTGTTCTAACGTAAGTAATTATTCCATTACCACACTATAAATTCACTCAACCCATGGAATATGGCAACTGTAAAACATTACACAGCATATATTGTTTCAGCAGAACAATTAGACCTTAATCTTCCCATGTCAAGGTGACTTATAACATGACACCCAAGTCCCATCACATAATTATAGGTCTTATCAATACCATGATTGATAGTCAGATCTCTTTCTTGTAGTCAACTTGAGAAAAATATGAATAAACATAGGAAAATATGTAAACCCATCTTATAAGGGCTAAGAAAGTCCTCATAGCCCAAGCTTACAAATGAAGAGTCCTAGGAAAGTACTTGAAGGTAGGGCATCAAATAAGACCATTTAATCAATGGCTGTGCTCTTCCAGCATTGGAAAATCAAACAAGATTGCCCTTTTCTTGACACTTTCTTGACTAAAAGGTTAAGTTATAGAAAGCACAAACCACAATCAATCAGCAGAAAGAGTGTGATATGGTAAACTGGGTGTGAACAACATTAAGAGGAGGAGTGAGTCCAGCACTGAGTCTCCAGGAAGCACTCCCAGAACATCCCTGCAGAGTTGACCATCCACAGGGATCAGCCCAGTCAGGAAAGTTAGGGACTAAGGAAGCACATGTCATTCAATACCGACTGGAGCTAGTGATCAGACTCAAACAAAGCTGCAGAAAAAACACCAATGGGCTTACCAGCAGGATGATTACCTCTTTCTCATTTCTGCTTTCCAAACCTTACATGAGAAAAACCCAATCAGCAAGGCCAATTTGCGTCTGGGTCCCTGGCAGAAAGATGGCTGGGAATTCAGTTTTGGACTCTGCAGCCTCTGTAGTGAAGGACAGTACAGTAGAAGGAGGAAATGTATGCTCAGCCTTAATCTACCACAATTAGTTTATTAATCTAATCTACCTAATTTACCACATAGATCTGAAAACATTTTTTTCCCAACGGTCACAAAGTGTATTCAATGCTCCACAAAGACTATCTTCCCTATGCCAACCTGAACACAGAACTACACCCATAGCTCTCAACTATGAGAGCTATATTTGCTACACCCATAGCAAATATAATAGCTAATACTAACATGCACTTACTTCTATTACTATCCCAATTTTTAAGTTGAAGAAAATAAGAAACAGAGATGTAAAATAATGTGTCCCAGATGACAGAGTTAGAAAGTGGCAGAGCAATCTGCCTCCAAAATTTGTGATCTTAAACTCTGTACTGTATAAATGGAAACCACAGGAAAACCTGCAGTCCAGACTATCCAGACCAGGAGATACATGAGGCAGGCCTAGCATATTTACCCACAAGGAGTTGTGCTCTAATTCAGATGTTCTGATATCTCACTAAGCTCTGTAACTTAATCTCCTGCCAAGAGGGAACCTAGAAAGAGGGAAAAGGAAGGGCTTGCTGCCACCGTCTTTCCTCCTGGTTCCCAGAAAGTGCTGCACCACAGAAGAAGATGGATTGCAACCATCAATAGCTGGATGATCGGGAAGGATAGATTACTAAAAGAGAACATGAGGATCTGGAGCACTGACTTTCTTGGAGGTATACCCATCCACCATTGACAATAAGCAATCCATCATAAACAAGGACTCAGATATTTTCACTCATGTTCAGATTCTGCTTTTTTAAGGCTGGCCCTGTAAGAGGTTCTACCATGAAGGATGGAGGAAGACATGAATTGTCCATGTTAATGGAGCAGCAAGAGCTCCAGTATGCCAGCAGAGAAAGAAGACTTACCCATAGCTGATCTTGGACCTCAGCACTAGAGTCTGACTCACATCTACTAGACCAGCATTAATCTCTGCTCATTGGTCAGCAAAGGTCCCAAGCCCTTGGGCCATCCCTTAAGTTTCCCTCATCCAGCAATCTTGTCTTTCCAGATTCCTGCGATTATCAGACTCTACCTTGACAACATCTACTTAATTTAATCTATGTTCAAATTCTTGCTCTCCCAAACCTGCCATTGTTCCTCAAGGACAGGGCATAGATATGTATTATAGAGTTTTCTCTTGCTTCAGGTTTCAGAGGATTAATTTCATGTAGGTTCTGTAACACAAAGATAGTTATACATGCCTTTTTGTGAGCAAAGAAATAGAATTCCCAAGAAAAATTTCATCTCCAAGTGTTTGGGATAGTTTTACTCAAAAAATATAATGTTACCATTTCAGGAAAAAGAAAAAGCTTTAAGACTTTTCAAAGGCTCATTGGCCATCAAATAGTCCTTATAAAACTGGCTATAGGATAAATTAATCAAAATTACATATATTTAATGTCCCTTAAAAATCTAGCATTTTATATTTTTTAGGAACCCATTGAAACTTCAGAGCTATCAGAGTCAGGAGAAGGATAAATAAGAAGGCAAAAGATGTAGGAGATAACAATTTGGGAAGGAGTGAAGAGGGCATTAGAAAAGGAGCAATTTATGGATAGAGAAAAAATATAGGCAGATATTGGAGCAACTGAAGGAAAAGATAAGAGGAAAATGTATGAGAATATGAAGAGAGTGATGGTGGTGGCAGCGGGCAAGAAGAGGGGAATAAGCAACAAAAGATACTTGCTCACCTGCAAAAAACATATACATATATGCTCACACGCACACTCACACACACAGTCTCGTGTCACTACTTTCCAAACTCATTTATTCATTTTATCCAGTTAATCTTCATTGGGCAAATAAATATGGTAGAAAAGACTAGCCTGGAATTCAGAAAACCCAAATTCTAACCTCCACTGTGCAAGTGGCTAGTTGTATGTGACTTTCAGCCAATTGCCTAATCTTTCTTTGTTTAATCTCTATATCTAAGGGCATAGACTTAAACATTTCTAGGCCTGAAGTACTGGGTCTTTATGAACATAGAGAGCAAGAAGACACTGAAGTGGGGAGGCGGGGGATGAGAAATGATGTACAAGAAATGAAGAATGAAGCTCATCTAATTAACTCAAAACCCTGGGCAGCCTAGATGGAGCCCAATGGTTAAGCCATTAGAGATGTGGGCCAAATTTCTTGTTTCCACTGAAAGCAGCCAGGCTGATGCTCCAGGGAGAAAAGTATAAGAAGAGTACTCTACTCCAAAAAAAGCCTTCAAAAAACGAAAGAACAAGGTGTCTCAGGAGAGTCCTGGATGCCCTTCTTTACCCTAAATTCTTGTGAATAGCTGCCCCTGCAGGCTTTTCTGCTAGCCTGCCAACCAGCTGTTGCTGCCATTTCAGGCTATTTTAGGGTGATATTAGGTGATGATTGATGATTATAATTATGATGGTGAGGGTGATAATAATGATGGCAGTTATAACCAATAACTGTAATAAGTAGGAGAGAAAAGGTAAAAGGAGTGAAAATAAAGAAGAGTATGAAAAGGAGAAGAGTTACCATGTGCTAGTAACTGGGTTAATTGCCTTGTTCCTAGATTCTTTCAGTAAACGTTTATGGCATCCCTGCCATCTAGTGTGTTTGTAATACAGTGCTATCAGGGCAAACAGAGAGTTCACAGAGTAGGAAGAATTACAAACAAGCATATGTCCTAATACATCATGATAGGTGTTGTGTTAGGGAAACGCAAGTTCATGTAGATACACACAGCCCAAACACAGATGGTCTGGAAGTCTTCACATTTGTGTGTTGTAAGTATGAGTTGATTAGAAGGGACAAAGCTGTGGAGGCAGGATAACCATGTAAGCCACTATAACAATTGTGGAGAAAAAGGCAAGAATATTGACAGTATGGGCTGGGGTAGTGGAAGTGGGTAAGGAGAGGAGTGGATGAATTGACAAGGCTTAGTAGTTAATTAGGTGTGGAGAGGAAAGAGAAGGAATAAATCATGAAAAATTCCCAGACTATAGAGTGAAAGGACATTTACTGAGGTAGAAGACACAAGAAGCAGAACAAGTTTAGGATACAGAGTTCAGTCTTAGACACATGAGTTTTACAAGCATACATGTTACCTAGCTGTAAATATCCACTGGGCAGGTGAAGATATAAGACTACTGTAGTGAATGGAAAAAGAGATGCTATTAGGGAAACAGGATTTCAGGGTCACACTGAGGACTCAGAGAAAATCAGAGATCATGATAATGGCCCCAGTCTTTGCCGGGACACACAATATCTCTTCTAATACTTTTTCAGCTGCGTGTGGTATATATCATTATCCTCCTTTTACAGAGATGAAAAACAAGGCTCAAAATGTTATTTGCCTAATTCTCAACTCTTGTCTAAGTTGACACATAAACATAAATCTGAGCCCAAAGCTTACATTCTGGCCACCACAATATGCTGCCCTCAGCAAAAGTGCTCGTTTTTGTCCTTTCCCAGGGTAATAATGATAATGAAATGTAGAAACCCCCCCCCCAAGAAATTCAGTCTAGTAGAAGGAGAGAAACATAATAGCCATTAAAATGAAATCTGTTTGGGGTACCTGGGTAGCTCAGTGAGTTAGGCATCCAACTCTTGGACATACACACATGTCAGAAGTCAAGCAGCTCATTTGTTAATGTCATTCTCTAACACTTCCTATTTAAAACACATCCCTTTGTAAAAAAATGCTGTTCTCCAGACAGCAGGAGCTATTCCTGCTAAGAATATCAAAGGAACTTTTCCCCTGAACTTTCAATATCATGAGTCATGATCTCAGGGTCCTGAGATTGAGCCCCATGTGGCACTTTGTGCTCAGTGGGGAGTCTGCTTGAGGATTCTCTCTTGCGTAGAGTCTCTCTTTACCTGCTCCCTCCCTCTAAAAAATTAATTTAATTTAATTTAATGGGATGTGGTAAAAACACAATATGATCAGTTAAATAAGGTAGATATAAAATCTACAAAAACACAAAGTAGGAGCAATCAAGGGAGCACAGAGAAAACTACAGCTGGGATAGAATATTTGAATCAACCTTAAAGAATGAATAATCCCCAAATATGCCTTGAATGATGATTTTTTCCCCACATTTACAAATGAGGTGAAAAGGCTAAACTAATAAACCCTTGCCAACCAAACACATGTCTTTCCACTAAAGTCCCCAACGGTTGACTGCAAGTGCAGCCCAGCTGGAGGCCTGTTTCAGGGCCTAACCCTATAGTCGTGGCTGCTTTGCTCATTTTGAACAACATACACACATGTCAGAAGTCAAGCAGCTCATTTGTTAATGTCATTCTCTAACACTTCCTGTTTAAAACACACCCCTTTGTAAAAAATGCTGTTCTCCAGACAGCAGGAGTTATTCCTGGTAAGAACATCTTCATATCAAAGGAACTTTTCCCCTGAACTTTCAACATCACCCTGTTAGAGTAACCATCTCTTGCTTCAGTCTGCAGTTCCCCCATGTTCCACATAAGTCTATTCATTACATGTTAATGATTGTCATTTACTACCCCCTTGTTCATTACTAAAATTAGGAATAGCAAAGTAATAAGAATCTACTTGGAACATGCTCAAGAAATAAGTTCCACATTGTTTCAAGGTTCCTCTTCTGACTTTATTGTGTCTTTTATGGGTAATTTTTTCTTATGTTTTATAAAAAGAGAAGTTACCTCTCTGGTGACCACTAACTTATACATGTATGTCCATCATTTAGATTAGAGAAAAAGAATGGTTGATTTAGAAGCATTTATATTGTCAAATTCTATTGTTTTATAAGTTTGACGATAATTTGTTCATCACAGTCAGATTAATTTCCTACAGCACTACCTCTACATCACATTCCCGCTTAAGTCATTTTCGACTGCTACCATATCTCATTGAAATTCCTCCTTAATTACCTTGATGGTACTATCCATCAGTGCCTCAAAGTTGTTTCTAATACTCTCTAATACTTTATATACTCTAATCCTCTAATACACAAATTCTGCTCCAACCTGTGGAATTTCCTTACAGAGCCCATCTCCTCCTCTTTACCCTACACCCGCACACACATGACAAACTCACTTCCAGCTCTCAGCCTTGCTCCCTTATGTAATCAGTATTTATTAACTTTCTGCTATGGGCCAGGCAAAATGGAAGACTCCCAGATATTTAAGACAGAGTCCCAGCACCTCAATAGCTTACTCCACTAATAGGGGAGATGGGACATCCAGGTAAATAATTACCAGAGTATGACCAGCACTCTAACAAGAGTATAGGTAAAGCCTGTTTCAGGGTCCAAATAGAGTTAATGCCTTGAATACCTTTCACTTCCCTGCCCTATGGGGTTCTACTTTCAATATTTGGTTCAAGTCCTACCTCATTCATGAAGTTTCCCTAAGCCACATCTACCTCCACTGATCTCTCTTTACTCCTAACTTAAATTATACTCCTGGGGCTCCTGGGTGGCAGTCGTTAAGCGTCTGCCTTCAGCTCAGGCCAGGGTTCTGGGATCGAGTCCCACATCGGGCTTCCGGCTCCATGGGAAGCCTGCTTCTCCCTCTCTCACTCCCTCTCTCGCTGTGTCTCTGTCATTCATAAATCAATCTATCTATAAATCTTTAAAAAAATTATACTCCTAATCTGCAATAAAGAAATCTAATTCCGAATGATAAACTATCTTATACTATTCCTAGTATTTTCATGTGGGTTTTCCTCATCTCCCCATTTATATTGTAAACTTCAAGGGCAAGGATTATATCTTCCAGTTTCTTTGCTTACTTCTCTATACCTAGCATAGGAGGTAATTATTAAAGACATTTGTATTTTATTTCTTTATTTTATAATGTCCCCGTGTTATAAAAATTAGATTTTAATCATTTCTGAAAGTATAATACAAAAACTTAATAAATGGACTGAAATAAGATTTTTAACAGGAAAAATTGCAGTTTGCAGTGGGAAAATATAGGTCACATATGTCTGGTGAAAATGATCAATTGATTTGGTCCTTATTTTTCAAAAATAACTATTCACATTGGGGCACCTAGGTGACTCAGTGGCTTAAGCCTCCAACTCTTGATTTCAGCTCAGGTCACGATCTCAGGGTTGTGAGCCCTGCACTGGGCTCCGCACAGAGCGTGGAGCCTGCTTAAGATTCTCTCTCCCTCTCCATCTGCCCCTCCCCACCCTGCTGTGCTCCTGCATGCTCTTTCTCAAATAAATAAATAAACAAATAAAAAATTAATTAATTTAAAAATTATCCACATCATTCATTCATTCAACAATTGTACATGGAGGACCTACTATGGGCTGGCATTTCCTTCATGAAGTCAGTCTGCTTTGAAGAACTTCCATTTTGGGAACTCTCCTAGAGGGACAAAATCCTGAACCTTGACCTTCAAGGGTTTTCTGATGCTGCAGAACCACAGGATCACTCAGAATCACTGAGCTGGAGCTACAATCCATGACAGGTCATTTTAAGAATTTTAAGAATTTCTAAACTAAGAATATGTTTGTGTGTGTGTATGTTTGTGTCCTTTGTAGTTTTTTTTTTCTCCTTTTACTTACTAGATCTTTGATATATTATGTAATGTGACTGCCTTCTGATCAGCTCCAACATGGACCACAAACAAAAGAGTGGCTTCAGAGAGCACAAATAAAACTGTGATATGCCACACTCTGTTATTATTTTTCAAGATTTTTCATGATTTTCTCCAAAAAAACATAGGAATTAGTGATTCTGAACTACTTATGCCCGTAGCATTTTATTCCAATTTGACCATACAAACGGCTTATTGTGGAATCTGCATTAGACATCAATTCTTCAATAAGTAGTAACACATAGCATTTCCATCCACCTAGATTAAGGATTGGTATACAAAACACCAAGGGAATGCGCCATACTGCTGCCATGGTTCTCTACATTCCTTTCTGACCTTTGAGGATTTATTTTTCTTTAAAGGAAAGAGAAAGAAAGAAGAAAGAAAGAAGGAAAGAAAGAAAGAAAGAAAGAAAGAAAGAAAGAAAGAAAGAAAGAAAGAAAGAAAGAAGGAAGATGATCTTTTTCCACATTTTCCACTTTATATAAAATGCTGAAAACTTCCAAGAAAAATTTAGAGGGAGGAAGGAAATTGGAGATCTAGGGAGAAAGAACATAAAACTTCCATTTTATAAAATCCCAGCAGTCAAGAGAAAGTAGAAGCTCAACAGCAATTAGAAAAAATACGAAATGACTTAATTCCTTTAGAGGCAGCCAGGTAAAATCTTACCCTAATATAGTCACAGAGAATACTGTGGTTCTTTAAACAACATAAAGCAACACAAAAATGTTTGATCCATGAAGTTCACCTTATGCATGAGACCACCAATCGATGCGTGCTGGGCATATCTTCCAGTTCTGCACTGTCATGTTAAGCGGTCAGATCTTCAGAGAAATCTTGACAAAGAATTTCATTGACCTCACAATACATTTTATGTTTCTCCTCAGAAATGTTTAATGTCTGCAATTACATGTCAGCCACCTGAGAGCTTCAGAACACTATCCATCTGCAGTTATCACAAAGGAAACCAGTCACAAAAGAAAACTGGGACTTTACTGTCCTCTGCTGGATACCCAGGCTAAGGACTATTTCTGCATTATCTTTAGAAGATTATTGAAAAGTATTGTGAATAGCTGTATGTGGCTGGGGGACTTTACTTAAAATGAGCCATCCTGAGCACACAATGCTTAATCCATTACATGTATACATGACTCTTTTGACAGATTGAATAATCCGGTGCACATTCAGCTACATCAAACTAAATTACTATTAAAATCAAGGTGTGATTTTTAAAATATTTTAATTATCCATTTTAAGCAGGTCTCCTATATTTAAGAGAATTTTTTTGTCAATGTGAAAGATGCCTATTGACATTTATTCTTAATATTAAATAATTACTCCCACCACCTGTTTTTTTTTTCATTTCATTTTATTTATTCTCAGTGTTCCAGAATTCATTGTTTATGCAACACACCCAGTGCTCCATAATACATACATGCCCTCCATAAAACCCACCACCAGGCTCACCCAACCCCCCATCCCCTACCCCTCCAAAACCCTCAGTTTGTTTCTCAGAGTTCACAGTCTCTCATGGTTTGTCTCCCCCTCCGATTTCCCCCAATTCACTTTTCCTTTCCTTCTCCTAATGTCCTCCATGTTATTCCTTATGCTCCACAAGTAAGTGAAACCATATGATAATTGACTCTCTGCTTATTTCACTCAGCATAATCTCTCCCAGTCACGTGTTGTATCAACCCAGGTTCATACAAGTTGGGTATTCATCCTTTCTGATGAAGGCATAATACTCCATTGTATATATGGACCTTATCTTCTTTATCCATTCATCTGTTGAAGGGCATCTTGGTTCTTTTCACAGTTTGGCGACTATGGCCATTGCTGCTATGAACATTGGGGTACAAATGGCCCTTCTTTTCACTACATCTGTATCTTTGGGGTAAATACCCAGTAGTGCAATTGCAGGATCATAGGGTAGCTCTATTTCTAATTTCTTAAGGAATCTCCACACTGTTTTCCAAAGTGGCTGTACCAATTTGCATTCCCACCAACAGTGTAAGAGGGTTCGCCTTTCTCCACATCCTTTCCAACACTTGTTTACTGTCTTGTTGATTTTGGCCATTCTAACTCGTGTAAGGTGGTATCTCAATGTGGTTTTGATTTGAACCTCCCTGATGGCTAATGATGATGAACATTTTTTCATGTGTCTGTTAGCCATTTGTATGTCTTCTTTGGAGAAGTGTCTGTTCATTTCTTCTGCCCATTTTCTGATGTGATTAGCTGTATTGTGTGTGTTGAGTTTGAGGAGTTCTTTGTAGATCTTGGATATCAGCCCTTTGTCTATAGTGTCATTTGTGAATATCTTCTCCCATTCCGTGGGTTGCCTCTTTGTGTTGTTGACTGTTTCCTTTGCCTCGCAGAAGCTTTTGATTCTTGATAAAGTCCCAAAAGTTCATTTTTGCTTTTGTTTTCTTTGCCTTTGGAGACATATCTTGAAAGAAGTTGTTGTGGCCAATGTCAAAGAGGTTACTGCCTTTGTTCTCCTCTATAATTTTGATAGATTCCTGCCTCATGTTGAGGTCTTTTATCCATTTTGAGTTTATCTTTGTGTATGGTGTAAGAGAATGGTCAAGTTTCATTCTTCTACACATAGCTGTCCAATTTTCCCAGCACCATTTATTTAAGAGACTGTCTCTTTTCCACTGGATATTTTTTCTTGCTTTGTCAAATATTATTTGACCATAGAGTTGAGGGTCCATATCTGGACTCTCTGCACTGTTCCACTGGTCTATGGGTCTGTTTTTGTGCCAGTACCAGGCTACCTTGGTGATCACAGCTTTGTAGTAGAGCTTGAAATCAGGCAACATGATGCCCCCAGTCTTGTTTTTCTTTTTCAACATTTCCTTAGCAATCTGGGGTCTCTTCTGGTTCCACACAAATTTTAGGATTGTTTGTTCCATCTCTTTGAAAAATGCTGGTGGAATTTTGATCAGGATGGAATTGAAAGTATAGATTGCTCTAGGCAGTGTACACATTTTAACAATGTTTATTCTTCTGATCCATGAGCATGGAATGCTCTTCCATCTTTTTGTGTCTTCTTCAACTTCTTTTATGAGTGTTCTGTAATTCCTTGAGTACAGATCCTTTACCTCTTTGGTTAGGTTTATTCCCAGGTATCTTATGGTTCTTGGTGCTGTAGTAAATGGAATCAATTCTCTAATTTCCCTTTCTATATTTTCATTGGTAGTGTATAAGAAAGCAACTGATTTCTGTGCATTGATTCTGTATCCTGCCACATTACTGAATTATTGCATGAGTTTTAGTACTTTGAGGTGGAGTCTTTTGGGTTTTCCATATAAAATATCATGCCATCTATGAAGAGAGAAAGTTTGACTTCTTCTTTGCCAATTTTAATACCTTTTTATTTCTTTCTGTTGTCTGATTGCTGTTGCTAGGACTTCTAGTAATATGTTGAACAACAGTGGTGAGAGTGGACATCCTTGTTGTGTTCCTGATCTCAAAGGGAATGCTGTCAGCTTTTCCCCATTGAGGATAAGAGTTTACTTATCTTGATGAGTACTGAATAATGTGCAGAATTGCTGAGTCACTATATTGTACGCCTGAAACTAATATAATACTGTACATTAATTTTTTAATTTAATGGAGTTGAATTATTTTGAAAATCATTTTGTATCCATGTTCATGGCTATACAATGAATGTGTCCTAGACACCCAAAATGCAGTCCTGTGAAGACCTTCTATTTCAATAAACTGAAATATTTCCAGCCATAATAAATCACCACAAAGATAAGCCACTGGTGTCTGTTTTCATCCAAACCCAGAATATTTGGAAGATGAGGAAAACAACATTTACCAAACCCCTTCTCTGCCCAATACTATCTCATGTAACCTTACAGCAGTACTAGGAGGGCACGTTGCTACATGCATCTCAGAGCTGAGAGAACAGTTTCAAAGCACACTTAGAGAAATGACTGCAAGCCTTTACCACTCCACCCTCCCAGCTCAGGCTTCAGAGACATGATCTCACCTCTGCTTTAGACTTTCTCTCAGCAAGAATTTTCTACACTCAATAGAGAAAGGAAAGTCAAGGGGAAAATATCTAGAGCTTCACCCTTGAGATGCTGCCACTGACATACACATAACCTGGGATAAATCATAACTTTTCCAAGCTTCAGTACCTACATCTGTACAATGGGAACAGTATTAGTCTCATACATTTCTCACTTCATAATAATTTAAATTAAGTGCTTTTACTAGCAAATTTTTGGTACTGAGAACTTATTTCAATTAGTATTTTTAAAGGGCTGTTTAGGTCAAAGAGCTCTGACTGGAAGTAAACAGAGCTGGGTAAAAACCCCAGCTCTCCCTCTTGTCCACTAAATAACCCTGCATAACTCCAAGCTCAAGATTCTTGGCTGCCAAAGAGAGCAGTAACAACCCTCTGCCAGTGTTGTTCTGAGGATCAAATTAGTGTGGTAAATGTTTAACAAATGTTCAACAATTTCTAGCTCCCCAGTTACCTTTAAATGTGGCCAAAATTTCATCTATCTCAAGTGTTTAAATCCAGCTAGGAAAAGGGACAAGATTCTTCTCAGGGTCCCTTCCTGTCCTATATTTTTGAAACCATTATTATGTAAGCCTTCTCTAAGTGCTTAGGAAATAGGGAGAAATAAATAAGAGGCTACTTCCATGATCCCAGCATGATTGTAGGAGGTGAAAGAAACTTCAAGAACACCTAGTTCAGTTTCCTTACTTTGAATATAAGAAAACTTCACCCAGTCTATTTGCCCAAAGAAAGAGCCAAGACTAGAATCCTACCCCTGCAGGCTCCAAAAGACATCATGATGCTGCTCTGGTCCAAAAATAGCCAAATCTTTCCAGAGTACACACTGCTGGATAAGCTGACTTACAGTGCAGGGTCAGTAGATCAAGCCACCTCTCAAATCCCAAAAGGTTGTATAAAAATCAGTCATCAGCTGAGGGAACACCTCAAATGAACATCATAAGAGAGATTTTTTTTTAATCTGGAAAAAAATAAGCCTATAGTCTTAAACACAATTTTTAAAAATCTTCAGGATTTATGTTCCATGTAAAGAATGTGAATACATTACCTAAAACTGCTGCTGATCACATTAATGTAAAACTCACCGAATAAATAAAACCAGGAGGTCTGAAGGAAATGCCATTGGCACAATTGAGAAAGAGATGATGTTTAACCACAGAAATGCCCCCATCTCTCAGCTTATCCTTGGCTTCATATCCCCCATCTTGGAATGTTTAAGTATTGTTCACCCAGTCACATCATGCCTTGTAGAAGACAACCTCATTTTATTCTTTCCTGAATTCATTATAGAACTAAAAAGCCCCACCTAGGATCTATAATGTAATATTAGAACAATTTAGTCCTTGCCAACCTTCAGCATCCAAAGCATCATATCTCCGAGAATATATTACAAATATATTTCACCATAAACTTAGTTGTCTTTCAGAAATGAATACAAATAGCAGATAGCACCTTGTTTGATCTAATAAGGCTGGAAAGGAACTTTAATCGGTCTTCCAGATTTAATAATGGGTGACCTATCATGTGTCGATTCTGTTTCTTTCCCTGCTTCCCAGCAAGTGTGCCCTACTCCCTCAGATTTCACAGGCTTCCACATTTCTCTCTGTGGTGTGTTAGTTTGTTTTCTCAGGTGATTAGTTTAGTAGAATCCCTGCCTGGAGAATGAGTCTGGATTTGCTAGTGCTGATTTATTTACTTGCCAATGCCACAGCAGCAGCACCAGGCATTTGCATTAGAAAACAAAAATTATTACCATTCCATCTTTGGTGTCATACTTGCACATACATATAATTATGAATGAAGATACATCACCTTTCAAAAACTGACAATACTTTTTTGTAGCATCTTGTGTCCATGTGCTTTTTGAGAAAACGGTAATATAATATTTTTAGGAGTATTGACTTGTCAATATAGCACTGCACAAACCCAACATTTTCAAGTACTAACCAAACATATGTTAAAAAGAAATATTCCACCACAGAGAGTAATACATAAACAGAAATCTAAACTTTCCTTTTATCTACATCAGTTAATATATATTTTGGGCATATCTCTCCTTAAATTATAAATCCAGAAGTCAGTCCTGCTGGAGAAGCTCATAATCAGTCAGGCAACATTCCTACATTACTTAAAACTTAATAATATACGCATTTGTATATCTGTCTACATTAGACAAAGACTTATTTTCAAGCTCCTGGTAATCCCTAGAAGTAGGAAAATATAGGTGTGCCAATCCAGGACTTCTATAAAAAGAGAATTACAATGCCCCAGTGTCCTCAAGATCCATTCAAAAGACCACCTTAGAGAAGAGGCTCTCTTAGCAAAATAGTCACTCAACCCTTTGGATGGGATCCCAAGGAAGAAATTTCAAACATCAAATTAAACTGCATAGCAAACTTGAAAAGTTGGAATACATTTATGTCTTGTATTCTCTCTTGGTAAAATAGAAAGGCAGGGAATTGGACTTTTGACTATATTTTAGTAAGAAAGAAAGCTATTCTTTTTCCTTCACTTATTTTTAAACTCACTGAACTTTTATTGGTAGTAGAAATGTGGAAATAGTCTGGGAAAGACATTCTAAAAAGCAGAACTGCATGAATTATTTTAAAATATTTTTCTGAAATTGTGAATGCTCCCTCCCTAAAAATTAGGTTGAATTAACAAGGCATGCTCTTGAGAGCTGATTAGTCTCTCCTCTGCATGTTTCTGCAATTCAGGGGGCTCACGCCAGCTGGGTAATTATGCCTTGGGTTATGGAGCAAGAGCCCCAAGTTCCCTACTTTGCAGGGAAGAGAGAAAAATTTGAGAGATGAGCTGAAGCATGAGAACCAGACATTTCCCTGAGATTTACCTATAAAAACCAAGTTCCTTCTTTGAAACATACCATATTGATTAACTTGCAATATATATCATATTGATTAACTGTTAACTGCTTACTATTTTATATTATCTTATAATAAAGCATAATTTGAAATATGTTTTTAAATTTATCTGGAAAGGGATATGTATAGTTATAGCTCTACACTTATTCGAAACCCTAATTTTGCTTCTTGGACATTTCATAGAATTCTTTGGTATATTTAGTCATGATAAGCCATGTTTTCTCCTAACAGCAAATTAATCCCCGAAATTTCAGGGGCTTAAGACAATAATTCTATACTTCTCATTCAAGTTCAATACAGGTCTGTGGAGGAATCTGCTGGACCTGGTCACTCAGGAAGCCAGGTGATGGACACTCACATCTCAACACGTGGCCTCACTACTAAGACAGGGGTAGAGCAAAAATGAATTCAGCCTATGATTCATCCCAGAATTCACATAGATGACTTTACTTGCAGCCTCAGCCAGTACAAAGGACATGACGCCAACCTCACTAGAACAGAAGCTGTGAACTGTAAGCAAATGGACATTCAAAGAGCATTAATTATCTCTGGCATACATGAAATCCTTTTTCTGAAGGTCAGAAACTCACACTACACTCACTCAAAATCAAGCTTGGTACACTCCAAATTTAGACAGATGGCCTAACATGAAAACTCTTCTTCCTTATGCCTGCGTCCTGGTTTTACAATCAAAAGTCATTGATCAAACTGATTCTTGTTTTTCAAAGAAAAGTTCAATGTAACATTTGATTTCTCTTTAAAGAGACACTAATGATAAGAGAAAGAGCTCTTGCTTAGAATAAACAGAAGAATCTAAACCAACTTTAGCCTTTATTAGCTAAGATACCTAACTTTTTGTACTTTTGTTATGTCAGCTTGTTATGGGGATCACTCTAACTAAATTATAACTTCTTTCTTTTAAAGATTTTTAATTTTTTAAGATTTTATATATTTATTTGACAGAGAGATAGAGAGCAAAAGAGAGCACAAGCAGGGGGGTGTGGCAGGCAGGGTGAGAGGGAAAAGTAGGCTCCCTGCTGAGCAGAAAGCCTGATGTGGGGCTCAATCCCGGGACCCTGAATTATGACCTGAGCTGAAGGCCAATGCTTAACTGACTGAGCCACCCAGCTGTCCTTAAATATTTACTTATTTATTTTAGAGAGAGAGCATGGGCTTGGGGAGGAGGGGCAGAGGGAGAGGGAGAGAGAGAATCTCAAGCAGACTCCACTGCAAAGTGCAGTGGTTGAAGCAGGGTTCAATCTCACCACCCTGAGATCATGACCTGACTCTAAACCAAGAGTCAGATGCTTAACCTACTGGACCACCCAAAGGCCCCTAAGTTATAACTTCCTTCACAAAAGAATAGACACCTTAACATACCTCAGTATCTCCCATAACACCTAGCATAACACCCTGCTCAGTTGTCCAGTTGATTTATGGGTACATCAGGAGTCCTTTATTCATGTTGGGTATATCACATATTCATTCTCATCAGGGATAAAAGACAGCAGTGGTCTGGCATTGACTTTCATAGAAAACTGCCAGTTGTAACCATATTTTTGACAGTTGGGTTTCAGTATTTCTGATTCTGTCAACTGAGCTTACAGCTCAGGCGAACTCTCCCTTAGATTAGGGCATGAGGCTTTGATTAACATGTTGACCTGAAAGCTCTTCCACATTAACACTCCCAGAGAACAACTTTGACTGGAGTATTTGATCTTCTTCTTAAAAAGGAGATAAAATGTTCCACTCTTTACACTTCACATATTATCGCTCAAAAGATAAACCAATCTTTATTTTCTTAACCTAATCACTTCTAGCTTTCTCCACTTGGCTTTTAGACATTATTTAACCTGACCTTTACCCTATTTTTCTAACCTCCTGTGGACTAAAGCTTACAAAACCTAGTATTAAAAATAACATCTTTTGGACTAAACACATCCCTGTCCTCCAGAAGAAATTGTGAAGGTTTTAAAACATTGTTGACATTGTCCCCCTTCCCATCCAACCTTGCATCTGGACAGGTTTGTGACTTAGACTAAAGGAGTATGGAAGAAGTGACTCCAGATGACTCTCAAGATGGATCATAAAAGGTAATGCAACTTCTCATACACTGGAACATTCATGGTTGAAGTCCTGAGCCACCATGTAAGAAGGACAACTATTCCAAAGCCATCAAGCTGTTAGAGAAAGGCCATATGTAGGAAGAAACCAAGCCACATGGAAAGGCCACTTGTAGGAGATCTGTTCAATAGCTCCAGTCTTTGCAATGTCCCAGCCCCAAATCAGACATGTGAATGAAAAAGTCTTTGGATGCTTCTACTCACCTGTCTTTTCAGTCTTTCCACCTGAAGATCCAGATATTATTGATTAGAGACAAGTCATCCTCACTGTCCAGTCTGAATGTTTGACCTAAATAATCAATAAACATAATAAAATGGTTTTTCTAAGCCTCAAAGTTTTGAGGTAATTTGTTATGCATTAGTAACTGAGTGAAGTCTATGCCTATAGCTCCTACATTAGTTTTCTAGGGGTGCTGTAAACAATTTTTTAAAGTACCACAGAATGGGTGGTTTAAGCCCATGTCTCACAGTTCTAGAGGTTTAGAAGTCCAAGATCAAGGTATTGGCAGGATTCTTTCCTTCTGAGCCAGTTTTCTCACCTCAGCTAGTTGATGACTGTCTCCTCCCTGTGTCTTTATATTATTTTTCCTCTGTATTTGTCTTTGCTCAAATCTTCCTTTCATAAGTGGGCAGTAGTCATATTATAATAGGGCCCACCCTAAAAAACTCATTTAACTTGATTACCTCTTTAAAGATCATTAAGCACTCTGTCCTATGTCTCTAAATACAGTCACATTCTCTCTACAAATACAGTCATATTCTGAGGTAGTAGAGGTTAAGATTTTAACACATGAATTATTAGAATGTATAAGTCAACCTATAACAGGTCCAAAGACAATTTACATGTGGCATTATATATGAAGGCATTTACATACGGCATCTCTGAGGTAGTGAAAGAAATTACTTAAAAAGATTATTTGGTGAAGCTCCATCTTTTGAGTATACACAAATATATGAATGTATATATTGTGTGTGTATGTGTGAGTGTTGAAACATGGATGGATCTTGAGGGGATTATGCTAAGTAAAATAATGAGTCAAAGGGAGAAAATACTGTGTAACATCACTTATACGTGGAATCTAAAAAACCAAACTTACAGAAAAAGAGTAGAATGGTGGTTACTAAGGTCTAAAGGGCAAGGGAAATAGGGGGTATTGGTCAAGGTTATAAACTTCCAGTTATAAGATGAATAAGTTCTGGGAATCTAACATATAGCATGGTGACTATACTTAACAATACTATATTGCGTACTTGAAGTTTCTAAGAGAGTAGATCTTAAACATTCTTACCACATAAACATACACACACAAACAAATGATAATTATGTAAGATAATAAAGGTGTTAACTAATCCTACTGTGGTAATCATTTCACAATATATACATGTATAAAATCATCATGTTGTACACCTTGAACTTACACCATATTATATGTCAATTAGATCTCAGTATATTTCAGGCAATGGGGGGGGAAGCAATCAAATTCAAATCCTAGAAATGAAAAGGATGGTAACAAAGATGAAGACTATGTTGTACAGACTTATCAATAGACTCAACAAAAGGAAAAGGATCATGAACTTAAAGATGGGTCAACAGAAATTACCTAGGCTGAAATACAAGGGAAAAAAGAATGGGGACAGGGAGAGGAAGAACATAGCATCCAGGAACTGTGAGCTAATATCAAATAATCTAATGTATATACCATCAGAATCCCAGAAGAAAAGAGAGAAAAACCAGGACAGAAAAAATATTTGAAAAAATAATAACCAAGAGTGTCACAAAATCAGTGACAGATCTCAAACCTCAGATCCAAGAGCTCAGAGAACACTAAGCAGGAATAAATAACAAAATACACACGTGTATGCACAAACACATGCACGCCTAGGCCCCTCATATTCAAGCTGCTGAAAACAAAACGCAAATTGGAAATTCTAAAAACCATTCGGGAAAAAAAAGGAAGAAGTACTTTCTATTGGGAGACAACTCTCCATGGGTCTTTCATGTTTCTGAATGTCTCACAAAGGGAAGCACTGATTGCCTATTGTTATAAACTATCTATACAAGTATTATTGTGTATAAAACAGCTTAATGAGATAGAAATTCTCTCTTGCCAGAGCAGAGAGCAGATTTGCTTACAGTTATAAAAGATAGTGTCCCTCTCCAGAACAAAGGGCAGACATGCCTACTCCTCATTATAAAAGATTTGGTTCCCTTAAGCTCAGAGTTCCTCTTCTGAGGTCCCTCTGGGACTATTTGCCTTATCCTTGTAGGACTTGGGGGCAAGTGGAACGCATGCAAATATACTGGTATTCATGCTGCATTCTGTGTCATGAGTAATAAAATTCTTTGTTTCTCACTCAGGAGTCTTCTATCTTCTGTCAGCCTCTATGAACCTGTAGCAGGCTAAACTTTAAGCCTGCAAATAGCATAAAATCCTAGACCCTTTACAATTTTTGATAGCAAGAAAAAACTACAGTAGACTTCTCATAAGAAAACATGCAACACAGAATACAATGGGTGCTACTTAAAAGTGCTGAAAGAGGGGTACCTGGGTGGTTCAGTTGATTAAGCAACTACCTTTGGCTCAGATCATGATCCTGGAGTCCCAGGATCAAGTCCTGCATCAGCTCCCTGATCAACAGGAAGTCTGCTTCTCCTTCTGACCTTCCCCCACACCATGTTCCCTCTCTCTCTCTCTTTTATCTCTCTCTCGCCAATAAATAAAATCTTTTTTTTAAAAGTGCCGAAAGAACTGTCAACCCAGTGCTCTATTATCTGTATAGATGTCTTTCACAAAATGAAGGAGAAATAAGGCTTTCTCAGACAAGCGAAAACTGAGAGGAATCCTTGCCAGCAAGTCTGAACTACAAGAAATATTTTTTTTAATATTTATTTATTTGAGAGAGAGAGAGAGAGAGTGCACAAATGGGAAGGACAGAGGGAGAGAATCCCAAGTAGACTCAATGCTGAGCACAGAGCCCCATATGGAGCTTGATCTCATGACCCTGAGATCACAACCTGAGTCAAAACCAAGAATAGGACTCTTAATTGACTGCACCACCCTGGCACATGAGATATATTAAAAGTTCTTCAGAAGAAAGGAATATGATAGCAGACAGAAACTTGTTTTTACACAAAACCATAAAGTGTGTTAGAAATGGAGTAAATAAATATTGTATCCCTTGGACACCAATACCTTAAATTTGTCATTTCCCTTCGGAGACTAAGTAGCCAGTCACTCTAAGGGTTATGGGGGGAAGAATCAGTCCTGCAATCATGTCAGGGAACCCAGAAAAATGTGCACCAACAGTTTTGGGCTGAACCACATCATACAATATTAGATGCCTTTATAATAGTGCATGGAAGATTCAGAATCAAAGTAATTCACATCCGGAGGTGTTGATGAATACATCAGTTCCTGAGTCTACAGCTTCTGCAAAAGGAATTCAGACTCTATCCAAGGACCTGAGCAACATTCCTCTGGCTAAAACATAGAATAGGAGAAAACAGAAAGAGGAAATTCTGTGAGCGAGGAAATTCATCTTGGTAACCTCAAAAGCTTCATAGAAACAAGAAGTGGACTTCACAATGGGAGGAGTTTCATTTTGTTAGTTTGTATGGGTGGCAGCAAACCTGGGAGTTTATTATGTTCATTTGGACTTTGTGCCATTCAGATTATTCTGATGTCTGGTGAGCTTCATTGAATAACATGTCTATGGCAGCCATCTTAGTGTTCACCAATATCTAGTTCTCTTCTTTCTGGGCACATGGAAGACTCTTCTTCCCAGACTCTCACAGTTACACAGGGTCACATGAAAACTTCTAGTCAATGAAATAGCACCAGAAATGATATGTGTCATGTCCAGGCTAATGCCATGAAAAACCTCTAACAACCAATTAGCTTTGTTTTGTCTTCATTCAAGAATGCAGAGGTATTGTATGGAGTTGGCGGACAACAAGATTAAAACAGTCTTTTTTTTTTTTTTTTTTAAAGATTTTTTTATTTATTTATTTGATAGACAGAGATCACAAGTAGGCAGAGAGGCAGGCAGAGAGAGAGGGGAGGAAGCAGGCTCCCCGTGGAACAGAGAGCCCGATGCGGGGCTCGATCCCAGGACCCTGGGATCACGACCCGAGCCGAAGGCAGAGGCTTTAACCCACTGAGCCACCCGGGTGCCCCAAGATTAAAACAGTCTTAACTGTTGAACCCTCACAAGGACCCCAACTGTTTGGTAAGTTGCCTCGTCCTATAAATTTTTTGTGTGTCAAGCCACTAGGGGGAAAAAATTAACACAGGAAATTAACAACTTTCTGAAGTTTGCTTTTTACCTCTCCAGATCTTCAGAATAGTTTCTTAGACACAAAAGGAAAGAGAAATAGAAGGCAAGGATTTAAAAAAAAAAAAAAAAAGAACACCTTGAGTAGAAATATTTTTTAATTCTTCTTTGGTTTTTTACTTCAAATATGTCAGCAAGCATGAGACTATCTTTGGTTCTGATACAACTGGCATTGATCATGTTCATGTGTATAGCTATGATACCAGGACTAACCTGTATATATATCCTCACTTGTTTTCTTGTGTCAGAACATAATAGTGAAAAGCAGCATCCCTAATGTGATGAAAATCTCTCCAATTCACGATCAGTTGAAAATGCTATGGGCCCACTGCCAGATAGCATTCTTATGCTGGATCTTTTTCTCAGCACCCTAAATTAACCAGCTGGAATTCCCTTTTAAGTGCCAACCTATTCAGCCTTTCAAAATGCAGTTTTTCTTTTAGTGGGAGATCTGCCTCTCATCATAGAGATGGAACAAATGCATTCTTGACTTCCCCCAAAGAGCAGACTTTTTTGAAACAATAAGCTCAAAGGAAGGTAAAGACAGATCCCAGAGCACTTGTTTCAGGCAGGATATATGGACTGTGCCCACAGATCAAGGCAGACTCCCGGAGAACTATCACCTCACAAAACCCTCAGCAGTAATAGCTAGGCCTGCCTGCCTCATAGTAATTCTTCAGGGCAAAATAAGTCAAGAGAGAAAGAGCTGTTGTAAATGAATAATTGAATTAATTAAAGCTATTGATGAAGAAGAGCTCCCTGGTCCAGGAGCAAAGAGCTTGGGACAGTGTTTCAAAAAATGAAGAAATGCATCTTCTTTTGATGTACCTCAAATTCTTGTGTGGGGAAAATACAATGCACTACTCAACATCATTGTAATTCTGAAATACCCAACATTAAAAAGCAGAACAGGGGCACCTGGGTGGCTCAGTGAGTTAAAGCCTCTGCCTTTGGCTCAGGTCATGATCCCAGCGTCCTGGGATCAAGCCCTACATTGGGCTCACTGCTCAGCGGGGAGCCTGCTTCTGCCTCTCTCTCCCTGCCTGCCTCTCTGACTAGTTGCAATCTCTATCAAATAAATAAATAAAATCTTTTTTTAAAAAAAGGCAGGACAGAAATATAATACTATAAAACACTCATTTCAAAAAGATTGAGTGACGTGAGAGAAGTTTTTCATTTGCTTATTCAAAAATATTTATTGCACATCTATTTTATGCCAGGCTTTGAACTGACCTAATTTAAACAGGGGATGATATTTTGAGATATCGATACTTTGTCCTCCTTGCACTTTTCCCATTTCCCAGTATAGCAGAGTAGGTAACCTATAGAATGTGGCTCCAGAGTCAAACTATCATAGTTCATTCCGTCGCTGTACCCTTACCAGCTATGTGACTTTAACAAGCTAATTTCTTTGCATTTAAATTTCCTCATCTATAAAATGAGGGGTGATGAGTCAATACATGTAAAGTATTTAGAACAGTGTTTGTAAGACAATAGGGACTCGGTATTACACATTATTATTTGCTATTTTTACTCCCTTACCCCAAATTCTAACTGGTAGCTATTCCTCGTCTCAGAAGTATATGGCAGAGAACAAAATGCATGTGTCCCAGAAAATGACTCTGAGGGGCTAAGGGGATCAATATCTCACCCCAGGGGGAGGCTCTGAGTGCTCAGCTTGCCGGTGGTCGGAACCCCTCCCAGCAGCAGCTCCTTCACATAACTCTATCCTTCATCAGTACAGCAGCACTAAATTCCTCTGAGGAAGCACAGCCTCTCCAGTCAACCTCCGCAGCTTGTCATTTATGCTATGTCCTCTCTAGACAACCAGAACCAGGGCTCTGTCCTACTCTTCCCTGGATCAAGTAACTCCTTTGCTGTCAAGTGCTTGACGCCCTTAGATACTTCTGGTGCAGAATAGGCCTTTGACCTGGTCCATAAAAACCATAGTTTTGACCCATTTCTTGGAATGTCACTGAAATGAACTAAATGTTTGTGTCTTCCCAAAATTCATATGTTGAAGTCCTGACCCCACAAATGTGATGGTACTAGGAGGTGGGGCCTTTGGGAGGTGATCAGGCCATGAGGGTGGAGCTCTAAGATGGGATCAGTGTCTATAAAAGAGACCCCAGAGGGCTCTTTTGTCCCTTCTGCCATGGGAGAACACAGTGAGAAGACAGCCTTCTATGAATCAAGAAGTGGGCCCTCACCAGACATTGGACCTGCTGGCATCTTGATCTTGGACTTCCCAGCTTCCAAAACTGTGAAAATTAAATGTTTAAGGCACTCAGTCTCTAGTATTTTGTTATAGCATCCTGAACAGATGGAGACACTCACATTGGCTTCTTTTACCCTCAAAGGAAGTCTCTTCGAGTTCCAGTAGTGTGCTAGAGCCAGTTTGCACTACCTGGGAAAGTCCACTGTGCAAATGCTTCCAAACTCTGTTCAGTAATGAGCTATCAGGAGCTTGACTATGGCTATAGTGGGCATATTTATTTATACCTCAGAGATTTCACAAATGCTGCAAATCAGGATTTTTTACTTTTCCAGAAAGCTGATTTATCAACATATCACTGTTTTTGCCTTAGACCTACAGACACAGAATTCACATATCTCCCCTGACTCTTGAAGGCCTGAGTGTAGACCATACCTGGGCCTCTTGCTTAGCTGAGAAGAAAGGTTGAACAGTATTCTTCTAAATTGGTCTCTCATGTAATTTCCGCTTCTTTTCCACACTGCTACCAAAGTAATCTTTCTAAAACACAAATCTCATCTGGTATGCAAAGTTTAAACTTTAACATGACATTTAAAGTCCTTCTAATCAAGCCGCAGTTTTTCTTTTACCAGCTTTTATCTTAATATATATTCATCTCATTTTCTTCTACGTTCCTCCAGATCCCAAAGATTCCATGCACTTTCAATCCCCCATGGCTCTATCTATACTGTTGCCTTTGCCTGGAACATCGTCTCTTCGCTTGAATGCACCCTCTTCTCTCAAGCTTTCCTTGCAATAACGGGCAGAATGATGACTTTGCATTTCTTGTCTCATTCCTCTATTAGAGCACTAGCTCTGTTAATTTCAAGTGGCTGTATTCTTGTTTTAGCTTCCTTTCTAGATGCTGTGCTCCCCAAGGGGACAATTGTGTGACCCATCTTTAAAGCCTTAAGGCTACTAGACAAAGAAAGTACCCAGCAAAATTTTGGTGCTCAAAAACCATTTTTAATCAATTAATGAATATCTAGAAGAGGCACTGAACAACAATAATGACAACAAAATTTCATCTTTCTCTTCTGATCCTGAACAATTCAGTCCAAAAGCCATTGGTGGGTCTGGGCAAGAAAGAAGTCCATGCCACTTACAAGAGGGGTGGGGATGCAGCTGAAATGATCCAGAGCAGGGTGCCAAAGCCTGAGCAAGGGAAAGTGGGTGTCCAAGAGGTCGGGCAGGATGGAAACTTGGTGCAATTTTAGATCTCAAGCAGTAGAAGAAGGACATTCACACAGAGATGTGCTAAAAGATAAAAAGCCAACTTAAAGGGGCTCCCAGTAACAAAAGCTAGGGGGAAAAATGGAACATCAAATAAATGATAGCAATAGATTATATTCCATTGAATAAAGTAGAAAACCATAAATCCATACTGATAGAAATAAATATATAAATTAATTGAAGTTTGATGAGGAATGTAATATTTTCACAGACTCAAAGTACCTCCCACAAGGTAATTGTTAATTACAAAGGGAAAATGAGCGCTTTCATGGAGAAGACTAATAGACACTTATATTAATCAAGTGAACAAACATCAGAAACATCAGAAATGGGACAAATTGAAATTGTGCACCACATGGTAGAATGCAATGAGAAGAACAGAGTTACGTGTTTGATATTTCTGCCAAAGATGCATGTCCTGAATGTAATCATGGGGAAACATCACACAAATCCAAATTGATGAATATTCTACAAAATAACTGACTGGAAATCTTTAAAAGTGTCAAGATGATGGAAGTTAAGAAAAGAATGAGGAACAGCTTTCCAGACTGAAACAAACAAACAAACAAACAAACAAAAAACATGACAACTAAAAATAACATGTGATTCTGAACTGGATCCTTTTGCTGTAAAAACTAATATTACTGGAACAATTAGCAAACTTGGTGTTTGCATATTTTACGGTAGTAATGTAGTAGTGATAATTTTATTATTTTGATTCTTATGTTGAGGACATGTAGGAAAATGCTCTTATTTCTTGGAAAAATAGCATAGAGTTTTCAAAAGTGATAGGGCTTCATATCAGCAATATGCTCTCAAGAGAACCAGGGAAAAGGTTCTTTGCATTGTGCTTATAATTTTTCTGTAAATTCTAGAATGAAAACAGTAAGAATTGTGTTTATACATCAATTCTTCCTGATAACACATCATTGCTAGAGAACCAGCCAGCCACACTGGTTCTATGTATCCGCTATTTGTACTAAGTATCAGAAATAAGACATTTCGATTTTCTTTCTTTCTCTTTTGGTATATTTGAAGTATATTATCAGCTTTTAAAAAATAAATACACTTTTACCTAATAAATATTGCATTTTTTAAAACTTCTGTATGTGAGTGTTGAATTTTTCTAGTAAGGAAAAAAATTATTTTAGTTTTGTTTCCATGCTACTTTTAAAAATATTTGTGGTAGCAGAAAATATTAATGTCTTTAAAACCCTGACTCTTGCTGTACCCACATTTGCTTTCTGTGTTTTTGTACAACTGATAAAATTAGTTTAGACACTCTTGGCTTGTGGTGTTTTGAAATAGAAATGGAATATGTCAAAGCAGTCAACCACAAGTATACACACATACTCTCAGAGGGGTCAAAAGCAGCTAAGAGGTTATCAGACATCAGGCAGGGACAGATGAGGTTTACCAACTCATTTGCCCAGCTAGTCACCTCCCTAGGAAACAACATGTCCACCTCTGTCTGAACCACTTTATTTCCTTGATTCTAAGATCATATTTTTTGTATTTAAACATTTCTTAAATAAAAATTAATTTTGCAATCTATGTCAAAACAAATTTGCCATCTGCAAGGTACAACATAACTAGTGTAACTAGTGATTTAATTCATTGTGATATATATATATGTATATATATATACACGTATATACGTATATATATGTATATATATATACGTATATATATATATAAATTTAGCCAAATTTCTTGGAATAGATGACAGAATTTCAGAGCTAGGAGGGATTATTGTGAATCCATGAAGGATTGCCTCTCAAGGTCTAAACATTTTCCTATTAGAAACATCGAGTTGTTTACCTTTCAGAGACTTTTCAGAGATTCATAAATCAAATAAGGAAAAAGTGAAACAACAAATTTCAACATAGTATTCTTCAATGTGTCTCAAAGGTATAGTAGCCAGTCATTCTCCTAGTGATGTGGAGGTCCAGAGCAGAA
Source organism: Lontra canadensis (assembly GCF_010015895.1). Lineage (NCBI taxonomy): Eukaryota > Metazoa > Chordata > Mammalia > Carnivora > Mustelidae > Lontra > Lontra canadensis. Next base: position 1,517,169 of record NW_022631153.1, on the reverse strand, counting down.
ATGTAGGTTATAGGAAACCATCTGTCATTATTATATTATGCATCACTGTGGACACTAAAAATGATTCAGGAGAAACTTTAGATTTTGAAAATGATGAAGGTTTAGAATTAGACTTCAGGAAACAAAATAAATTTGCATAAGTAAGTAATGCTATTGTCAGTTTTAAAAATTATCTAAATTTAATGCATTTTAATCTTATAAAAGTTGTATATCCTATAAATGTTGAAGTCATGGAATTTTTTAAAAAAATAAACACCAGATCCATAGACAATTCCCCTGATACAGTAACTATAGCTACTAATAGTTCTTTGCTTCATATTGTGCAAATGGCTCAATGCAATCACTGGGTGTATTTCTGTCAGTTCACAATTACCTTTTCATTTCTGAATTCTTTTCCACCTGTGGCAGCCAAAGACCAAAATCTAGTAATGTTCTGGACACAAAGATAGCACTCCCTAAATATTTACTAATCAAATGAATAAACAAATTAATTGAGTTGAATTAATTCATCCACATAAAAAAGAATGCATATTGATGCCTAAGAAAGTTAATATTAGCTCTGCCATCTACTGCTTCTAACTTGAAAGATTTACCAAGTCTCATTTTCATTTCTATTTATGTGACCTTTAAGCTCCTTACTATGGGACTTCTTGAAGCTCTATGAAAAAAAAAAAATGCATCTTATAGGTCATATTCAACTACAAAAGAAACTTGTCAGTTAGAGAATTTTATTCTTAAAATAACAAAACACCTGTCTGTTTGAAAGCTAACCTATAAACCTATTCCTTTTTAGATTATATTTCATTATGCTGTTTTGATTAGAACTCTGTTTTACTATGCCCTACGGTGCCAGCATAAAGAGTTAGGTTGAAGTAAAATTCTGATTCATGGACTAATGAAAATCTTGATACTTTACTTCCAACATGACCTTTATCTTCACTCCAGTGCTCTCATTCAAGGAGTTAAAAGTCATCCCTGGATAAGGAAATACCTATGTTCCCTCTGTCTTATCCCTCCTAGATGCCACTGATTATAAAACTACAGCAGATGCACATAAATATGAACTAGACACACAAAAAAAGGATCATCTTTGATTTCTCCAACTTGAACTACTCTCTTCCTCAACAGCAAAGATGCCCAATATCAGCACCCTCACAACTTGCTGGTCATGATTTCTCTAGCTATAGGCTTCCTCTCTGATAAGTGTGACTGGCAGCAGTTGTACCTAACAAGAAAGGTTTGGGCCTTTATTTTCTTCTGCAAACTTGAAAAAACAATGGTTTGGGTCATGTGGACATGCTATACAAATGCAGCCTTCTTTTCTAAAAAAACAACTTTATCTGACCCAAGTCACTGGGCATTTTGAACATAATCCTTGGGTTAAGAAATACTAAGATGGCACAGGAGTAGGAGACCTAAATTTCCTCTGGTCCCAGAAATTCAGCTACATAGTTATCAAACCATTCTGAGCACCTACAAATTCAATGGGAGATCAGAAAAGAATAGAATAGAATAGAATAGAATAGAAAAGAAAAGAAAGAAGAATAGCAACAATTCTATGAACAAAAAAGTGACCACTTTCTGGAAGGTAGGACGTGGAGAGAAGTGAATCCTTGGCGATATATAGGAAGATAGACCATGGAGAAAGGGAGCCTCTGTTGGCCAGCTCCCAGCAAGCAATAGAGCAGCAGAGAACAAAATCAGAACTTCTAGAAGTTTGCTCCATGGAGGGAAGTCACTCCAGTGGCTAAGCACGGGGGTGGAACTCTCACTGGAACAGTGTGGTCTCAGGAACCTCACGGTGGGAGGAAGACTGGGGATGCCTGAGTATGGCAGAGCTCCCAAGTATGAGAGCCAGGAAGCTGGCCACAAAGACGGAGCCAAGAGGTGGGCTTTCAGCTCAGGGTTGTCATAAACTGGGATCCACAGCACAGTTGGGCCACTTATCTTTGAGCAGCGACCTAAGAAGCAACAGATCTGGGAGACTCCCCTTCCTCCTCCAGGAGGAGTGGCATGGGAACACAGGGCAGGAATCTTTGGGGTTTAAAGACTCCAAACGGCCCTGTGCCAGAAATGGAAACACTGGGTCACAGGCTGGGTGAGCACAGAGTGCAGCCAGAGACCAGGGAGATAAGAGTGATTAACTGCTTCTCTCTGAGGGCTCACTGAAGAGGGAGTCTCTGAGATCTCGGCTCCTCCAGAGCTGAACATTGAGAGGCTGCCATTTTCATTCTCCTCTTCCAAAGCTGTACGGAAAGAATTCAGGGAACAAAAGCTCCCGAGAGTGAACCTGAGCAGATTACAGAGTCTGGCGCCTGGCAAGGGCAGCGCAATTCCACCTCCGGCAAAGACAGTTGAGAGTCACTGCAACAGGACCCCTCCCCCAGAAGATGAGCAAGAACATCCAGCCAAGATCAAGTTTACAGATCAAACAGAATTGTAAAACTCCAGTGTTAGGGGAATACAGCAAATAGAATCACGGCCTTTTCCCGATGATACTTTAGTTGTTCAAAGTAAAATTTTTAAAATTTTCTTTATTTTTTCTTTTTCTATTTTTTAAATTTTTCTTTCCTATTTTACCAGCATCTTATCAATACCTTTTTAAAAATCTTTTTTCAATTTTCATTTTTATACTCCTATTCTATCCCTTCATTGTAGTGAATGTTATTTTTTTGTAAATATATATGTTTTTCTTTCTTTGAAATTTTGGGAGGCAGTTTCTTCTAACAGACCAAAATACACCCAAAGTCAGGTGTGTGGCTCTGTTCTATTCACCAGCGTGATCATATTTTTTTTTCCTTTCCTTTCCCCCTAGTTTCAGGTCTCTTCTGATTTGTTTAGTGTGTATTTTTCTGGGGTTACTATTACCCTTTAAGTATTTTGTTCTCTCATTCATCTATTCTTCTCTGGAAAAAATGACAAGATGGAAAAACTCACCTCATAAAAAAGAACAAGAGGCAGTACCAACTGCCAGGGACCTAATCAATATGGACATTAGTAAGATGTTGGAACTAGAGTTCAGAATGATGATTATAAAGATAATAGCTGGGCTTGAAAAAAACATAGAAAATATTAGAGAATATCTTTATGGAGAAATAAAAAACTGAAATCTAACCAAATTGAAATAAAAAATGCTATTAATGAGGTGCAACCAAAAATGGAGGGTCTTACAACTATGATGGATGAGGCAGAGGAGTGAATTAGTGATATAGAAGACCAAATTATGGAGAATAAAGAAGCTGAGAAAAAGAGAGATAAATAACTACTGGATCACGAGGGGAGAATTCGAGAGATAAGTGAGCCCATAATATGAATCAATATTAGAATAATTGGGATCCCAGAAGAAGAAGAAATGGAGACAATGGCAGAAGGTATATTGGAGCAAATTATAGCAGAGGACTTCCCTTATCTGTGGAAGGAATCAGGCATCAAAATGCAGGAGGCACAGGGGACCCTCCTCAAAATCAATAAAAATAGGTCAACACCCTGTCATCTAATACTAAAACTTACAAGTCTCAGAAACAAAGAGAAAATCCTGAAAGCAGCTCAGAACAAGAGGTCTGTAACATACAATGGTAGAAATATTAGATTGGCAGCAGACCTATCCACAGAGAAATGACAGGCCAGAAAGGACTGGTATGATATATTCAGAGCACTAAAAGAGAAAAATATGCAGCCAAGAATACTATATCCAGGTAGGCTGTCATTGAAAATAGGAGAAATAAAAAGCTTCCAGGACAAACAAAACTAAAAGAAATGGCAAACACCAAACGAGCCCTACAGGAAATAATAAAAGGGGTCATCTAAGCAAAGAGAGAGCCTAAAAGTAACATAGATTAGAAAGGAACAGAGACAATATATAGTAACAGTCAAATTACAGGCAGTACAGTGGCACTAAAATCATATCTTTCAATAGTTATCCTGAATGAAATGGGCTAAATGCCCCAATCATAAGACACAGGGTATCAGAATGGATAAAAAAAACAAGACGCACCCTCTCTGCTCAGCAGGGAGCCTGCTTCCCCCTCTCTCTGCCTGTCTCTCTGCCTACTTGTGATAACTCTCTCTCCTTCTCTCTCTATTTCTGTCAAATAAATAAATATCTTTAAAAAAAAGAAAAGAAAAGAAAAAGACCCATCAGTACACTGTCTGCAAGAGACTCATTTTAGACCCAAAGACTCCTCCAGATTTAAAGTGAGGGGGTGGAAAACAATTTACCAAACTAATGGACATCAAAAGAAAGCTGGGGTGGCAATCCTTATATCAGACAAATTAGATTTTAAGACAAAGACTATAACAAGAGATGAGGAAGGACCCTATATCATACTTAAAGTTCTGTCCGACAAGAAGGTCTAACAATTTTAAATATCTATCCCCCTACCATGAGAGCAGTCAATTATGTAAGCCAATTAATAACAAAATCAAAGAAACACATTGACAATAATACAATAATAGTAGGGGACTTTAAGATCCCCCTCACTAAAAAAGACAGATCATCTAAGCAAAAGATCAACAAGGAAACAATGAATTCTGGTACACTGAAAAGAAATTTAAAAAATAAATTTAAAATAAAAGGATCAACAAGGAAATAAAGGCTTTGAATGACACACTAGACCAGATGGACATCCAGAATATATTCAGAACATTTCATTCCAAAGCAACAGAATACACATTCTTCTCAACTGCACATGGAACATTCTCCAGAATAGATCACATCCTGGGACACAAATCAGGTCTCAACCAGTACCAAAAGATTGGGATCATTCCGTGCATATTTTCAGACTACAGTGCTTCAAAAGTAGAAGTCAGCCACAAAAAGAAAGTTGGAAAGAACTCAAATATATGGATGCTAAAGAGCATCCTCCTAAAGAATGAATGTGTCAACCAGGAAATTAAAAAAGAATTTTAAAAAATCATGGAAACAAATGAAAATGAAAACACAACTGCCCAAACTCTTTGGGAAGCAGCATAAGTGATCCTAAGAGGAAAGTATATAGCAATACACACCTTTCTCAAGAAACAAGAAAGGTCTCAAATACACAACCTAACCCTACACCTAAAAGAGCTGGAGAAAGAACAGCAAATAAAGCCTAAACCAAACAGGAGAAGAGAATTAACAAATATAAGAGCAGAAATCAATGAAATAGAAATCAAGAGAACAGTAGAACAGATCAACGAAACTAGGAGTTGGTTCTTTGAAAGAATTAATAAGATGGATAAACCCCTGGCCACACTTATCAAAAATAAAAAAGACCCAAATTAACAAAATCATGAATGAAAGAGGAGAGATCACAACCAACACCAAAGAAATACAAACAATTATAAAAACATATGAGCAACTGTACATCAGCAAATTAGACAATCTGGAAGAAATGGATGCATTCCTAGAGACATACACACTACCAAAACTGAAGCAGGAAGAAAGAGAAACCTGAAAAGTTTTCTTTAACCAGTAAGGAGATTGAAGCAGTCATCAAAAATCACCCAAAAAACAAGAGCCCAGGGCCAGACAGCTTCCCGGCAAATTCTACCAAACATTTAAAGAAGAGTTAATACCTATTATCCTGAAACTATTCCAAAAAATTGAAATAGAAGGAATGCTTCCAAACTTATTTTATGAGGCCAGCATCACCTTGATACCTAAACCAGACAAAGACCCATCAAAAAGGAGAATTACAGACCAATATCCCTGATGAACATGGATACAAAAATTCTCACCAGAATATTAGTCAATAGGATTCAAAAGTCTAAAAGGATTATTCACCATGACAAAAGGGGATTTATTCCTGGGCTGAAAGATTGGTTCAACACCTGCAAATCAATCGATGTGATACAATACATTAATAAAAGAAAGAACAAGAACCATATGACCCTCTCAATAGATGCAGAAAAGCATTTGACAAAGTACAGCATCCTGTCTTGATCAAAACTCTTCACGGTGTAGGGGTAGAGAGTACATACCTCAATATCATCAAAGCCATCTATGAAAAACCCACTGCAAATATCATTCTCAATGGGGAAAAGCTGAGAGGTTCTCCCCTAAGGTCAGGAACACGGCACATATGTACACTATCACCGCTGTTATTGAACATACTACTAGAAATCCTAGCCTCAGCAATCAGACAACAAAAAGAAATAAAAGGCATCTGAATCAACAAAGAAGTCAAACTCTCACTCTTTGCAGATGATATGATATTTTATGTGGAAAATCCAAAAGACTCCACTCTAAAACTGCTAGAGCTCATATGGAAATTCACTAAAGTGTCAGGACATAAAATCAATGCACAGAAATCAACTGAATTTCTATACACCAATAGCAAGACAGAAGAAAGAGAAATTAAAGAGTCGATCCCATTTACAACTGCACCCAAAACCATAAGATACCTAGGAATAAACCTAACCAAAGAGGCAAAGAATCTGTACTCAGAAAACTATAGAATACAAATAAAAGTAATTGAGAAAGACACGAAATGGGAAAGCATTCCGTGCTCATGGATTGGAAGAACAAATATTGTGAAAATGTCTATGCTACCTAGAGCAATCTACACATTTAATGCAATCCCTATCAAAATACCATCAACTTTTTTCAAAAAAAAGGAACACATAATCCTAAAATTTATATGGAACCAGAAAAGACCCTGAATAGCCAGAGGAATGTTGAAAAAGAAAATCAAAGCTGGAAGCATCACAATTCCAGACTTCAAGCTCTATTACAAAGCTGTAATCATCAAGACAGTACGGTACTCACACAAAAATAGACACACAGATCAGTGGAACAGAAAAGAGAGCCCAGAAATGGACCCTCAACTCTATGGTCAACTAATCTTCAACAAAGCAGGAAAGAATGTCCAGTGGAAAAAAAGACAGTCTCTTCAACAAATTGTGTTGGGAAAATTGGATAGCCACATGCAGAAGAATGAAACTGGACCACTTCCTTACACCACACATAAAAATAGACTCAAAATGGATGAAAGACCTCGATGTGAGACAGGAATCCATCCAAATCCTTGAGGAGAACACAGACAGCAAGCTCTTCGCCTCAGCCACAGCAACTTGTTCCTAGAAATATCGCCAAAGGGAAAGGAAGCAAGGGCAAAAATGAACTATTGGGAGTTCATCAAGATAAAAAGCTTTTGCACAGCAAAGTAAACAATCAACAAAACCAAAAGACAACCAACAGAATAGGAGAAGATATTTGCAAATGACATAACAGATAAAGGGGTAATATCAAAAATCTATAAAGAACTTATCAAACTCAACACCCAAAGAACAAATAATCCAATCAAGAAATAGGTAGAAGACATGAACAGATACTTCTGCAAAGAAGACATCCAGATGGCCAACAGACGCAAGAAAAAGTACTCAAAATCACTTGGCAGCAGGGAAATACAAATCAAAACCACCTCACACCAGCCAGAATGGCTAAAATTAACAAATCAGGAAATGACAGGTGTTCCTGAGGATGCAGAGAAAGAGGAACCCTCCTAAACTGTTGGTGGGAATACAAGCTGGTGTAACCATTCTGGAAAACAGTAGGGAGTTTCCTCAGAAAGTTAAAAATAGAGCTACTCTCTGACTTAGCACTGCGCTGCTGGGCATTTACCCTAAAGATACAAATGTAGCAATCCAAAGGGGCATATGCACCCTAATGTTTATAGCAGCAATGTCCACAATCGCCAAACTATGGAAAGAACCTAGATGTCCACCAACAAATGAATGCATAAAGAAGATGTAGTGTATATATACAGCGGAATACTATTCAGCCATCAAAAGAAATGAAATCTTGCCAATTGCAATGATGTGGATGGAACTAGAGGGTATTAGGCTAAGTGAAATAAGTTAATCAGAGAGGGACAATTATCATATGATCTCACTGATATGAGGAATTTGGGAAACAAGACAGAGGATCATAGGAGAAGGGAGGGAAAAATGAAATAAGATGAAACCAGAGAGGGAGACAAACCATAAGAGACTCTTAATCTCAGGAAACAAACTGAGGGTTGCTGTGGGGGAGGATGATGGGAGAAATGGAGAGATAGACATTGGAGAGGGTATGTGCTATGGTGAGTGCTGTGAATTGTGTAAGACTGATGAATCACAGACCTGTACCCCTGAAACAAATAATACATTATATGTTAATAGAAAATTTTTAAAAATTTTAAAAAAGAGAAAAAAATACTAAGACCTATACAGAACTCTTAATGTTTACCTCACAGTAAAACCATGTAAAATCAACAAGTATTACAACCCTAATAAGGGGTTCATATCCAAAATAGATAAAGAACTGACACAACTCAACACACAAAAAAATAATAATCTGATTTTTTAAAACGCAGAGAACCTGATTAAATATTTTCCCAAAGAAGACATACAGATAACCAAAATACTTATGAAAAAATGTTCAGAATCAATAATAATGAGAGAAATGAAAAATTAAAACCATGACAAGATACCACCTCATACCTCTCAGAAAGCTACAATCAATGACACAGGAAACAACAGATGTTGGCAAGGATGCAGAGAAAGAGGTTCCCTCTTACACTGTTGGTGGGAATGCAAACTAGTGCAGCAACTCTGGAAAACAGTATGGATGTTCCCCCAAAATTTAAAAGTAGAACTACCCTACGATCCAGCAATAGCATTATTAGGTATTCAACCAAAGGATACAAAAATACTGACTCAAAGGGATACATGCATTCTGATGTTTATAGCAACATTATCAACAATAGCCAAATTATGTGAAAAGCCCTAATGTCCATCAGTGATGAATGGATAAAGATGTGTTGTATATATGCAATGGAGTATTACTCAGCTATCAAGAAGAATGAAATCTTGGGGCACCTAGGTGGCTCAGTCAGTTAAGCTACTTAATCTTGATTTCAGCTCAGTTCGTGGCCTCAGGGTTGTGAGATCAAGCCCTGCATCCAGCTCTGTGCTGGGCAAGGAACCTGCTTAAGATTCTCTCCCTCTCCCTCTGCCTCTCTCTACCCCTCTCCCTCCCAATAAATAAATAAATAAATAATCTTGCCATTTGCAGTAATGTGGATAGTGTTAGAGTATATTATGCTAAGCAAAATAAGTCAGTCAGAGAAAGACCAATACCACATGATCTCACTCATATGTAGTTTAAGAAACCAAACAGATGAACATAGAATAAAAGAGGGAGAGGCAAACCATAAGAGACTCTTAACTATAGAGAACAAACTGAGGGCTGCTGGGGGTGTGAGGTAGGTGGGGAAACAGCTAAAAGGTGATGAGTATTAAGGAGGGCACTGGTTGCGATGAGCAAGGGGAGTTGTATGTAAGAGATGAATCACTAAATTCTACTCCTGAAACCAATATTACACTATATGTTAACTAACTAGGTAAAAACAAATCAAATGAGTAAACAAAAAGCAGAAACAGACCCATAAATACACAAAACAAATTACTGGTTGCCATTGGGGATGTGCAAAGGGGATTACGTAAAAATGGTAAAGGGAAGTAGGAGATACAGGATCCCAGTTACACAATGAATAAGTCATGGGGATAAAAGGTAGAACATAGGGAATATAGTCAATGGTATAGTAATAGCATTATGCATAGTATAATATATAGACTTGTCAGATGACTATGTTGTACACTTGAAACTAATGTAACATTGTATGTCAACTATGCCTCAATTTTAAAAAATCATAAAATATCAGAAAGAAAAAATATTTAAAAGTAAGTAAGGTAAAAAAAATGGACCATCTAAGTACTATATTATATTAAGAGGCGAATAGAGCACAAGATATATAATCAAAAGTTCTTGAATTGCAGTACTAATTTTTGTTCAAGTTAACTAGCTGCGTAAATTTTCTGATGTGCACAAATGTAAACATTTGATTTCTTTATCCATAAAATAGAGAAAATGTAATCATACCCAATAATAATAATAATGTAATTATTACACTTACCTCACAACATTACTTGGGAAATCAAAGATAATGTTTGTGTAATAATTTGTAAATAAGTACTATATAAATGTTATTATCATAGTAACACTAAACAACATAGTAAATAAGAAATCTTCACATTTGCCATCCTTACAAATATATTGTTTCTTCCAAGAATTCTACATACTAGGAAATTTATATGATACAATCTTTAGTGTCCATATTGCAGGGAATGCCCGTGGTCCAAGAAGACATTCTTCTTAATAACAAATTCATCACTCTAGGAGGTAAGACACGGAATCCAGCATGGTCATGCATAACACCATATTTAGGTAACTTGAAACTGACATGATATATGTCATTGTAATGTCATTGCATGATAGTGCCATTTTTTTGCTGGGTTCTTTTAGGATTGTCCCTAGTTCACTGTAAATTTTAAAATATGGGGAAGATAATAAGCACACACACAATTTGTGGGAAATGTAAACCAACAGATGGTAAATTGGTTATGAAGTGTGTTTGGATCACCTCCAAGGACCCAAAGGTAGACAAACACACACAAGCTTTACCTACATAATTTAAGACTAAGTTTGATAGGAAAAAGTCCCATTTTCAGTCAGTCTCTATGACTCAATGGCTTAGCTGGTATGATGGGTTTAACTATATACTGCAACTAATAAATTGAATAACATTTACATAAATTTAATTGAAAAATATTTCAAGATCTATTCTCTCAGACCACATCTATTATGATTTCCATAATCTAAATACAGGTTCTATTTAAATATTCCCCAAAACAATGATTTTAAAATTTGATATCCAACATTAAAAAGTATGTAAGATGTAATCATTCTCATTCATTGCTAGTTGAAATACAGTGGAGGGAAATTAAAAGCCTTAAAAAATAAGGCTGTCTGGTGGCTCAGTTGGTTAAGCATTAGGCTCTTGGTTTTGGGTCAGGTCATGATCTCAGGGATGTGAGATCAAGCCCCAAATACAGCTATGCACACAGTGGGGAGTCTGAGATTTTCTCCCTCTCCCTCCTTCCCTACCCTTGCTTTCCCATGGGCACTTTCTCTCTCTCTCTCTCTCTCTCAAATAAATAGATAAATAAAACCTTTTTAAAAAGAAAAAAGAGACTAACTTTAAAAATAATCATCACTTTTGGCTCAGCAACTCCAGTAATTCTTCTTATAGAAATTTATCCTATGAATCACTAAATCCTACCCCTAAAACCAATACTATACTGTATGTTAACTAAGTGGAATTTAAGTTAAAGAATTTAAGTTAAAGAACTAACTTGAATTTAAGTTAAAGAAAAAAGAGGAACTGAAAGAGTAAAGGGAACAGAGGTGGGAAGCTGAAGAAGGTAACCCTTTGCTTCCCATATTAACCTCAGCTGTCTCTGTTTGCACTTGGTGTGGCTATTGTCCATTCAGGAAAAAGTCTGATTTTTTTTCTTTTGTTCATAATTGTTGATAATTATAAGCTGAACTCTTAGCTTTTATTACCTAGTGTGTGACCTTAAGCAAGTCACATAATTTCTCTAACCTCAGTTTCCTCATCAATAAATGAGAATAATGCTAAAAGCTAGGTCCCAGAGTCAATGCAATGAGATAAGGTATATAAGGCAATGCAACAGCAATCGTGCCTGGAATGTGGTAACTGCTCAATAAATGTTCATTATCATCAAAAAACAAAGAAATTTATCCTAGAAATGGTTAAAGGCATATAAAAAGGTTTATATAGGGGCGCCTGGGTGGCTCAGTGGGTTAAGCCTCTGCCTTCGGCTCAGGTCATGATCCCAGGGTCCTGGGATCAAGCCCCGCATCGGGCTCTCTGCTCAGCAGGGAGCCTGCTTCCTCCTCTCTCTCTGCCTGCCTCTCTGCCTACTTGTGATCTCTGTCTGTCAAATAAATAAATAAAATCTTTAAAAAAAAAAAAGGTTTATATATAAAGATACCTAATTAGACATCAGCCACAGCAACTTCTTTCAAGACATGTCTCCAAAGGCAAAGGAAACAAAAGCGAAAATGAACTTTTGGGACTCCATCAAGATCAAAAGTTTCTGCACAGCAAAGGAAACAGTCAGCAAAACAAAGAGGCAACCCATGGAATGGGAGAATATATTTGCAAATGACACTATGGACAAAGGGCTGATATCCAAGATCCACAAAGAACTCCTCAAACTCAACACACACAAAACAGATAATCATGTCAAAAGATGAGCAGAGGACATGAACAGACACTTTTCCAAAGAAGACATACAAAGAAGGCTAACAGGTGAAAAAATGTTCATCATCATTAGCCATCAAGGAGATTCAAATCAAAACCACACTGAGATACCACCTTACACCAGTTAGAATGGCCAAAATTAACAAGACAGTAAACAACATGTGTTGGAGAGGATGTGGAGAAAGGGGAACCCTCTTACACTGTTGGTGGGAATGCAAGTTGGTGCAGCCACTCTGGAAAACAGTGTGAAGATTCCTTAAGAAATTAAAAATAGAGCTACCCTATGACCCTGCAATTGCACTCTTGGTATTTATCCCAAAGATACAGATGTAGTGAAAAGTAGGGCTATCTGTACCCCAATGTTCATAGCAGCAATGGCCACAGTCACCAAACTATGGAAAGAGCCAAGATGCCCTTCAACAGATGAATGGATAAAGAAGACATGGTCCATATATACAATGAAATATTATGCCTCCATCAGAAAGGATGAATATCCAACTTTTGTATCAACATGGATGGGACTGGAAGAGATTATGCTGAGTGAGTCAGTTGAGAGAGAGTCAGTTATCATATGGTTTTGCTTGTGGAGCTTAAGGAATAACATGGAGGCCTTTGGGAGTTGGAGAGGAGAAGTGAGTTGGGGGAAATCAGAGGGGGAAATGAACCATGAGAGACTGCGGATTCTGAGAAACAAACTGAGGGTTTTTGAGGGGAGGAGGATGGGGAATTGGGTGAGCCTCGTGGTGGGTATTATGGAGGGAACATATTGCATGGAGGACTGGGTGTGGTGCATAAACAATGAATATTGGGACACTGAAAAAAAAATTAATTTAAAAGAAGGAAGTTATATACACTAGTGAAAATTTTAAAATAACCTTGACATCAGTTTATGCATATTCATATAATACAATATTCTGCAGTCCATTGAAAATCATATTTTATAAAGCCCTATTAACAAAGCAACACTTGTGATACATTAAATTTTAAAAACAATTCTAAAATTAATACAAAAGTGATATCAACTTTGTTTTATATAAATATATGTAATAATACTTCTTTTTTGCTTTATATGTATACACATACATACACAGGGCAGAAGAAATATTAATGGTGTTAACTATCTCTGGACAATAGAATTATGCACAATTTTTACTCTGCTCCTCATGTTCTCAAGAGCTTTCCCATTTTTCTATAATAAACAGATAATACTCTGTAGTCAGGAAAATTGTAAGTGATATTTTCCTTGTAAAGCTCTTCAAATAAACCCTTCTGAATCCCATAGCCATCATTCAACTTAATAAACATATTTTGAGGATGAAGTTGAGCTAGTTTTTCAAAGTGTTCTTTTATCATCTTGATCATAACTATCAAAATAAGGTACCACTGGTGGAGATTTTTTTCAATTGTTTGTAGTTTAAAGATTTTATTTATTTATTTGACAAATACAGATCACAAGTAGGCAGAGAGGCAGGCAGAGAGAAAGAGAGAGAGGAGGAGGCAGGCTCCCTGCTGAGCAGAGAGCCCAATGTGGGGCTTGAATCCAGGATCCTGGACTCATGACCCGAGCCAAAGGCAGAGGTTTTAACCGACTGAGCCACCCAGGTGCCCCACAACTGATGGAGATTTAATGCAAGTTGGTGCAGCCACCTTGGAAAACAGTGTGGAGATTCCTTAAGAAATAAAAAATAGAGCTACCTTATGACCCCGCAATTGTACTATTGGTTATATACCCCAAAGATATAGATGTAGTGAAAAGAAGGTCCATCTGCACCCCAATGATCATAGCAGCAATGGCCACAGTCGCCAAACTGGAAAGAACCAAAATGCCCTTCAGTGGACAAATGGATAAAGAAGACACGGTCCAAATATACAATGGAGTATTATACCTCCATCAGAAAGGATGAATATCCAACTTTTGTATCAACATGGATGGGACTGGAAGAGATTATGCTGAGTGAAATAAGTCAAGCAGAGAGAGTCAATTATCATATGGTTTTGCTTATTTGTGGAACATAAGGAATAACACAGAGGACATGGGGAGATGGAGAGGAGAAGGGAGTTGAGGGAAACTGGAAGGGGAGGTGAACCATAAGAGACTATGGACTTGGAGAAACAAACTGAGGGCTTTGGAGGGGAGGGAGGTAGAAGACTGGGTGAGCCTGGTGGTGGGTATTATGGAGGGCACGTATTACATGAAGCACTGGGTGTGGTGCATAAACAATGAACTCTGGAACACTGAAATTTTTAAAAAATAAATAAAAATTAAAAAAAATAAAAAGCTTTTACTATATACTTTGATAAAGTACTTAAATGTAATTATTGGTAATGACAGACTTGCTCTGTATAATTTCTATAACATTTAAAGATTCATACTATATAACATAAGACACTTGATATCTTGTTTCTCACTGTATTTTGTGTCTTGTGCATAATACTCAATATTTCTTAAGGAAAGAATGAAGGGTGGGAAGAAGGGAGGGAGGAAGGAGTAAATATAGTATTTCTTATTAAAAATGGGTATAATCCCCTCTTATACTAATTCTGTGGAAACTTAGATTTGACTTCTATCATGTCAGCTTATGTCATATTTTTCCAGAATATAACCCATAGGACAAGACAGAAACCGAAAAGGAGTGGTTTCCCAAGGCCTCAAAGTGAAGCAATGACAGAGGAAGTTCATAGATATTATCTCAAACACACCTTGGCTCCACTAGACCTCCATCATAAATCCTGTGCTAGATGTGGACATGGAGGCTATTTGTGACATCCTGACTTTTCTCAGAACCAGTTTGGGAAAAGGCAAGCCCAGGTGCGAGAATGCAGTTGAGTCCTTAGTCCTGAGGTCTCATGCTAGGCAGCCCATTCCCTCCTACAAACTGGCTTCCCACATTCCTCCTGCTGTGTTCCTCATCTCTATGTACCAGTTGGCCTACAGCTGCTGCTGATTGCTTATACAAGACTGGCAATGTGCTCTGGAGAAACAAAATACCAAATTACACAGATTTAGCAAATATATATGGAAAACAAAAGTAGGGCAGAATTTGGTTTAGGCAGCCCTTTGTTAAATAAACTCAATCAGCCTTGTTTCAGATGATCATGCACAGAATTGGAAGGTTTGGGAAGTGAATACATTTTTTTTTAAAGTCTCAGTAAACTCATATACTTTGTTGAAAAACTTAAGAAAGTAGGTGGTCTTTAAATAACAATAGAGGGGCGCCTGGGTGGCTCAGTGGGTTAAAGCCTCTGCCTTTGGCTCAGGTCATGATCTCAGGGTCCTGGGATTGAGCCCCACATCGGGCTCTCTGCTCAGCAGGGAGCCTGTTTCCCTTCTCTCTCTCTGCCTGCCTCTCTGCCTACTTGTGATCTTTGTCTGTCAAAGAAACAAACAAAAATATTTAAAAATAAATAAATAAATAAATAAATAAATAACAATAGAATGTCCATAAAAGTTCCACAACATTTCTAAAGAAATGTCCTGTAGTGAGTCTCACTACCGAGGCCCAAGCTAAAATCAACAGAAATAAGACTGATAGATGGTTTGGGGGAAAAATACACAAGCAGTCAACATATTCACTCTGAGTATGGTTTACCTCAGTGATCTGAATACTCTCCTTAAGAGGCAAGAAGCAACTTAGTACACCATTCATTTTTTAAAGAAGGGATGGTTTCTATCAGAGCTGATAGTAGTTAATGGGATGAATGAAGATAGTATAGAAAATGGGAAAAACTGGCTTTCTGAATGTACCATTAAAAGTGAAAAGCCTCACTTCTCTATGCAATTGGTTTTGAAATTCTCATGACTAGAAGTCAGAAATGTTAGAAGTTAATATGCCATTGAGGGATAAAGTGCACTTCTGATGTTCAGAGAGTATGTTTTCAAGGTGAAACTAAAACAAACTATAAACTATAAACAAACTATAAACAAACAAAAAAGCTACATCAGCTGTATTAGAAATCTTATCCCTATAAATTCTTCATTGCTTGAAATGTCCAACTGAAAGCAAAGCCACATGTTGCTTGTTTCATTGCCTGTTGTGGCAGCTTTTAAATCCCTGCCTTCCTAGGAAGTGACCTCATAAGAAAATCTTATAACACTGTCATGTGGGGAAATCCTCATAACATTTGGGTTAATATGCTTACACTGTAGGAGAGGTCTCCAAGAACATTTAATAATCAGAAAGTCCTAAAGGGACTTGATGTTAGCTGGGTCATGGAAGGATTTCTCTCAGGACACATCTGGGACATTTTGTGGCATATTCTGTAGCAGGCCACGTGGCTTAATAGTTAAAATATAGGGCTGAGACTTACGAGAGTTTGGGGATCATACAGCAACTGAGCTATTGACCGATGAGCTGACCCTAGACAAGTCATGACCTTGTGGTACTTCAGTCAGCTTAGCTGTAAAATTGGGCACAAAGACTGGACTTTACCAAAACCAGATGTTGTTCTCCAGTTCTTTCTTCAAGTAATATCTTTTTCTAATGTGGCTGTCAAGTCTCAATTTTTTTTCATGTGTAGAAAGGCAATGTGCTCTCAATAAGATTTGGACCAGACAGATAAGGTCCAAGAACGGTAGCTTGACCCTGTCCAGCTCTGGTGCTCTCCTACCTGGCCAAGTTGTTGTCTGTCAGAGAAGTTGTGGCAGCCTGTACAGACTCAGGGCCTATATTCTTAAGTAAGTTATAATTAGAATCATTTCTATATGTCCCTATGAAAGTCCATACCCTTCTCCCATCCCAGGTACTGTGGGATTGCCATGAGCCAGTTGAGTTTGTACCCAAACCCTTTGTGCTAGTTGCAATTATACCACCTAAATTAAGGAACTATTACTGAAATTGATAAAGAGTACAAAAAGAGAATTATTGTTTCTATTAAAAACCAAGGTGATTTTGTTTTGGAAGAGCTTAATAAGGATGAGTTACTTTTTAAAAGAGTTATATGATTAGATAAAACTCCATAAGGATTTTACCTTCAGGTTGTTCTGTAAGTACCTTTAAGTTCTCCATTTTAAAGAAAGAAAATGCTTTATGGTAGGGCTTTCTGGAATAAAGACAATCAGGATTCCAACCAGCCAACCAACAATTAAAGAAAAGTCCCAGGGGTGCCTTGGGTGACTCAGTTGGTTAAGCATCTAACTCTTGATTTTGGCTCAGGTCATGATCTCAGGTCTTGCAATCTAACCTCGCATTGGGCTCTGCACTCAGCAGGGAGACTGCATGAGATTCTCTCCCGCCCTTTCCTTCTGCCCCTCCCCAGCTCATGTGTGTGCATGCATGGTCGTTCTCTCTCTCTCTCTTCCTCTCTCTCAAATAAATAAATAAATCTTTAGGAAAAAAAAAAAAGAAAAGGCCTTGGACCTACATCAAAAGATTGACAAAAATATGTATATACCTTTTAAGTTCAAATATGTATGTAAAGCAAGTACTTATACACATAAATACATGTATGGAAATAGGACATACACTTTACACATCAAATAACTTTGGCTATATTGATTAATCAATAAATGATCAATCTTAATCTTATCAGATAATTTCTGAAACATTTTATTTTTCTTTTGATTGATATTCCCCACACTGATTGGAGGAGAGATCTGTTTTCCAACTTCCTTTCTATTCAAGTGTCACAAAGCACCAATGACTTGGGTAGCTCTCATCTGGGCTGGTGAGTGAGGGCTTCAGACAGAAGCACACCCCTCTTCCCTGGAACCAGAGGGCAGGGAGACTTTCTGTGAGGCCCTATGCCAGGCAGAAGGAAGCCCTATCATGGGGTGAAACTTCATTTAACACAATAGCTCCCCTCTACTCAACCCTCACACTGCCCTGGCAAGTGAAAGCCAAGGCCCAATCACGCCAGACTCCTGCTGCAGGGAAAGAAGTCACATCACATCCCAACTGGACCAAACACCCATAATCTCCCCTTCATTGACTCAAAGCAATTAAGGGCCAACTGTAACATTCAAAACTAGATGGTTGAGTCTCCCGTCCCTGGCAGTTGGAACTATGTATTTCATTAGATAATGCAGTCAGCTCCAAAATCCAAGAGTTATCCATCTGTACACTCAACCAGAAATATAAATAAACAAAAGAATCATGCATTTTACTAATCTCTTTGAAAACTGTTGACTCTTGGCTGTTGGTGGGTAAATGCTCATTTTTTGTCAAAAGTGGCAAAAAATAAAAGATGAGCAATATATTTGTTCTACAAAACTCAGACTGGACCATTTTGGAAAGAAAAGAATCGCCTCCTAATTTTGGTGATCCTGTTGGAGGAACTTATAAGGCAGTTAGACATGAGACATTAGAAGTCACTCCCCACAGGTGACCAAAGACAAAGGAATATTTGGGATAGCAACAAAAAACAAGGTGCTTACAGGAAAACTACACTGTTCACAGGCTCTTGCCACTGCCCTACAGAAACAGAGAACAAGTAACTGCAGGACTGCTCTCATCTGACGCTATTATACCAGTTCCTGGGTGACATTAAAATATAGCACAAAATTTAGAACTAAAGGAAAAAACATTTATTTGAAAAACATTGACATTTACAGGTAGTTACATTTTTAGCAGCTCTTTGAGCATTTGATTGTGTGCCAGCTGCCTCAAGCAGTTTGCTGCTCCATGAGAAAATCTAGACCCAGAGAGCCAAAGTACTATAACAGAAGCCACGATGACATTATCACTGAGAATGGCAGCAACATGGGGTGGTAGGAATAATCATATGTGAGAAACTCAAAATTCTCCTTGAAAAAGGCCTTATTTGTCTTCCTTTAGACATAGTCATTGAATCTTTCTGGCTGGCTGAGGTGCAACACTGGCCCAGGTATTTCTTGTGATGCAAGATCATTTCACCACAATCTGGAGCATTCACCCAGCAGACATTTTTTCACCGTATGAAGCAATTAAGATGGACTTCGGTCATGTTCTTTTCTGGGAAAAATTTGGTTTGATACATTTTGCTATGTTCTGTATGAAACAAAGTAGATCTTTTAAATTGTCTGGGAGTTTGATCTATTACAAATATGAACAGGTTAAACTCTTTTGGCCCATAGTCTAAAAAATAATAATAATAATCACTTAGTACAGAACTGGGATCTAAATGTAGGAAATGTAAATTTCCTGCATAAATTGTATGGAGAGTTTGAGGTCTCTGAGTCTCCATCTCAGCAAAAATAGTTGCCTCTGTTCCACTGTCCACCACTGAGAGTCTGAATTCACCAAGATGGCTAATTCTAGCAGGGGCTGCCATTACAGTAAGTTGGTCAATACACCTTAACAGGAACCAATTCTATGTAGATATTATTTGTACACTTGAAAGCTTAGGGATTGCTGGATAATAATGCATTATTATAGAGGGCATATAATAATGTATGCAGTTGGGACATTTGATAAGCTTCTCAGCCTTGGTTTTCTCTATGTAACCAAAATGCTTTGTACTGTCAGAGAGTCTCAAACTTTAGAGTGAATAAGAATCAACTAGAGGGTTTGCTATGCACACAGATGCAATAGGTCTAGAATGAAACCCAGATCTCATGGGCTTAACAAATCCTCTGGGTGATTCTGATGCTGATGGGCTATAAACCACACCTGAAAAAGAAACAGAGATCAAAGTTCCTGGGCACACCTGGGTTCTAAGTAGCCAACATATTAGTCCGTATCTAGCAAATGGAGCAACAGAACTCAGGAAATATCTTTTTGCAATAGAGCAAACTGAGTTAAGGTGACAAATTTCCTTTAAAATCCTTATTATCAGTGGTATCAATAGGATTATGGCATTTCCTGAGCATCCTAGGCACATTTGCACATGCAGACTGTGAAGGTCACATGGCGCTACCCTTCAAATCTGGGGAAATATAAGTTACTTAGAGTCAATTATTTTAAAGAGCCAAATTTTATTAAAACAATTTATGGTACATACTTCACCCCCAATGTTTTATAAAATCCTTTCCATAGAGAAGAAGATTAGGGACCAACCTACCACAGCATTGCGTACTGCAACTTACTGCATTCTGTGCTATATTAAGTTGCCCTGGTTAAAGTTCTACTCTTGATTATCCAGTGCTATATCCAGCAACAAATTATGTGTATATTATAGGACATCCAGACTGATATGAGCTCAGAAGGCACCTGTATGAAACTTTTCAAAAGAACAGTAATAAGTTTTACTAGATGTGACAAACCTTATAAAAGTTAAATAATGTCACACTTTATAAGCATTTCATTTAATACATCTGAACACATGGAGGGCATTGAGGATGATATTTAATTTTTTCCATATGTGGATTTAATACCACACAAAAGTTTCAGTCCCAGATTGCTAATTTTCCACCATGTGGTAGCCATTTAGTTGAATTTTTTTAAAAACACTTACCAAATTACAGAGTAGAATTTCAGAGGCAACAGCTTTGAGTAGGTTTAGGGTGTATGGTGTCCCTTGGCTTAGTCCTGGGTCTCATGAAGAAGCAGTAAATCTTGACAGTATTTTTATGACAGCACTCACTGTCTTTTATAGGAAAGAAATGTGGGTTTGCAAAACCACATGCTAATGTACTTCTAAAAATAGATTTGATTACTGTGACTCCTTCCAATTCTGACCATTTTTAACCACCTACAGAAATACAGGCCGGCATCTAAATTCAACCCTTTTAGAACATCTATGCATTACAAGGCTTTCAAAGAAATCCTTACCAGCAATTTTAAAATGTGAGCTGAACCCAAAGTCTTAATTGCCCATTCTTGAAAAGTCACCTCAGATATGTCATTTAACCACTTCTATGCTTGAACGTATTTATATCTTTAATCAGGATGGTAATATTTGCCTTCATTTTCATGCCATAGAAAAGAGTTAGACAGTGAAGGTAGAGGAAGGACACCCCCAATACCAACTGAGTTTAATCTTCTATAAACACAAACGGGAAACTTGGATCTTCTACAGCAGGAAAGGCCAAGGGTCTATTTATTCATTTTTTACTTATTCTAAAACAACTTTGAGGAACTAAATCAACTTCATTAAGAAATTCTTAGAGACAAAATCCGATGGCAGGTGTGGGGGTCAGTAAGTGAAGACACAAATCATTCACTACCAGTGACACCATTTAATGTAATAAATGCACGTGAAGATACTGTGAAAACATTAAGGGTCCAGCCAAATGTTAGTAATTATTATTAATCCAGAGAGACTGGCCAGAAACCTGGAACCACTAGCTAGAATCTCCATCTGGATTCTGTGGCTAGAAAGAAAGGTACCATACTGTACACCTATTTGATGATTCATGTCTAACTGGCCCAGAAGAAAAACTACCCTTTCAAAGTCAGCAACTCCTGGGGAAACATATTTTATCTCCTAGAACCAATTATAGTTAATTCTCCTGAGTTCAAATGGTTTGGGACCAAATCTATTTCATACATAATTGAATACTCTGGACAACTTACCCAGGAAAACTCAAAATATATACATGGGACTCTCTATGGAGCCTCCTCACACAGCGTGGGCAACAGGCATAGCAATCCAATTTCAGGCTTGCAAAATTAGCAGAAGCAGCCAAAGAGCAGGATAGGGGGTGTGAGGGAGGTTGTCCAGTGAGAAAGACTGCCTGCCAGAATTCTGGAATGATCTCTGCCATCCCTCTGCCAAAGAGTATGTAATGGAATAAAATGTCATATAAACTTCTATTCAAGCAGAGAAAATGTAATATCTTCATTTCTATAACTAATTGAGTTCCTCAAACCCCCATCATACTAGGTTACCAGATTCCTCAGTATTTCTAAAATATCAATAAAGAATGCAGTCAAAATCTCATTTGTACTAATTAATTACAATTTTCACTGTAAGTGCTAATAAGAAAAGACTGTAGAGGAAAAAAAAATAAAAGTTATCCTCAAAAGCAGATCTGGGGGACACCTGGGTGGCTCAGTCATTAAGTGTCTGCCTTCGGCTCAGGTCATGATCCCAAGGTCCTGGGATTGAGTCCTGCATCAGGCTTCCTGCTCAGCAGGAAACCTGCTTCTCCCTCACCCACTTCCCCTGCTTATACTCCCTCTCTCGATGTCTCTGTCAAATAAATAAATAAAATCTTAAAAACAAAAAAAGAGCAGATTTGAGGGTTTAATTATCTGGATGATATCTTCAAGTATGTACCTCATTATGATTTGGTCATCTGAATTTATGCATACTCTTGGTGTAAGGCAGAAAATTAGTCATTTGTCTTTTGTAAATGTAGGTAAATATCATTTTGGCCATAGCTCTTAGCTAAAAAGGCTGCCTAAATCCAGTTGAATCCCATAAAAATTATCCTCCTAAATGCTTAGTGCTCATGTCTTTATCTCTTATACTATTCTCTCACTGAAAGAAACCAATGCTCCTTAAAGAAATGGCAGATTTCAGGGATGGAGTGGCATGGATGCAAGATGAGCCTGGAACATCTTGTTATGTTGGAAAGTAAGAAAGTGCTTTAAAAAGATTATGGAAGCATCACAAGGTCACATGAGGCAGCTGGAAGATTTAAACACTAGAATAATAAAGGACAGTAATGAATTATGGACCATTGACAACACAGAGTTAATGAGTCCAAACAAATAATAATAAAGAAAAAATCAGTGGGGAGGAAAAATGGCTCTTGCTTATGGTAGAACACTGAGCGTTGATTGGTAAATGTGGAGCAAGTGGTGAACATAGGAAAACATAATTTTGCAGCCATCATATTAAACTTTTAGCTCAGGCATGAGTCACCAGTAGATGCCAAATCTCAGTGGAAATTCTCATGAGCAGTAGAGTATTTTCATGGTCTCCCCAGAGAGTTTATTAGTTGCAAAGGGGTGGGGACAATAAAAGGATAAGCTGTAGAATGCCTTGACCAGGTTATCAAAATTACTATCAGTATCAAGGGGCAGATGGATATCATGGGATCTAGAGAAAAATACGCATTACTTCTGGCCTGCAATTCACAACCTGAATGGAACCATGAGGAGCCATCAGATAAACCCGAAATGAGAAACATTCTCCTTTTTAGAAAGAGATTGTCTTCTTCAAAATGTCAATGTCATAATGGGCTGTGCAAATATTCCATCAACTTAAAGGAGGCTAAAGAGACACAACAATCTGTTCTTAAACTGTATCATGTACTACAGGGGAAAAAGGGAAATGAAGGACATTATGGGGTCAACTGACAATATTGGAATATGGATAGTAGATTATCTAAAAGTATTGTAACAACATTAAATAATAAAGTTGATAACTGTGCTGTATTTAAAAGAATATCCTCTTTCTTTAGAAATGTACAATGATAATTTTAGGGCCAAGATGCATGCAATTTACTCTCAAACTGTATAATACAAAAAAAAAAGAAAAACTCTTTAATAGCTACATATACAGGGATGCTTGGGTGGCTCAGTCAGATAACTGCCTTCAGCTCAAATCATGATCTCTGAGTTCCAAGATTAAGCCCCTCACCTGCTCCCCGCTCAGGGGGGAGTCTGCTTCCCACTCTCCCCCACATCCTACTCTTGTGTTCTCTCTCACTCTCTCTCTCTCAAATAAATAAATAAAATCTTTAAAATAATAAAAATAGGGGCACCTGGGTGGCTCAGTGGGTTAAGGCCTCTGCCTTCGGCTCAGGTCATGATCCTGGGGTCCTGGGATCGAGCCCCGCCTCAGGCTCTCTGCTCGGCGGGGAGCCTGCTTCCTCCTCTTTCTGCCTGCCTCTGCGTGCTTGTGATTTCTGTCTGTCGAATAAATAAATAAAACCTCTAAAAAAAATTAAAAAAAAAAATAAAAGGCACACATACACACAGAGAGGAGGGAAAAGAGAGAAAGCAAACGAGAAAGCAAAAGGAACAAAATGTTAACAACAGGTTAATCTGGAAAAAGGGTATACCGCTGTCCTATGTGCTATTCTTATTCTTGTCACGTTTCAAGTTTGAAACTTTTCAAATTAAAAGTTTTTAAAACTTCTCTCCTTGCTTTACAAGTATTACACACTCTGGTGGATTTATCATGACTTACACTTTCAGAAAAAAAATCAGACTGCTCCATGGATAAATAAGATAAACTTAAGATAATGTTTTTAGATAATCTTTAAAAGAAACAACAAAAAATAATAAAGGGAAAAATTAAACATTTGAAAAACGAACCACAGATTTATGTCTAAAAGCATGAGTCTCGATTTGATCAGGAAAAAAGCTAACAAAAAATGGCAAAAAAGTTAAAATGTAATATAAAGGTGAAAAATGTAAAACTAAAAGAAGGTGTAAATGCATAAATAGCTCTTGGACAAAGCTTACATTTCTCTGCCGTGTGGATTACAACATAAAAGTACTATATTCCTGCTTAAATGATCAAGGTTCCTTTAGAAGTCTCTGACAAAACCCCATGAGACTTTTTCAGATAAAAGTCAGCTTTCCCCCATTGTCACTTTCACACCTAAAATCATCCTCTGAGACCTGGGGAGGTGGCTCTTTCTAAGCCACAACTTTCTAACCCTATCACCTCACTCGAGAGCTTTACGGGCACTGTATCTCCCATGGATTATCATCAGCCTGGCACACTCTAATCATCCATTTAAAATGCAAAAACCTACTTTACTATAGTGTGAGGTCTGTGGGGATAGCAGCTCTCTTCAGGCAGGTAAACTGCTGATACACAGAATCCTTATCTTGTGACGTAACTTTTAACTTGATTAACTCTAACACTCAGGGTCATGCCCAACCTACAAGGACCTTCTGGGAATGGAGTTGCCCTTTTGGGTAGAAGCAATCCTACAGCACCTGTCATGATTCTGTAGGTTGTTGCGTTCAACTCAGTGGTTTTTCTATTCCACGTCACAACAGCGAGTACTACCGTCATCTGGGTCTCAGAGCTGGAATATCCAAAACAGCTCTTTCATATGGGTGGTGTTGGTGCTGCATATCAGCTTTCAGCTCATCTGGGGCATCTACTAGAGCATTTTGATTCTCCTCCCCAACGCCTTTCCACACAGCTTGTCTTCTCACAATATGGCGACTGGTTTCCAAGAGTGAGAGTTTCAAGAGCAAGCATTCTGTGGGTCAAAGCTGTCACAAGGCCAGACTGGATTCAAGTGGAGGGGAAATACATTCTGCCTTTTGATGTCAAGAGCAACAAACCCATGCCAAGAAAGGAGGAATGTTGGGGATCATCTCAGGAGCTTAGCCATCATTCTGCACAACTGATATCTGGCAGCCCCGCAGACATCCATTTCCTGGAAAGCTCTGACCTTTCTTGCTGGATTCGCAGTGGAATCAGGTTCAGTCCAGATTCCAAATCACCTGATCCTTGACCTCATTTATCTGGTAGTCCTGGCAAACGGCATCCAAAAGTCCTGAAGAGTAGTCAGGGTCTACTTACATTTAAAGACATGTCTTAAAATAATTATTTTCTGGGGTGCCTGGCTGGCTCAGTCGGTAGAGCATGTGACTCTTGATCTTGGGGTCATGAGTTCAAGCCCCACATTGGACACTGAGTTTACTTCGCAGATAAATGAGTAAATAAATAAAACCTTCTGAAAACTGCTCTTTGAATTGATCACCCTTGTACAGTTATGTGGTCCAAGTGCTAGTCTTATCTTTCCCCTATGGTCTTCTCATCAGCCAGTCATTATAAATTAGCATGTCAAAAACTCATATTTAGGGACGCCTGGGTGGCTCAGTTGGTTAAGCAGCTGCCTTCGGCTCAGGTCATGATGCCAGGGTCCTGGGATCGAGTCCCACATCAGGCTCCTTGCTCGGCAGGGAGCCTGCTTCTCCCTCTACCTCTGCCTGACACTGTCTGCCTGTGCTCCCACGTGCGCTCTCTCTCTCTCTCTCTCTAACAAATAAATAAAAAATCTTAAAAAAAAAAAAACCTCATATTTATTTATATGGCACAACATCACATCCATAACATGATTTGTGCCTTCAGTGAAACAATTAACTTCAAAAGCAAACATCATTAGTAAATGGTGGAATTTCATTACACAGCTAAGACCCTTTTATGCTGGTAAAAATAAAACACTCACTAGCAATACTTCAGAGCTGGCCTTAACCTCTTATAAAATACAAACGGTAAGGCAGAAAAGGAGGAAAATATGTTTCTAATCTGTGTTAAATCTAGTCCCACTGTGAGTAAATCACTTTTCTTTAGATTTACAAGAGTTTTTCTCTAAATGCATGACACTGCCTTTGAGTAATTGCTGCCTAATAAATAGCTCTAACTTTCTCCGCTCTTTATCAGTGAGGGACAAAACTCCCAGCAAAGAGATTCATTCGTAGATGGCAGCCAGTCTCAGCGTGAATCCTTGAGGACGCAGCTCAGTGCAAGGTCATAACTGAGTTAGTGTGGTGGGGACCTTTCAGGCCAGCCTACAGATGGTGCTGTAAGGAAATATGAAACCCTCTTATGAAGCACTCTTTCTAGGGAAGGGAATTATCCCCCCAGTAGAGCCATGCCAGTCACTAGGGGTGCTCAGATGCTCAGAGAAAAACTCAGTATCTATGACTTAAAGCAACATCTGCTTGTGACCACCAATAAGCTGTAAAAGATGATTTCAAAATTCCAGATTTAAGAGGGTGACAGCAACACAAGAGGCATTTTTCCTATATAGAGACCAAATGTAAAAAAGAGTTACAGACAATAATAATATACAGAAAGAGAAATTAGAAGTCATCTGTGAAGTTTGAAGACTCCAGTAAAATTATTATTAAAATTAATTTTAATTTTATTAAAATTAAATTTATTATTAAAATTAAAATTATTGTAAGACACAGTCTTATAATAATTTTCAACAACATGAATGGACATTGGATATGTTGCCAGATACTCTATCTTGTTTAATTCTCATATTCTCACTCTCTTTCAAATAAGATGGACTTTGTGCAGTAATTTTATTTTTAAAGCATGTTTGCATTTTCCTCATGCAGCCCTGAGAGGATATCAGGGCAAGAATTATTATTCTTAGAATCAGCTTCTAAAATGAGTTGCTGTTGGAACTTTCCCTTAAAGAATCACATCTAAGCAATTCAGCAAAAAATTGGATGATACACATACTGAGTTTGTTTTCTCACTGTTTTGTTATACACTCAAAACAGAATGTGAACCAAAAAAAAAAAAAAGGCAAAAAAGACATTTTGGAACAAATTAAAATATATTTGCTTCATGTGGACACTAGAAAGTAAACCTCCTCCCATGTTGAAAGAAAAATTTTCCATTTAATAAGGTTAACCCTTGAATAACGCGGAGGTCAGTGGTGCAAAACCATGTGCAGTAGAAAATCTGAGTATAACTCTTGTCTCCACAAAAACTTAATTACTAATAGCCTACTATGACCAGAATCTTACTGGTAATATCAACAGTCAAATAACACATATCTTACATGTCATATGTATTTTGTACGCTAGTCTTATGATAAAGATGGAGAAAAGAAAATATTATTAAGAAAATCCTAAGGAAGAGAAAATACATTTACACTTATATTATACTATATTTATTGAAAAAGAAATCAACACATAAGTACAGTTCAACCATGTTGTTCAAGGGTCAATTGTAGTATCCTTTAAAATTAATATAATAGTAATTGAACAGTACGAGATATCGTCATTAGTAAAATCCTATCGTGAGATAAAATGTCCTAACATACATCAGTAAATAATTCACTGCTGAGAGAGAGACAAACCAAGAAACAGACTCTTAACTATAGAGAACAAACCAATAGTTACCAGAGGGGAGGTCATGGGGAATGGGTGAAACAAGTGATGGGGATTAAGGAGTGCACTTGTCCTGATGGGCGCCAGGTAAGGTATGGAGTTGCTGAACCACCAAATGGTACACCTGAAACTAATATAAAATTGTATGTTAAACCCACACTGGAATTAAAATTTTTAAAAAAGAAATAATTCATTGTCTACTTCTCAGTAATAAACAATTACATTTGGTGATAAGATTAAGTGAGGTGACAATAATTTATTTTATTAAAAATGTTAGCATCACCATCTGGATAATGTATTTAGAAGGGGATAATGCACTTTTAATTTCTAAATTAATCTTTACAAAGAACCCAGAGCCCCTGTGGTGAGCAACTTAGATTTATACTAATGATCTGAAGGATGGCTGCCACCAGCTAAATAAGCACAAAGAAAGGGGGCCCAAGTTTCTCAGTATAATGCATCTACAGAGTACCAAAATTGATTGATTTTGCTTGAATTGAGACAACCTGAACATACCAGCAGGATCCAAAACTACTTTAAAAATATGGTCTCACCAAAATGATCCAGGTTTACCAGTAAGCGAGAAATGAATTCATCAGGTTTGTGTTGCAGCAGGCACACAGTGTGAAAACAGAGCCAGCCTTCTCCCGTTAACCGACATCATTTCATGGACTTGGGTGTTTTCAAGCTCAAGTTCTATATTCTGTGTATAGGCATTTTACATTTTGCTTGTCACTCCCTATTCTCTAAAATCAGGGAAGCAACTTTGTGAGAAGTAGTAAAATTATGAGAGTAAACTGGAAGAAATGTTTTGGATAAAAGGCTGGTAACATTTAAAGCAAATTGCTCTGGTATAAATTCAGCCCTGTACTAATGCCATCTCATAGATCACAGAGTAGATGGTCGGTGAAGTTGATGGGATATTGATTCCAGCAGGAAAATAAAGGGCTATAAAACAAAAGATGATTAACATGAAATCGTTGAGTGAAGCAAAGTCTTAATAGACTGGGAGTTGTTAAATAAAACAGAAAGTGGGTAAAAGAACTGAGCTCTCAGATCGCTTACAATGGAATTCCTTTTCATTACATATTAAAATTCTCCTGTGTGTTTTTACTTTCCTGTGTATTATCAATTCATACTCACCTACTGAAAAACACCTGAAATTAACATGTGGGCAAAAGTAACCAAATCTGGGACACGTAATCAATCAGAAAGAAGGCAATTCAGAAAGAGAAGGCAATTAGGGCCTTAAAAACCTATAAATACTGTCAGAAAATAAAGTTTTACTTTATTTCTTTCATTTCGCTAAGCCCTACTAATGTTTTGTTACTATACCACGTGCACCTTTTTTTTAATAAATGCTGCAATGCAGTTTTACGAGTTGATTTGTTGCTTAAAATATGCTGGACTCAGTGAACAGATATATTACTAAAGTATTCTTCAAATTTTTCAAAGTCATTCTACCAAGGAAATACACTCTGCATTTCCTCCACCTATCGAGATACACATACCACCACAATTCCTAAGATATTACCAAAGAAGCTTCCTTTGCTCAGAAAATGGAGCCATCACTGAAGCATGTAATGGTTTCCTTTCATTAAAAAAAAAAAAAAAAAAAAAAAAGCAGGTTTTCTGAATCAAAGTCAAGGGATTAGGAGAGTAACTAGAGTTTACTGTGTCCGGTCAGGTACTGGGGATCAGTGGAAAAAAGAGCAAACTTAGCTCTCCAAGTCCAACTTTCACAAGCAGAAATGCTGATCTCAACTAAACAAATTCATGTTCCTGCTTATGGGAGAACGTTTTTTTTCCTGGAAGACCTCAAGGGCCCTGTAGTACTTTCAGATAAAAAGTGAAAACATGAAAATATTAAAGTTTACATTGAGGATTTTGCCTTGGTAGAGCTTTTGCTGAACTATTGATAAACATAACCCTTGTAAAGCTTCTAACCATTTCCATGCTCCACAAAATATCAATGACTGAAAACACTGTTTGAAATTAGCGAGATGTGATGAAAAGTCTAATTATACAAGGCAAGTAGATCTAAGCACTCAGTACAAGTTGCCCCAAGGTTTCTCCTTTACCCATTTCATTTGAGTTTCCCCTTGGCCATTGAGGAACTTGCTTGAAACAACAAACCCAATTCTTTGTACACAAGGAATTCATTCTTTGTACACAAGCCTCTCTGATTTAATTTGGAGCTGTCAGATTTAGCAAATAAAAATACAGCATGCCTAGATAAATTTGAACTTTGAAAAATAACAAATACGTTTTAGTGTAAATATATCCCATGCAATATTGGTACATACTTATAATTTTAAACATTATTCATTGTTTACATGATAGTCAAATGTAACTGGGTGAATATTATATCTGGCAAACTTACTCTGTACTCTAATTGTATTTTATTGCATACATTGAATTTTAGAACATTCACCATCATTAAAGGAAATAAGGATAGAAAACTGGAAAAGTCCCAATTTGTGAATGAGAAAATGTATGTGAAAGTCATATGTAATTTTATGAAGTGTAACACTGGTGGTTCTGAATGGATCATGGCAGGGAAGAGGGAAGGAAGGATTAGAATCATTGAAGAATACTTTCGCTCATATTGAAACCACAACACTGTACCAATATTGTACAGCGCTTTGTTATAAGTACTTCGCATAGTACAGTGGCGTGAAAGTGACCTAAGTTTGAACTTCAGCTATGCCACTTCCTAGATGTTTGATTTTAGCCCAGACTCTTAACCTCCCTAAGCCTCCCCATTTTCGTATTTAAAATGAAAGCAACAATATCCACCCCATAAGGCAAGGGCAAGCCCTCAAAGAAGTATGGCTTCTTTTGAAAGCACTTAGAACATTACCTGACATGCAGTAAGCCCTTGTTAATTGAATGTTACTCTTATCATATTGTACAAATTGTTTTTGCCATACCCATTAACCAAAAATAAAGCTTCCTGGCAATAACAGTCACAAAAGATCTTCGATAGGGTGTTATCTGCGAACAGAGTTTTGCTCCATTACAAATGAGAAGAGCCAACAGTCACTTTTAATCTGAAGAGTATCGGGCTCTGCATAAGCATCGAATATGAAAAAGTTCAGGAGTCCAGGAAAAGTCACGGTCCTCTTTAAGCCATTTAGCCTTTCTTGTGCTGACCCCTTTGAGAAGAACTATAGGCTGAATTCCCTTCCCACTCCAATGGGCAGAAGCAATGAGTCCATCAGGCTTCCAAGTACAGAGCTCCCTCTAAAATTCCATTCTAGAGTTTTCCCTGTGTGGTCAGAAATAAGTATTTAAGTGTAATATTCCTGCAGATTCTAGAATGGCTCCCTGTAGTCAGGTTCTGCTCTTGGAAGTCAACATTCCTCACACCTGATCTACCTCTTTTTCTCAACATGACAATAGAATTGGCCAAAGCACCCTCTCTACCACAGCTAAGGTGCTGCATAACTCGGGAGAAGTTGTCCCATTGCTCCAAGGCATTCAGTCTGCATAGGCGAGCCTCTCTGATCATATACCCTCAAGGCTAACACTGCATTTTCAAGCTGAATACCTTATTAGAACCAATAGTACTGCTGCTTCCCTGAAAGAAATGATGGGATAACCCAATTTATAAAATGTGTTTCATTTCGAAGTCTGTGGCTTATGGGCAAGAAGGAGTTAGCAGAAGCAACTTATAATGCTATTTCAAACTCACTCTGAATCTGGAGTTTCTCTTAAGGATTTCTACCTTTCTAGCATGCTTGAGGAAGTGAAGGACTACTTGTAAAAGTCTTTGCTACCTACAGGGACAGCAGATGTCAGCACTGTTAGAATTGATACATGCTGCAGATGCTTTGCTCCCTGTTGCCCTCACACCACATGGATATTTTGCACCTGATCACTTTTAAACCTTTAATAGACACCTAGAATTATACCAATGAATAACAAGTAGAAAAGGATACAATCTCTTGAGTTTTCTTACAGAAAGAGAAAATCATTTCCTAGGACTCAGGATTCTGTTTTTCAAAAGCACTCTCATCTGTCAAACTAATTAGCAGAGAACATCCCCATGTAGACCAGAGGCACATCCTTTGTTTGCATTACATTCCTAAGATGTTCTTTCAGACAACATGCTTTCCCCTGATACTTGGGCAGAGAAGGCAATAAATAACTAGATGGTAGACAAGTCACATGCACAGCTAAGTGGTATGTTCCCCGTCATCCTACACATTCCTCTTGAAAATGCTCCCTCCCTCTACCTTCCACTAGCCCCACATTTAATAGAGAAACAATGGAGACAGTAATTCTTGATCCTCTCAGTGATAAACTCCTGCCTTTACTCAGCAACCCTGCACATAACATTTGGGGGGCCAAGCCATCACTCCTTTTAGTACACAGAGTGGGAAGTAGATAATAATATATATATCCAGTTTTTAATTATTATTATTTAATAAGTTTTGATTATCTTCAAAACTCAAAATACTTTCTCATACAAGTAATAAAAATAATCTCAGAATGCTGAGAAGTCAGTCAACAAATGCTAAGTTCCTAATATTTGCCAGGCAGAGTCCTAGGCAATAGGTGTAAGCTATAAACAAGATGATCAGAATTCTTGTTCACATAAAGTGTATGGTCTACCTGTCGAATTTCCAGATTTTTTAAATGTACAAAAAAATTAAACCACATGCAGTTTCTTTCATTTTCATGTAATTGAGATTCAAAATTGCTTAATATTTGAGAATGTTTTCTTATTTCTTCCTTATATTTAGTGTACTGTGCCTTATAGATCAATACCTAGAATATAGAAGAGTACTTCTTCACCAGAGATGTGTAGTGAGCCACACTAAATGTGACAGAATATCCCTGAAAATAAGCAGAGGTGACACAAGCAACTGTCCTTGACCCCTCTCATCAGAAATACAGATCTGGTAAAAAGAAGTGATAGATGGTATAATCTCCAGAAAGAACATACACATCTAGGACAGCCTTGTTAAAAATACAGACTTAGAAGTACGTGATATACTTTAGGAGGCCAGCCCCAAAATAGAAATTTTAGGCATGGCACAGATATATAACATAGCTAACTATAATCACCTAGCTTCCAGGTCTTTGGGTTCTACATTTGATGGTATTCAAAGAATAAAATATATAGTTTTCCAAAGACCACTGGAAAAAGGACATTGTCTGGAAGGTAAGATGCTTCAGAAGCTCCTCATAGCTGACTCTTCAAAGCAAATCTGTCCACCCAGTTTACTAGCTTTTAGCACTAGAGCTAATTCAAAGCAACAAGCCTTCACCTGAGTTTATCCGTAATGAGCACACTGCGTCAGGATATCAAAATGCAGTGATCTGGGTCACCATAGTTAGCCTAGGAGAGAAAATAGGGAGTCTGGGACCTCAGAGATAGACTTTTGATTTTTATTCCACATTAACCACATTCAGTCATTTATTTAGAAAATGTTTAAGCCCTTAGGATGGGCCATGCACAGTGCTGGGCTCTGGAAATGCAATCCCTAACAAGACAATGTGCTCACGATCCCTGCCCTGCTCTGTGTACCAACAGTTATGGTGAAGGCTGGGACAGAGAAGTATAAAAAATGATAACTAGATAGATCCAATCAGTTAGTCAGAAAAACAGCTCTTCAGTTTGGAGCCTGCCTTAAACACCAGCAGAGTGGGCAATTGCTAGATTCATCCATTTCCTGCTCACATATTACTGAAAGCCTATTAGGTACCACACCCTAGATGGTATGATCCAAGTGGTGGCCTGAAACCAGTTAGCTTATAAATCCCAGGCCTAACCCCAGTGCATGAAGGTGTCTGGCTTTATTTCCCAACATTTGGACTCCATTAGCCACCTCCAGCCACACACACCAGTGTTCACATACCCAGCCACCTGCAAATCAGGAAAACATTGTTCTCACTCAGTCCCCCTAACCAACTGAAAACCTTATACATTTGTCTCCAGCATCAGCCTCAGTCAAATTGCTAAATAGGGAACATGGATTGCACTTTCTCATATTTTTCTTTTATCTACTAGCCTGTCCAAACTCTGCCCCACTAGCCTACTCCCAAGCTGGCTGCCCAGGCCTGCTGGCATGTCTACATTCCCTGTACTCATCCATTTTTGTTAACCTCTTCCCCTCATTTCCCTTCCTCCTTTCATTCCCTCAGAAACCTGCCCAAGATAATAGCTAGTTAACTTACATGAAATTAAAGAATTACGCTTGACTTCTCCAGGTCATATGTTTGCATCTGTCGAATGCGTTTTCAGCAAGCAAACCCTCTCCAGTGCTCCACAGGTGTTGCCTGTTTTAGCACACCACAGAAGCAAGAGTTTCCTTTCGGGGGCGCCTAAGTGGGCTCAGTTGATTGAGCATCCAACTTTTTGGTTCTGGCTCCGGTCGTGATCTCAGGGTCATGAGATCAAGCCCCACTTTGGGCCCCATGCTCAGTGTGGAGTCTGCGTGAGATTCTCTCTCCCTCTTCCTCCCTCTGTACCCCTCCCCTCATGCTCAGGCACATGTCCTCTCTCGCTCTAAAATAAATAAATAAATAAAATATTTAAAAAAAAAAAAAAGCCTGCCCTTTGAGGACTAGAAGAGAAAGTAAGTTGGAACAGAGACAGTTGGCTTAGCAGTTAGGGGGACGCATTCTAGAAGCAGCCAGCTGGGGATAGAATCCCTCCTCCAGTGCTCACTCAATTTTCCTGTTTAACTTCTCTGTGCTTAGTTTCTCCTCTGTGAAGTGGGAACCACAACACCTAACTCAGAAGGTTCTTACAAATATTTAGTAAGTCAAAGACAAACACCATATTATTTTACTTATATGTGGAATCTAAAAAGCAAAACAAACAAATGAACAAACAGAAAGCGGAATCAACCTATAAATACCGAAAGCAAGCTGATGATTGAGGGAAGAGCAGTGGAAGAATGGGCAAAATGAGTGAAGGGGAGTGTGAGATACAGATACATTCCCAGTTAGGAAATGAGTAAGTCACAGAGATCAAAGGTAGAGCCTAGGGAATACAGTCACTGGTATTGTAATAGCATTCCATGGTGGCAGATGGTAGCCACACTTGTGTGGAGCATAGCATAACACATAGAGGTGTGTGTGTCAACTATATTCAAATATAAATGATTACATATATAAATAAATGTGAGTGGGTTCATACAAGACACTGAAAAAAATGCATGGTACATAGTAACAATGCAATAAATGCCAGCTATTATGTTACAATTTGCAGGATGCACTATATAATCTGTGGCACCAGGGCAAAATGAAAATGCAGAGCCCTTATTCAAAAATTAAGGATTTCAAGACATCGACAGCAAAGCTATAAATCAAGTGCAAGATCTTTTAAGCATAGAGCCCTGTGCAAGTATATAGGGCACACAACCACTAAGTCAGCCCAAACTGTCAGGTCTAGGGCAAAACCATATTGCTAACCCTTGGACCTAGGAACTTTTGTCAGTGATCGTTTAGAAAAAGCCTAGAAATCCAGATTTCTTTGCCCTTGGGAGAGGGGATGCTGCAGGGAAAAATAACTAGCACTTACCAAAAATACAAATAAAATAACCTAATGTTAAAAGGAAAAAAAAGTATCCAAGTAGGTTTTGCAATTGGCAATCACTTGAACAACTTCATGATAAAAGATCTGGGACAAAGATAATTTTTTTCTGATATTTCATGAAAGCTGTTCTTCAATGGTAAAATCTTACCATAAATCCACGTGGGTCATTCACTGTAAACTGCTGCAAAAAAAGCTTTGCTAAATAAAAGGAACACTAGAACAACAAAGTATTTCTTCTGAGAGTTTAAAAAACTGCAGCTCTCTAAATTCATTTATTTCTAAAGCCATATCTTTTACTGTTTAATTTTGTGGTTTAAATTGCCTGTCAAACCATAGGAAAATAGAGCCCAGATCCAGAGCTGAATAAACCAGTTTTACCTTCACAATGCAATTATGGTTTTTTTATCTTTTTCACCAGTTCATTTCCAACATCTTTTTATTTTATCACTTGTAATCAATTCTCCACAATTTACTATACAAATGGTATCAAGTTCCTTCTATTTATTTTAAAAATCTA